>NC_052151.1:206701016-207008433 GCF_902713615.1 Scyliorhinus canicula
TACGCTTCGGGGGCGGTTTTGTTGGATGTGATCCAGACTTTTGATTGTGTTTGTTTTACAGTGTAACTTGTAAAATCCGTTTTTATATGGTAATATTGTAAAAAGAAATTGCGAAAAAAATATTTAGGGCAGCAGGGTAGCATGGTGGTTAGCATCAATGCTTCACAGCTCCAGTGTCCCAGGTTCGATTCCCGGCTGGGTCACTGTCTGTGTGGAGTCTGCACGTCCTCCCCCTGTGTGCGTGGGTTTCCTCCGGGTGCTCCGGTTTCCTCCCACAGTCCAAAGATGTGCGGGTTAGGTGGATTGGCCATGCTAAACTTCCCGTAGTGTCCTAAAAAGTAAGGTTAAGGGGGGGTTGTTGGGTTACGGGTATAGGGTGGATACGTGGGTTTGAGTAGGGTGATCATGGCTCGGCACAACATCGAGGGCCGAAGGGCCTGTTCTGTGCTGTACTGTTCTATGTTCTATGTTCTAAAAGTTAAAATTCATCAATGAAAAAACATACATTTCAAATGCCTTAATAGGATTATCTGTCAGTGTACAGTGTGTATCACTAACCGGCGAGAAATATCTGACCCCCATTGATCATGAATTGCGACGAGTAGCTGTCAGCATAGAATTGTACTGAGTGTGGGTCACTAACCAGAGTGGAATACCTGACAGCCGTGGCCACAGATTACTGGGAATATCACCCAGTGACGAATTCAAATGTATGTATCACTATTCATAGTGGAATACCAGACTCCAGTAAAGTTTACTTATTTGCAGTATCCGTCGTGTAGAATTGTAGTGAGTGTGGAACAATAACCAAAGGTGAATATTTGACCGCAGTGGCCATGTATTACTGGGACTATTTGACAGTGTGAAGTCTGGTTCACTAATTGGAGCAAAACATCTCAGCACAGTTAGGATATGCTTCCTTCAGTGTCCGTCATTGTACAATTGTATTCGATGTGGCAAACCATCTTACTCTAGGTGGAGTTAACGACAGCACCATCTGGTACTAAATAATCGCCTTCTCTCAGCATGATCCAGAGAATGGCTGAGTCGTGGATGTACTGATTTAAAGAATAATTGACTTCAATATTATGAAACAAAAATCCTGATGACTATGATTTGTTAACAATAAAGAACAGATTTTGCAACAAAGAAACTTGGCATTTGTCCCAAATTTGTTACCCTGGAGCTACAGAATTTCTTCAGTGCAGAAGGAGGACTTCCGTCCCACAGAGTCGAGTTACATCTGAGTTCGTGCTCTGCAACAGCGTCTCTTCATTCCAGCTCATCGAACCCTATAAGAATACACTTCCGTCCCTGTCTCTTTCATGCACTGAGCTCACTTCCTTTAAATGTTTCCCATCTGAACCACTCTATGTCCAATGAATTCTACATTCTCGTCAATGTGAGAAAACAGTCAACCCTTGCATTCAGAAGTAAACACTCTCACGTGTGGAGCTATCTTCCGCACATTCGCCCTTCAAACCAGTCTATAATCTTCGGGCAACGTATTGGGTCACCACGCAGGCTTCGCTTATCCATAGAATAGTGCCATAGTCTGCTTCCCCATACTTATAATTTCCAATGATACTTTTACTCTTGCAAACACGACGTGCATCTATCATTTTCTTCGCAGTGTGCAGACAATAAACGGAAGTAGGTAGCGAAATGCGCAACAACCTTGGTTACACGTGAGCTAATATGATGTTGTTTCCTTTAATCATTTTCTTATGGAAGTGAACCCAGTGCTTCGATCATATTTACATAATCAAAATCAGCGAACCTTTTAATTTAAATCATTTATGCATTTGCAGCCCCGCTACCTCAAACACAGTCAGGGATCCTAGATGAATAAGGGTCCAGTTTCAAACTGAATGATTTAAGTTTCGGAGGAATGTCTCCTCTGCCGGGAAATGATCCGATTCCGAAATGCCTTGCAATCTCGGGAGTGACCGGAGTCCAGAGAAAGGTTTTCCAACCCAGCAAATTTCCTTGTTTCGTCAATAAAATATTAAACTTGCCGACCTGCCTCCTGCGAGTCGTCTCTTGTACGTCACAGCTCCTAATCTATTAACTCTGGAACTGTAGAGTCGGAGGCGAAACGAGATCATTTCTGCCGTGTTTAACTTCTTACGCAATCCCAACACAAAGGTTTGCATGGTGTAACCAGCCCTTATTTCCTGGGCTCAGAAACGGAGAATGCTGACACGTAATTTTTAGTCTCCTCTCTCATTCTCTCTATACAGCTAATTTAATGGTAATTGTGGTACTGTCGAAGGGAAATTGTGGACTCTCCGCTGGTACCGCTCGTTACCTGGAAGCCATGGCAATGGGAGATCTCATGTCAATTATCACTGTGGTCATACTCAACCGAATCAACAATTACTATTTTCCATTGGATTTTGTGAAACTTTTTTCTGTGCGTCGTGTTCAAAATGGTCTGCTCCGTATATCCAGAGACTTTTCTGTCTGGTTTACCGTCACTTTCACTTTTGATCGATTTGTCGTCATTTTCTGTCAGAAGCTGAAATCTATATGGTACTCCAAGTAAACTGCAACAGTGATACGAGCAACAACCGGTACTTTTCTCCGTTTAAAAAATATTCCCCGCTACTTCAGATTTGAACCCGTAAGAATAATCAATAATGTTGAAATCAAATGTTCTAATACGCCAAGCTACTTTACTGACCCGGTTTGGATTGGTTTCAGAAAGTTTGATAAGGTTTTAACCACCTTTTGCTCCCATTCGGTTTAATTCTGCTGCTGAATGCTCGAACACACAGACACATTTTAGTGGCCAGTAGAAGCCGGAAGAACTAAGTGGTCAGAGTAAGAGATAGAATGGCAGTGACCCAGAGATGGAGAGCAGAAAGAAATCTATGGCTTTACTCTTCATCATATCCGGCAGCTTCATACTCCTGTGGTTTGTGTATGTTTTATATTTTTTGGATGTCGATGGATAATTAGATTGCAGATCTGCTTATGTCTCTCAAAAATTCGCATACATGCTGCGGAATTTAAGTTGCTGCACAAACGCGTAAATTTATACCGTGACTCAGTCCAAATTTCGAGAAGAAATCGTGACGTTGGTGATATATCCGGCTGCGAAAATCTGAGACCGCTCAAGAATCCAGTACTCAACAGCAAGAGATGAATACAGGAGGACCTGAAGAACAAGCAATATCAAAGACCTTGTTGCGCGATGGACAATCGCTGTCATTCAGAGGAGCGGCCGTAAAGGGGTGAGGACAGTGACAACTGTCCCTGAATTACAGAAAATATAACAGCAGGCATTGTGTGTACTTCACTTCTCTGACTCGATTCACAACACCTGCTATCTTCTCGGAAGAATGAAAAGAATTCTCGCAAAAGGAACACGCTGCCAATTTCTGAAACCTTTTTGCGTAAATACACTTTATTTTTTTTTCAACTTATTCACAGGAGATCTCTGTGACAGTTTCATTCCTCCTGCCTGCTCACTCTCTCTCTTTTTCTCTCTCCCCCTCACCACCCACTACCCCACCCCCCTTCCCCCCACACACACACCTTACCTACCCCAACCCACTTCCCCACTCCCCGAGGTCGACGGCCAGTGAATGGGGGGTTGAGAGGAGGTGAGAACCAGAAAATGTGGGAGGGCAGAGAGTGGGATGGCAACCGGAACCACCACCCCCTTTGACTTAGCTTTCCGGTTGCTTAACGAACCCAGCCCTCGTCCAGGGAACTGTCAGTTTGCAGATTTGATCATATTTGACCTCGAGATCAGTTTCGAACCATAGACTCATAACATCATGAAGACCATTTCCAATTCGTTCTATCACCTGACTCTCCCGTCATTTCCTCTGCTCATCCCATAGCCCATTCTATTGTTTCCACTAGAATTAACTACCCAACGATAATTCTGCCTGGCCTCTGCCTGTCCTCCATAAACTCGACGTCATCAAATCCCTTGCTGTCTGTCACTGAACTCACACTAAGTCCATACAATAAACTTTCCCTATATTCCCCGACCGACGTTGTTTATCCCCGCAGCAACATACCGCGTTAACGCGCGTTATTGCTTAACTCTGTGACCTATTTCATCTCCAATGAACTCTCCCAAACTCTGTAAGCTCATTCAGTCCCTACAATTTGGCAATCTATACAACCCGCTCCAACACCTACAATTTTCTATTTCTTTACAACATTCTCAAGGCTCAACAGTTCTCCCTTTTGTACCCAACCTTTTAAAATCACTCCAATCTTCACCTTGTCTTTAACAGTCACCAGCCCACACTATCCTCTACCTTTGCAATGTCTATCAGCACTTACAATCCGTCCTTGGTCTCTTCACCACTCCTTCGCAACTCCATAGATACCTCCCGATCTCATCATCAATGCCCATCACCACTTGTCTGTTCTTCGTCCCTGTCCCTTACTCCTGCTTTCATCCACCTCACTTCCTCTAACTCCACTTTTGCATTCTGCCTCCTGATCAAAACTCAATCTTCTACTTTAACTCTCATTCGCCATCATTCTCAACAGTACTCCCACTGATTCTTCCCTCTCTCTCCAGCGCATTCAGTCTCTCGCCTCCCTCTAATAATTTCCGTTCATTTTAATTTCTGTTTCACTCTCCCCCTCGCATTCTCTTGCTTCCCTTTCTCTAAATCTCACCTCCTCTCTCTCTCCTTTCTTGCGATCTACCCACACCCATTGAATTTCATATAATCCACATCGCTCACTGGGTTGAATACAATAGTTTAAAGGTCCTTATTAGGCACCTAATTTCCCTGGAAATTTCCATTGGCACAAGAGAAAGTGGCATTTATTTGTTTATTGCATCTAGATATTTCTCCCCAGGAAATCTTTCGTAGGACAGTTTCAGTGGCTTCAATCTCTATCTAACTGTGTGCGGTACATTTTCCGTGAGTGCTTGACGGGGACAATGTCGAGGGGGCTTTGTTTGTTTCTAGCTCCATCTCTCCTGGGAGCGTTTGTTCGGCACATTGTAGAGGTATATTTGCATTGTATCTGACACTTTTTATGGGATATTTGTTGAGGACAATGAAGAGGGAGCTATTTCTAACACCTGTGTGTACTGCGCATGGTTTATTGATAGGGACAGTGCAGAGGGAGCTTTACTCCGTGAGTAACGAAATGAAGATAGATCCCGTGGGAATGTAATGGCAACACTGCGGACATACATGTAGACTGCGTTCAAAATCAAATTCCCCCCCTCTCCAATTAATAATACTAAAACCTAAGGAACATTCTGTAAGCTGTGATATATTTAGTCATGTCTAATATTTCTGAATATTATATTTAGAACATAATTCCGAAGGGGAGGAAGGGAGAACAGAGTCTCACTCTATGCAGATGATCTGTTCCTCTACATCTCGGACCCACAAAGCAGCATGGGCGGCATCATCGCGCTCCTGAAAGAGTTTGGAGCCTTTTAGGGCTACAAACTCAACATGAGCAAAAGCGAGATCTTCCCAGTGCACCGCAGGGGGGGGGGGGGGGGGGGGGGCAGCACTAAAGGGGCAGCCGTTCAAACAAGCCCGACATAAATAGTCCATGACTGGAAAGGAATCCACAAATGGAACCTCACCAGCCTGACGGAGGAAGTAAAAAAGGACCTGCAAAGATGGAACACACTCCCACTCTCCCTCGTGCGGAGAGTCCAGACGATCAAAATGAATGTACTGCCCAGGTTCCTCTTTCTATTTAGATCCATTCCGATTTACATCCCCAAGGCCTTTTTCAAAGCACTGGACAAACTTATCATGGCGTTCGTACGGGGGGGGGGGAGGGGTAAAAATGCTAGGATCCCAATGAAGGTCCTACAAAAAACAAAATCCGGGGGGGGGGGGCTAGCCCTCCCGACCCTACAATTCTACCACTGGGCGGCAACAGCCGAGTGAGTAAGGGGATGGATCCAGGAGCCAGAAGCCAAGTAGGTGCGTGCGGAGGTGTCCTCCTGCATGGGGACCTCCCTCCGGGCCCTCGCCACAGCAGCACTCCCATCCCCACCCAAAAAACACTCCAACAGCCCAGTGGTGATAGCCACCCTCCAATCCTAGAACCAACTGCGGCAGCAATTTGGCCTGACCAACATGTCGGACAAGGCTCCCTTCTGCAACAACCATAGGTTCACACCGGCACTGACTGACGCCACCTTCAAAAGGTGGAGGCAGGCCGGGGGGACACTAACAGTCAGGGACCTATACACGGACGACAGGATCACAACACTGGACGAACTGACAGAGAATTTTCGGCGAGCGGGGGGGGGGGGGGGACCTACGGTACCTGCAGCTCAAAAACGTCTTACGAAAGGAGACAAGGACGTACCCACAACCACCACGACAGACTCTACTGGAAGACTAACTGGACGCAAGTATCCTAGAGAAAGGGAACTCTAGCGACATGTATGACCGACTGGTAGAAAGGGACGACACCGTACTGGATGCAACAAGAATGAAATGGGAGGATGACCTGGAGATTGAGATAGGGTGGGGACTCTGGAGCAAAGCACTGCATAGGGTCAACTCCACCTCCACGTGCGCAAGGCTCAGCCTGACGCAACAAAAAGTGGTACATAGAGCCCACTTAACAAGAAACCGGATGAGTAGGTTCTTCCCGGAGATGGAGGACAGATGTGAACGGTGCCAAAGAGGCTCTGCCAACCACGCCCACATGTTCTGGTCTTGCCCCAGACTTGTGGAGTACTGGACAGCCTTCTTCGAGGCTATGTCCAAAGTGGTGGGGGTGAGGGTGGAGCCATGCCCGATAGTGGCGGTCTTCGGGGTTTCTGACCAGCCAGATCTATTCCTGGGGAGGAGGGCGGACCACCTTGCCTTTGCCTCCCTATCGCCCGCCGTAGAATCCTGTTTGGCTGGCGGTCAGCAGCACCGCCCAGAGCTGCAAACTGCCTGACCGACCTCTCGGAATCTCTCCAAATGGAGAAAATCAAATTCGCCATCCGAGGGTCAGATGACGGCTTCCACAGAACGTGGGAGCTATTCATGCAATTTTTCCGGGACCTGTTTGTGGCCAACGAAGAAGAGGAAGACTAGTCGGGTGGCCAAGAATCAGGGGAAAATGGACAGGAATCGGGGGAAGGTAGCGGGGGGGGGGGGGGGGGGGGGGGGGGGGGCTATGGGTTCGTTATGGGGGTTTGTTTGCATGGTTTTCCGCTTAGTTATTTTTCTTGTTAATTTATTGTTTTTGTATTGGAGGGGAGGTGTTACTGTTTTTCTCTGTTGTGATAAAAATTTGTTGTTGAAACTTGAATAAAAATTATTCAAAAAAAAATGGAAGGACAATGCCGCAAGCGAAAGTCTGATGGCAAGCTAAGGCCCAAAACCAAATTTTCAACAAATGCCTATAAACATGTGCCTCGGCCATATTGGGGAATGTAAAATATGTATGACGGTTAAAGGGGGCGGCCACAGTTGTTATTATGAAGATGCTTACCTGTAAATATACATGTCACTTTTTGCGTGTTTTTTTCTAATAATTTGTAATTTGTTGGATATAAAATATGAAAATTCAATAAAAAACATTTCCAAAAAAAATATTTATAACGTAACATCAGTTGGACAGCACAGGAAACGTGAAGACGAGAACACATCAACTGCGAAAACATACATTTGAGACCGACACGTTGAGTCGCCCCCCTCCCTCCCCCCCCCCCCCCCCCCCCGCCCCCACATCCCCACCCCCTCCCCCCTCAACCACCCTCCGAGCCTGGTTCATGGGATCGTGAGGAAGCCATTCAGTTCCCGTCAAACCTCAGCCGAATGCGGTGATATGCTGGTTAACGCCTATGTTAATCCAATGTACACGCCCTACTTATTTGTCCCACTAGAACTTAATCTATCACACTTGTGACTATCCACTTCATCTCTGGTGACAGACCAACGATCTACTTCAGGTAAAATCGTGCAGCGACCACGAGGCGCGGGAAGAGACAACACATTTCTGTATCTAGTTTATTGATGGCTCGTTATGAGGAGGAGAATACATCAAATCCTCAAATGTATACAGATAGGTTAACAGAGTTGCCCACTTTGACAGGGAGAGCAGAAGAGCAGAGTAGGATTGAAATGGATGACAAGATGTTCAGAGGGGTCTGGCTCTCACGATACCTGAATCACAAAATGCAAATTGGGTGTTCGTCTTCATTGCAAGTGTCTGTTGCATAATGTTATCGATGTCTTAATTATACATAGCATTGGAGAAAATACACCTTGAATATTGTGTACAGTTGTGGTCAGTTTGTTCAATCAGGGATATGCTCCCACGTCAAGACATTCAGAATCTGTTCACGGGATTGTTCCTTGTTATGAAGATGTTGGTTGGGAGGAGATTTTGAGCATGTTGTTACTTAATATTCATTAAATATTTAAAGACGTGATCTCACTGAAACATGGCCGATTCCGAAGAGGCCTGGCAGGCTAGATCATGGGAAGATGTTACATCGTTAGAGTAATCTGGAATTTGGGAGTGCATTAAAAAAGTGAGGTGTCCAATTTAAATTTGGGATTGGGAATTTGTTCAGCCTGAGAGTCGTTGGTCTTCCCATTCCCTACCCCAGACAGCATTGGAAGCTCTGTTCTGGAATAAATTCCAGGCTGACGGAGAGAGGATTCTGACTGGACATGGACACAACCGTCATGGGGAACTGACACGAAAGTGGAATAAAAAACAACTTCAGTTCATCCACGATTTTCCTGCTTGCTGAGCCGAATATCCTATTCCTGAACCTGTTCATTATCAAATTTCTGGCCATGACTCATTCCGAATTTATTGTAATTTAGTCAAAGCAATATTCTATTACAGAAGTTCAGCCATTTAACCATTATATTACTCCAAGCAATCCGCACCTCACAGCCTTTTCTTCCATCAGAACCGTATGTGTTCAAGTCAGAACTGAGGGGCCGCCGCATTTTCAGACCATACTACTTGGGATACTGCCACACAGTCAGAGGCTCAGTTTGGGGATAGTGCCACAGTTCGAGGCTCAATACTGGGGATTGTGGCACAAAGTCAGAAGCTCAGTACTGGAGATAGTGCGACACAGTCAGAAGTGCAGTTCTGTGGGTAGTGCCACGTAATCAGTGGCTCAGTACTGTAGTCACTTCAGGAAACGAAGTGCCGTGCACGACCCTGTCTGCATCAATGGTCCCGTGGTGGAGATGTTGACAGCTTCAAATTCCGAGTTGCACACATCACGAACAACCTCTCCTGGTCCACCCACGTTGACGCTCCGACGAAAAAAGAACAACAGTGCCTATACTTCCTCAGAAAGCAAAGGAAATACGGCATGTCCACATTCACTCTCACCAATTTTTACAGTTGCACCATAGAAACCATTCTATCTGGCAGCATCATAGCTTGGTACGGCAACTCCTCGGTCCAAGACCGTAAGAAATTGCAGAGAGTCGTGAACACAGCCCAATCAATCAGGAAAACCAGCCTCCAAACCAATGACTCTTTCTGCACATCCAGCTGCTTTGGGAAAGTGGGCAGCCTAATCAAAAACCTTCCCATCCGGGTTATTCTCACCTTACAACCTCTTCCATCGGGCAGAAGATAGAGTATTCTGAGAACACGCACCAACAGTTTCAAAAACAGCTTCTTCCCCACTGTTACCAGACTCCTGAATGGCCGTCTTATGGACTGAACTGATCTCGCTACGCATTTTCTCTGCTGTTGTAGCATTCTACCTCGTATGCTCCCGCCGATGTCTGTCTATGTATTTACCTGGTGTATTTATCATATGTCGCTGTTTTCATGTCTGAAACGATCCGTCTCACTGTATGCAGAACAATACATTTCACTGTACCTTGATACACGTGACAATAAATCTAAACCTAGTTCCACAGTCAGAAGCTCAGGACTGCAGATTTTGCTACCCAGTCAGATGTTCAGCGCTGGCTGCAAAGTCACACAGTCAGAGGCTCAATGCTGAAAGTAGAGCCACATAGCCAGAGGCTCAGTCCTGGGGATAGTACCACATAGTAAGAGGCTCAGGACTGGGTAACGGAACATGCAGTCAGAGGATCAGTGGTGGTGGTAGAGCTACAGAGTCAGAGGCACAATATTGGGGACAGCGCTACACACTCAAAAGATAGGTACTGGGGGAGCGGTGAACTGTTGGAGTGAACCTTCTAGTATCAGATGGATAGATCTGTGGTAACATCACATTGTTAGAGGTGCAATACTAAGGGACCGCTGTACTTTTGGAGTTTCAGTGGTGAGGGAGAGCTGCACTATGAGAGGCATTGATTAAGCGAGCGCTGCACTATAAGGAGGGCAGATATAGAAAAACACTCACAGAGTGTATGAGGAGAGTGCTAACCTGTCGGAGGCTTAGTACTGAGGGAACGCTGCTGTGAGTGGGATGGTAAGCACTGAGGGAACACTATACTGTCGGAGGGTCAATATTGGGGGATTTGTGCACTGGCAGAATATCAATACTGAGGGAATGCAGCACAGTGACAAGTTCAGTACTGAGGGAACATTGCACTGTCGGTGGGTTAACATTGAATGAGTCTATCCCAGGTTACTGAGGGAAGCGAGGGTCGAAATAGCTGGGGCCTTAACAGATATCTTTGCAGCATCCTTGAGCACGGGTGAGGTCCCGGAGGACTGGAGAATTGCTAATATTGTCCCTTTGGTAAAGAAGGGTAGGAGGGAAAATCCACGGAATTACAGACCTGTGAGTTTGACGTCAGTGGTGGGCAAACTGTTGGAGAAGATACTGAGGGATAGGATCTATTCACATCTGGAAGAAAATAGACTTATCAGTGATAGGCAGCATGGTTTTCTGCAAGGAAGGTCATGTCTTACAAACCTAATAGAATTCTTTGAGGAAGTGAAAAAGTTAATTGATGAGGGAAGGGCTGTAGATGTCATACACATGGACTTTATTAAGGCGTTTGATAAGGTTTCCCATGGCAGGTTGATGGCAAAAGTGAAGTCGTATGGGATTCAGGGTGTATTAGCTAGATGGATAAAGAACTGGCTGGGCAACAGGAGACAGAGAGGAGTGGTGGAAGGGAGTGTCTCAAAATGGAGAAGGGTGACTAGTGGTGTTCCACAGGGATCTGTGCTCGGACCACTGTTGTTTGTGATCTACATAAATGACCTGGAGGAAGGTATTGGTGGTCTGATTAGCAAGTTTGCAAATGATACTAAGATTGGTGGAGTTGCAGATAGCGAGGATGGCTGTGAGAGAATACAACAAAATATAGATAGATTGGAGAGTTGGGCAGGGAAATGGCAGATGGAGTTCAATCCAGGCAAATGCGAGGTGATGCATTTTGGAAGATCAAATTCAAGAGCGGACTATATGGTCAATGTAAGGGTCCTGGGGAAAATTGATGTACAGAGAGATCTGGGGGTTCAGGTCAATTGTACCCTGAAGGTGGCAACGCAGGTTGATAGAGTGGTCAAGAAGGCATACAGCATGCTTGCCTTCATCGGACGGGGTATTGAGTACAAGAGTAGTCAGGTCATGTTTACAGTTGAATAGGACTTTGGTTAGGCCACATTTGGAATACTGCGTGCAGTTCTGGTCGCCACATTACCAGAAGGATGTGGATGCTTTGGAGAGGGTGCAGAGGAGGTTCACCAGGACGTTGCCTGGTATGGAGGGTGCTAGCTATGAAGAAAGGTTGAGTAGATTAGGATTGTTTTCGTTGGAAAGACGGAGGTTGAGGGGGGCCCTTGATTGAGGTATACAAAATGATGAGAGGTATGGACAGGTTGGATAGCAACAAGCTTTATCCAAGAGTGGGGGTGTCAGTTACAAGTGGTCACGATTTCAAGGTGAGAGGGGGAACGTTTAAGGGAGATGTGCGTGGAAAGTTTTTTAAGCAGAGGGTGGTGGGTGCCTGGAACGCTTTACCAGCGGAGGTGGTAGAAGCCGGCATGATAGCATCATTTAAGAGGCATCTAGACAGGTATATGAACGGGTGGCAACAGAAGGAAGTAGACCTTGGAAAATAGGAGACAGGTTTAGATAAAGGATCTGGATCGGCGCAGGCTGGGAGGGCCGAAGGGCCTGTTCCTGTGCTGTAATTTTTCTTTGTTCTTTGAGTGCTCCAGAAGCATAGAATTTACAGTGCATGAGGAGGCCTTTCGGCCTTTCGAGTCTGCGCCTGTCATTGGAAAGAGAACCTGCACACGCCTCCACCCTATTCCCGTAACCCTACGTACTGTTTTTAGACACTAAGGGCAATTTTATCATGGCCAATCCATCTAACCCGCACATCTTTGGATTGTGGGAGGAAACCAGAGAACCCAGAGAAAACCCACGCTGACACGGGGAGAACGTGCAGCCCCCACACAGACAGTGACCCAAGTCGGGAATCGAACCTGAGACCCTGGAGCTATGAATCAACTGGTCCCAGGGGAGGGATCGACAGGCCGATCAGTCGGTGTGCCCCTCCCCCGGTACCGACCGCAATTACAGCGGCCATCTTGCTGACCACCCACCCTGTTGCATGGTTCGACACAATTACATCGACTGTATTGATGAGTCCCCCAAACACTCCACCCAACCTGCCGCCAGCCACAGGGGGGACCATCTAGAGCTACACCCACGGCAGTCTGCAGTGAGGGCAGTACCCTCACTTGTAGCAGGGACAGGCGCCTGGACTGGGGGCACCGATGGGGCCTTGGTGCGGGGATGGGGGTGGGGGGCATGCGTGGGTGGGGCGCGCAGTGCCAACCCGGACCACCATGTAGCCCATGGAACCCGGATGGGTACGGGCGTATTCGCCCTGTTAAAATGTTGACGTTTCACCCCCTGTCGAGAATAGTATTCAGACACCAAGCAACGATGCTGTCCGCCGTGGCTATGGCCGCAGCCCTGCAAGGTGCGCTGGGGCAGCGAGCGGGACCACTCAGAGAGGACGCTGAGGCTGCAGCAGAAGAGTGGGCTGCAGAGGGACACGGGGAAGCCACGCAGGCTGGAGGGCCGGACACCCAAAAGGGCACAACGGCCGATCGGCCTGTCGCCCCCTCACCTGCGACCAGTGAGGAGGAGAAGGGGCACCGAATGATGGCCCACGTGTGCCGCAACCGCGTATCATTCGAGGACCTTCCGGACCGCGCATGCAGACTGTGGATGAGCAGAGTGACTGTGAGACAGAGATGCCAGATGATGGCACACATAGTACCTCGGGGGTAGGTGGGAGGACAGCCGCTCCCAGTGAGTCTGAAGGTGATGATCGCCCTCAACCTCTATGTGATAGGGTCATGCCAGTCACCAAGTGGGGACCTGTCTGGGATGTCACAGACATCGGCGCACAGGTGCATCCATGTCATCACGGATGCTATATATGCACAGGTGGGCCGGTGGGGCAGCACGGTAGCACAGTGGGTACCACAGTTGCTTCACATCTCCAGGGTTCCAGGTTCGATTCCCGGCTTGGGTTACTGTCTGTATGGAGTCTGCATGTTATCCCTGCGTCTGCCTGGGTTTCCTCCAGGTGCTCCGGTGTCCTCCCGCAAGTCCTGAAATACGTGTGTTTAGATGATTTGAACATCCGAAATATCATTTAATGTCAAGCCGTGATGGTTATTCGCACGTTTTTGGAAATGATGAACGTCTGGCACTGGTATGGCGCGAATGTTACTTGCCACTTGTCAGCCACAAACCTGGATACTGTCCAGGTTTTGTTGCATTTTGCATTTTGACAAGGACTGCTTCAGCAACTGAGTAGTTGTGAATCGTCCTGACTATGTGCAATAACCACGGAACATCCCCACTATTGATGTTACGTTGGGAGCAGGATCATTGTTAAAGCAGCTGAAGATTGTTGGGCCAAGGACACGACCTTGAAGATCTACTGCAGTAATTTCCTGGAATGAGATGATTGCCACCAGTCGGCACAACCACCTTTATTTTTGCCAGGTAGGACTCCAAACAAGCGGTAGCCCCGCACCCCCCCCCCCCCCCCCCCACCACCCCCCACGTCCCCACCCCGATTCCCGTTGACTCCAGTTTTTCTAGGAACCTTAAAGTCACGCTAAGTCAAATACTGCCTTAATAAAGAAAAGCAAATTACTGCGGATGCTGGTATCTGAAAGCAAAAGAGAAAATGTTGGAAAATCTCAGCAGGTCAGGCAGCATCTGTAGGAGAGAAAAGAGCGAATGTTTCGAGTCCAGATAACCCTTTCTCAAAGCTTTTTTCTCTCCCGACAGATGCTCCCAGACCTGCTGAGATTCTCCAACATTTTCTCAAATACTGGCTTTTTTGTCAAGAGAAGACATCATCACGTCGTCTCTAGCATCCAGCTCTTTTGCAACATCACTGAGTTCAATTATGTTTATACAATGCTGGCTTTGAAGCCAGTTAATATTTTTTGATCTTTAACCGACATATATTATCAGTTATGACTTTTATCATTTACTGATGATAAATCTATAGAATTGTCACTCGTGGCCACCTGTTGTAACATTAGCAAAGTAAAATTGCATTTGGAAATCTAAAAGCAACGAAAATAAGAGCAAGGGGAGGCCATTCGCCACTTACAATCCACTCTGTCATTCATTATCATCATGAGTGGTCATCAACTCAATAGCACATACCCGATTTCCCTCCATATCCTCAGCCCCTGAGCCCCAATTTCTATATCTTATGCTTCTTGAATGCATAACATGTTTTGGCCTCAACTGCGTTCTGCGGTAACGAATTCCACGAGCTCACCTGTCTCTGGTGAAGAAGGTTCTCCTTATCTCTGCTCCAAATTGTCTACCCCGTGTCCTTAGACTGTGAACCCTGGCTCTGGACACTCCCACCATCGGGAAGATCCTTTTTGTATCTACCCTTTCAAGTAGGTCTGTTAGAATGTTATTGGGTTCAATGAGATCCCCCTCCCCCATTCTTCTGAACTCCAGTGAAAACAATCATAACCAACTCAACATTACCCCATCTGTCCGTCCTGCCATCTCAGGAATCACACCCTTAAACCTTGGCTGCACTCCATCGGGTTCGAAACATAATTTCTCAGATACGGACACGAAAACTGCCCACACTATGCCAGGCATAACCTCACCAAAGCCATGTATAATTGCAGCAAGACAATCATCCCCATGTACTCGAATCGTCTCGCCATGAAGGCCAACATACCTTTGGCCTTTGTTGCCGCCTGTTGCACATGCATGCTTGCGTTCAGTGACTGGAGGACGAGGACACCCAGGTCTCGTTGCACATTCCACTTTCCGAATTCATGACAATTTATATAGTAGTCTCCCTTCCCGTTTTTCAAACATGCCGATAACCTTGCAGTTATCGAAATTACGCTCCATCTGGCAATCATTTTCCCACTCATTCAACTTGTCCCAATCACACTAAACGATCTATTCATCCTCATCAAAGCTCATCGTCGTACCCAATGTCTGTGTCATCTGCAAATGTGGAGATATTACATTTCGTCCCGTCATCCAAATAATTCACATGTATTGCAAAATAGCTGGGGTCCAGCACCAATGCCTGCAGTACCCCAATAGCCATTGCCTGCCATTTGGAAAAATAGACCCGTTAATTTCTATTATTTATTACCCGTCGCAAACCATTTTTCTATCCATCTCAATACACAATCCCAAATGATATGCATTTTAATTTTACATGCTAATATCTTACCTGACACTTTGTCGAAAGCTTTCCGAATGTCCAAATAAATTACATCCACTGGCTCCCCTCTTCAACTCTACTAGTTACGTACTCGAAGATCTCCAATAGATTTGGTCAAGCCCAATTTCCCCTTCATAAATCCGTGCTGCCTCTGTGCTATACTGCTATCTAGGTGCTCTGCTATCAATTCTTTGCTAGTGTTTTGAGAGGTATCCCCAATATCAGCGTCAGGCTTACTCGTCTGTAATTCCCTCTATTCTCCTTACCTCCCCTTTTATGTAATAGGGTTAGATTAGCTCATCAACGATCTGAAACAACTGCTCCAGAGTCTATATAATTTTGGAAGATGACCACCAGTGCATCCATTATTTCCAGAGGCATATCCCAATGTACTGTGGGATGTAGATTTTAAGGCCCTGGGGAGTTTTCAGCCTTCAATCCCATTAATTTCCAAAACACAATTTCTCTATTAATATTGAACTCCTTCAGTTCCACCTGCTCATTATACCCTTCAAGCCCCAACATTTCTGGACTCTTATTGTTGTCTTCATTTGTGAAGACAGAACCCAATTATGTATTTAGTTGTTCAGCCTTTTCTTTGTAATATGGCACAGCTTTAAGATACTGATGGGCACGATCGTTCTCTTTATTATTCCATTGAGTGCAGAAGAATGAAGGATGATCTGCTGGAAGTTATTTTCTTGTTACAATGAATCGGTAGTTTAAACACAGAGAAATTTGTTGCCCTGCGTTAAGATTGTGGCCACAGCTTACCATATTTTCTCAATGATCAAGGGCGAGATTGCGATGCAAAAGAATAATCACGAAGCACTTTTCACACAAAGGCTAACAGGAAATCTAGGACCAGCTCTTTAAAATGATCGTGGCAATGGAAATTTCGGGACGCTGTTTTTTGTGTGCAAATTAAAGAGTCATCTTCAGGAAAAATCAGTGTTAGTTGGTCACTTTTCGTTGTTTCGGGGAATTGAACAACATAAATCAAAAGGAGCATCAGAAAGTCTGTAAGGCTGGACCTTAGATTACATCTCGGAGGTGGGTCCTACTGAGCTACCCGAGGAACCCAAGCGAACATTGTCACTGATGCTTCCAACGTCTCTCAAACCTGTCGCGGCAACTTTTTTTTCACATTTCCTTCTTTGGTAATTTACCCTCTCCAGCGCATTTCCCTCACAGTCAGACCGGTAGCCTCCCGTTGGCTTCATTTCACAAATCTTTTCATTTGCACCAACTACTCTCTCCTTACCAGTAGAGTATGACGTGACAGCAGATGTTACCCAGGTTACTGGGCTGTAACTGTGCTGGGATTTCAAAGGTTTGACAATTGCATTTGTTTAGAGGGGATACTAAGTTTCAGGAATTGGAGTGTGATGCTGCAAAAACACAAAGATGGATGTCGCCAGTGGATTAAGGATGACAGATGGTGTTTGTAGTGGGAAAGTGTGATCCCATCCCCTTGAAATCAAGGGACGTCCATACGAAGTAACGTTCGAAATTGTGTGAATCACGAAGTGCGGAGATGTAAATAGATCTGTCTGCAAAGGCCATTATTTATCAGCTCCACCATTGTAGCCCTCGCCACTCATTTCGGCATAATGTTCAGGAATAGAAGTCTTCCAACACATTCCCTTGCTCACAATTATCACCGTCAATAATTCAAAATGTTTCCATCAGCATTAACCTCCGAAGGTAATTTTGATCCGAAAGGGCATCTCTATACTGGCACGTCATTCAGAAACGTCTGGATCGCGTGTGTGTGTCTGAAAATTGTTCATACATGGACAGCTAGCTCCATGAGGAATCAGAGATATAGAAAAACACACAACAAATGCAACATCAAACCCCCATCCCCATACCCCCCTCATCCCACAAGTAAAAACTACCTCCTCCATCCCCTAACAGCTGATGTTAATTAATTCTTAGGAATATGAGATAAATGGCTGCCACCTCAGGTAAAATCTCTCCATCGATGCCCGAACGGTGTACGTGACCTTTTCCAGCTATAATAAGACTACAAGGTTCCACAACCAGTCCGAGGCACTAGGAGGAACAACGGTCTTCCGGCTATCTACGAGGCAAAGGCGAGCACATCCACCTCCACCGATGCCCGCAGCCCGAAAACAACCATCAATGGACATGGCTCCAGATCAATGTTAAGTACCGCGGACATGGTGTTAATAAAGGAGACCCAAAATCACAACTTCTTCGGACAGGACATGCTGGTATGGTTGACAGTCCCACGAGAACATCGCTCACACCTGTGCTCCACTCCATCAAGGAACCTACTGATCCTGTGTTTGTTTATAAGAGCTCTGTGAACCACTTCGAGTTGCAATTTGGATCAGGCTGAGACATGGCAGGATGAGCTGCAATTTACCACACAAAGAGCCTCAGTCCGCACTTTAATCTTGGATGGGTGCCAACTACACATCTCATTTCGCCTTCGCCCAATCAAGAGACGCACAATTTAATGAATGGTCCGCTAACAGATGTTTGGAATCTTCTTCCCCGTCTGCCCCCTACCTCCCCGCCAGTCACAGAATCACATAGAAGCACAGAATAATAGGGTGCAGAAGAGACCATTAGCCCCATAGAGTCTGCACGGACGTATAGAAGACATCTGACCTGCCTACGTAATATCATTTGGAAGCCCATAGCCTTCAATATTATGGCGTTCCAAGTGCACGTGCAGATACTTTTTAAAGGATAAGAGGCAACCCACCTCTACCATACTCCCAGGTAGTGCGTTACTTCCCACCGCCACCCTGTGTTACCGCAAATGCCTCCGAAACCTTCTGTCCCTCACCTTGAACTTGTGTCCTCTCGTAACTGAGCCATCAACTAAGGGGAACACCTGCTCCCTGTCCTTCCTGTCCATGCACCTCATAATCCTGTATACCTCAATCAGGTTGCCCCTCAATATCTGCTCCAGCAAAAACAACTGAAGCCTATCCAAGCTCTCTTCCTAGCGAAACTGTTCCGTCCCAGGCAACATCCCTGTGAATCACCTCTGCAGCCCCTCCAGTGCAATCACATCATTCCTATAATGTGGCAATCAGAATTGTACACTGCACTCCAGCTGTGGCCTCACCAAAGTTCCAACACAACTCCAACACGATGTCCCTGCTCTTGCAATCTATGCCACGATTGATAAAGACACGTGACCACAATGCCCTTTTCACCACACTATTAACCCTCACTTTTGCCTTCAGAAATCCATCGACAGACGCCAAGTTCTCTTTGTCGCTGAGATCTTCCCAGTGTCCCTGAGATCTGCCCAGAGTCCCTGAGATCTTCCCAGTGTCCCTGAGATATTCCAAGTTTTGCTCCTTCATTCAATACGGCCATGTCAAATTGGTCCTGACAAAGTGCATCCTGCTGTATGTGATTGTGTGTTTGTGTGTTCTGTGTGTCGGTGCTGTGCGCTTGTTGTGTGCCTGTGTGCCTTTGTGTATACGTGTGTGTTTCTGTGTTTTTCGTGTGTGTCTGCACGTGTGTTTCTGTGCTTGCATTGAGTTTATGTGTGGTGTTTCGTTTGCGTGTGCTTGTAGATGTGTTGTATACATGTTTGCTTGTGTGTGTTGTGCGATTTGTGTGTATTGTGTACGTGTTTTGTGCGTGTAATGTGAGTTTCAGTGTTTTGTGTGCTTGTGTGATTTCTGTGATTTCCGTTTGTGTGTGTTTGAGTGTGTGATATTTGTTATGTGTGTGTTTGTGTTTTAAGTGTGAGTGTTATGTTTCAGTGTGCTGTGTGCTTGTGCTTTGTGTGTTGTGAGGTGAAAGATGTGTGTCCATCAGCATCTTGTCTGAGTAGTCTATGTGTTATTTGTGCGTGTATTGTGTGTGTGTTATGCGTGTTGTGTATATGTTCTGTATGCGTGTGTGTTGTGTGCATAAGTATTGATGTGTGTTGAGTGGCAGTGTGTTGTGTATATTGTGTCTGTGTTTTGTGTATATTCTGTGTTATAGGAATGTGTGTGCTGTGTGTGATGTGTGGCGCATCCGTGTACATGTCGTGTGTCTGTGATGTGTGTGTATATTCTGTGTGCGTGCTTGCGTGTTATATTTATGTGTGTGTGTGTCCGCATTTTGTGTGGTCCATATGTTTTGTGTTTTGTGTGTTTCTGCTTGCTCATATTTGCTTGTCTATGTGTTTTGTGTTTATAGTATGTGCATTGTGTGTGTATTTTGTGTCGGTGCGTTTGAACGTGTTGTGTGTGATTGTTTTGTGTTATGCGTGTGGTTGCATTTCCTGTGTGTTTGTGTGAGTATGTGCCTGTGCGTGTAAGTACAAATGTATGAGTGTCTGTCTATGTTTTTACTATTGTTTGTGTGTTGTCTGTGTGCGTGGTGTGTATCAATGATGTGTCTGTTTTGTGTATGTATGTGCTGTGTGCGTATATGTTGTGTGCGTGCGTCTATTTTATGTTTCTGGTGTGTGTGCTGTGTGCTGTGCGTGCGAGTTATGTATATTGTGTGTGCTGTGGGGATGTTTTATGTATGTGTTTTGTGTGTGATGTGCGTGAAGTGTGTGTGTTTTGCCTGTCTGAGTGTGGGAGTGCGCGGGTTGTGTGTGTGCATGTGTGCTTTGTGTTCGTGTTGCGTGTACTGCGTGTCCACGTGTGTTGTGAGTGTGTGTCTGGTGAGTGTGTGTCTGCATGTGTGAGTTCATTGTGAGTTGTGTGTGTGTGTTTCTGTGTGTGTGTGGTGTAACTGCGGTGTGTGTATGTGTGGCTTTTGCGGATGTGTTATGTGCATTTTGTGTTATTTGTATTTTGTATGTGTCATTTGTGTGTTTTCTATTGTGTGTGCGACTTGTTTATTTTGGGTCTGTAGTGTGTTGTGTGTCAGTGCATGTGTGTGTGAGAATGGGCTGTGTGTTTAAGCTGAACTGGGTGATGTGTGTGTACTGTGTGTCTTTGAGTGCTGCGATTGTATTGTCTGTGTGAGTGTGTTGCGTGTGTTAGTTGTATGGGTGCGTGTGTGGGTCGTGTGCATGTGTTGTGCATGTATCTTGTATCGTGTGTTGTGTCTTGTGGTGTGTGTAGTGTGTTTAGTCTGTATCTGTTTCATGTGTTGAATGTGCATGCTGTGTGTGTATTGCATGTATCTGTATTGCGGGAATAGTCAGTGAGTACCCATTCGGAAAGACACACCTAATAATTCTGAAGTTTTGACTATCATTGAATGATTACATCATATGTGTTGCAATTGTATAACGCCTTCAGGGATGCTGTGCCTTCACGAACATAACTACATTACTTCTCACTTGCAACCAACAATCTGACTTCCAGTAATGTGAAGAGAGCCAAATGTGTAAATCACCACCCTGTCAGTGCACATCCTCTCCAAACACCGAGCTCTGCCTCTTCACCGTGAACATGGAAAATGGCCTCCTCACAGTTGCAGGCAGAAGCTTCAGAGGAACGCAGAACAGGTTCGAGCCCCAGACGTGGAGTGTGAAGATCCACTTGGAGACGGACACCTGAACAAAACTCAAGCTATGTGCGGGGGGGGGGGGGGGGGGGGACTCCACTGCCACAGAATATCTCCGGAGGGTTGACGGCAATCGAGATAAAGCCTGTCAAACATTCTGGACAGAACTTGTCTCCTCTCTGAATGCGATTGAGGGGAGTGGAGCAATGGAAATTAGGGTGAGAATAGCGGACAGGAGAGCGAGACAATGGCCAGTCGGAGAATGGTTAAACAGGGCCAGAGCTGGGCAAATACTGGGAGGAGAGCCACCGTACCAGCGAGGAGGGCCAGCACGGGAGGGCAGGAATGACTGAGTGCCGCGGCATGCCTCTCAGGGGAGAGGGAGCGTCTGGCACAAGGAGGGGGAACAGGAGGGGGAGAACACGGGGGGGGGGGGGGGGGAGGATTCTGGGGGAGCGCGCAGAACAAAAGAGAAGCAAAGAGAAGGTTGAGATAGAGAAGCAGTACAGACAGAGGCCTCGGCGGGCATGGAGCAGGGCGAGGAACCAAGATGGAGCCGCAAACAGCCACTCGGGAGGGACCAGGGCGAAAGGAGATCCCGCAGGGCAGGGGCGCACCCACGTGGTGTACACAAAGCTGGCTGCCATTTTGGGTGCCCCCTGGACAAAGTAAAACTCCGAAGCGCTGGGGCCCGACCTCATAGTGTGAGCGGCGATCGTAGACATTTTGGACGGCCCCCTAACAAAGGGAAATACCGAAGTGCACGGGGCTAGTCCACAGGGTAATTATGGGTGATCCCGCAGGACCGGGGGTGAGAAACCCCCCACCAGAATTGTAACCTGGAATGTCAGGGGACTCAAAGGCCCAGTGAAAAGATCCAGAGTCTTCGCCCACCTACGAAGCCTAAAGGCAGACATAATCAAGAGACGCATCTGAGGGAGAAGGACCGACTGCTGGTAGGGGCTGGGTGAGATAGACGTGCCACTCATGCTACGGAACGAGGGCTAGTGGTGTAGCAAAATTAATTAACAAGAGAACCAGGTTTATGGAAACCAAGATGGTTACGGACCCAGGGGGATGGTACGTCATGGTCAGCAGTGTGATGTTGTAGACAGGCTGGGCCCAGCCGCCCACGTGAAAGCTGGACATGGACTTCCTGGCCAACAAATCCTTCTGCCAAAAAATATCGCGGGCCATAGACGACTACGTTAGTACCAACCAAAACGGGGAGGTCTCATCATCCATGTTCTGGGAGGCACTGAAGTCCGTGATTAGAGGAGAGATCATAGCCTACAAGGCAAGCAGAGATAGGAAGAGAAGGTGGCCAGCCAACAACTGGTTGACTCCATTCTAGAATTTGAATAAAATACTCCGAGGTCCCGACTGTCGGGCTGGCGGAGAGGAAAAAGCTGCAAATGGACTTCAGCCTGCTGTCCATTAGTAAAGCAGTGTACCAACTCCGCCTGACATGGGGGATCTTCTGCAAGCACTGAGAAAAGGCTGGCCGCCTATTGGTTCACCAGCTGAGAAAGCAGGCAGCCACGAGGGAAATAGCTCAGATAAAGTATAGCAAAGGCAGACTAGTAACAGAACCAAAGGAGGTCAACCGGGCATTTGAGACCTTCTGTCGGGGACAGTACACCTCCGAGCCCCCAACGGGAACGCGGGAATGAAACATTTCCTAGTCGGACTGGAACTACCAGTTGTGGGGGAAGACAGAGGGGAGGAGGGAGCTGTAAGCACCAATCGATCTGGGAAAAATCATGGACAGCATCAGCTCCATGCAGGTGGGGAAGGCACCGGGAGCCGGCGGGTTCCCAGTGGACTTCTACAAACAATTTGTGCCAGTCCTGGCCCCACACCTAAGGAACATGTTCGCAGACTCACTGGCAGGAAGCACCCTGCCCCTATGCTAGACCAGGGCACAATTATACTGATACCCAAAAAAGATAAAGACCTGACGGAATGCGGATCATACAGACCCATTTCACTGCTGAACGTGGATGCAAAAATATTCACAATGGTTCTGGCCAAAAGACATATAGGGCTGCATACCAGGCGAGGAAGCAGAGGACCAAACGGGCTTTGTCAAGGGCAGGTAGCTCACAGAGAACATCAGGCGGCTGCTGAATTTAATAATGACCCCCCCCCCCCCCCCGCCCCTGGCTCCCGGGGAGAGAACACCAGAAGTGATTGTCTCCCTGGACGCAGCAAGGGCCTTCGACAGAGTCAAATGGATCTACCTGCTTGAGGTCCGGGAACGGTTTTGGCGAGGAGCGGGGTTCACCACCTGGGTGAGGCTCCTGTATAAATCTCTCAAAGCCAATGTCAGAACTAACAGCACCAGCTTTGAATACTTCCAGCTACAGAGAGCAACAAGACAGGGCTGCCCCCCATCCCCACTCTTGTTCGCGCTCACGATCGAACTCCTGGCAATAGCCCTACGTGGCAGGAGAAACTGGAAGGGAATCCAGAGAGGAGACAGAGAGCACAGAGTTTCACTCTATGCCGATGACCTGCTCGTCTATGTCTCAAACCACAGGAGGGACGGAAGGCAATACTGCAAATACTGAAAGAGTTTGGAACATTCTCGGCCTACAAACCTAATCTGCGCAAAAGCCAAGTATTCCCAGTGAACCCAAAAGGGGGAGGAACAGGGCTGGAGGCGCTCCCGTTTAAAACGGACCTGAACAGATTCCGTTACCTGGGGATCCGGATAGCCAGAGACTGGAAACAGATCCACAAGTAGAACCTGACCAGCCTGGAGGAATAATTAAGAAAAGACCTTCGACGGTGGGGCTAACCCCCATTCTCCCTGGCGGGTTGAGTGCAGACGATCAAGGTGAACGTGCTGCCAACGTTCCTCTTCCTGTTTAGATCCATTCAGATCTTCAGCCTCAAATACTTCTCCCAAATTTCGACAGTCTAATGATGGCGTTTGTGTGTGTGTGTGTGTGTGTGTGTGTGCGAGGGGGAGGGAGGTAAGAACCCGATAATTCCAAAACCAACACTGCAAAAAAGGAGAATGAAAGGGAGCTTGGCCTTACCAAACCAACAATACACCATACTGGGCAGCAACTGCAGAAAGAGTGAGAGGAAGGGTACAAGAACCCAACACAGATTGGGCACAAATGGAGGGAGCATCCTGTAAAGGAACGACTCTCCAGGCCCTGTCTACAGCAGCACTCCCATCCTCCTCAACAAGGTACACCACGAGCCCTGTTGTAGCGGCCACGCTGAGAACATGGGCCCAGTTGAGACAACACTTAGTGATAACTAAAATGTTCCCCATGGCCCCCATCTGCGACAATCACAGATTCTCCCAGCCATGCTAGATACCACCTTCAAAAGATGGAGGCGGGATGGGGGCACACCGACGGTCGGGAACTTCTACGCAGGGCACAGACAGGCGACAATGGACGAACTGACGAGGAAGGGGAAACTAGCAAAAGGACAAGAAATGAGACATCCATAGAAAACACTTCCTCTGCACAAGCAGCGAGAAGGGGGAGGGGGCAATGTGGAAAATATGCAGACAGCTACTGGTCAACGTGGTGCACAGAGCGCACCTGACCAGAAGCTAAATGAGTAGGATATTCTCGTAGGTGGAGGACAAATGTGAGAGGTGCCAGAAGGGCCGGCCAACCACACCCACATTTTTTGGGCTTGCCCCAAACATTCTGCGTTCTGGACAGATTTTGCCGACGCAATGCCCAAGGTTGTCGGAGTGAGGATGAAGCCTTGCCCAATAGTGGCAATCTTCAGGGTACAGGAGCAGCCAGAACTACACACGGGGAAGATTTTGCCACCCACGGCGGTAGACTGGCTCGCTTACCTGTCGGAATTTCTTCACCCGGAGAAGATTAAATACGCCATCCGAGGGTCGGAGGAAGAATTCCTGGATATTTGGGGGCAGTTGGTCGGCCAGTTCCAAAACGTGTTTGAGGCCAGCAGCGAGGACTAAACTAACAATAAAAAAACGAGATAAATGAGGAACCAAAGGAGTGTGCAACACAAGGGGGGAGGGGGGAGGCGGATGGAATGTGGGGAAACCACAAGAGAAGAGGAGGGGTGCTGAAGGCAACGGTTGGGGGGGGGTGGTTTAGACCGATCCAGAGGGCAACGAAATGGACGTAGTCAGTTAAATGAAGGACAAGATAAACTTCGCTGTACAATAAAGTCAATTAGCACGGGCAAGAAAAATGTAATGCATATACATAATAAGAGTTAAGAAATATGAGAAATGCCGATGAAAATATTTTGAAAAATAATTATGGACAGAAGCCCAAAGACACAGGCTAATCATCAGATTTTCCACAACCTCTGCAACCACGTTGGTGTCAAACATAGCTATTGTTTCAACTGTGGAGCTCTCTGGTAACTTCAAGCTTTGAATTTGCAATTACCAGAGTTGTAAACTTCCAGCGTGTACACATTGAACTGTGGGATGAAACCGGAACATCTGGTAGCACGCAGGCCCGGGTAAATGTGTAAAATCCACACAGAGATCGGAATTGCACCACAGTTCCTTGGTGCTGTGAGGCAGCAGTGCTGACCACTGTGCCACCGGCCGTCCCTCTCTGTGGAGGCAAGCAGAGTATATGTACCGATTCTTTACCATTCTTCTATGCAGCTACAGCCAGGCGTGCTGAGTATTTTCAGCATTTGCTGTTTTTATTTCTGATTTTCAGCACCTCAGTATTCTGCTTTTTTCATTAATAAATCACGGTTGTGAACAAAAATGTGCCTTTAAATCAGATATTAAAACATTTTTAGGATATTTTTGTATCTTTTGTCCTGCTATTCAATCAGTCCCTATTGTTATTATGAGTTTGACACAGTCCTTTTCAATTTTCTAGTAGATGTGTTTTGTGGGTCTGGGATTTCTCTATAAACCAGTCAGCAGGACTGAGTTGAAATGAAATAGAAACGATCTCTTTCTCTCCTGCTCTGCTGGAATGTTGGGTTAAAATATGTCCCTCGAAGGTGGGATGAGAGTGGATTGAATACTTCTGCTCTATTAGTTTGTGGAAATGGTGATTTGTCTGTTTCTCTGTGTCTCTTGTGTGGTAAGAGACCCCAGGATGGTATGTTGCCTCACTGGGGCCAGCGTCAAGGATGTCTCTGAACGAACACAGGACATCCTGAAGGCGGAGGGGGAACAGCCAGAACTCGTAGCACACACTAACGACATAGGCAGAAGGAGTGGTGAGGTCCTCCAGAAAGAGTTCAGGGAGTGGGGCAGTGAGTTAAAAAGCAGGACCTCTCGGGTTGTAATCTCAGGATTACTCTCTGTGCCACGTGCCAGTGAGGCTAGAAATAGGAGGATAGTGAAGCTAAATATATGGTAAACTAGTTATGTAGGAGGGAGGGTTTCAGAGTTCCGGACCATTGGGATCCCTTCCCGGGCATGTGTGGCCTGTACAAGAAGGATGGGTTGCTTCTTAACTGGAGGGGCATCAACATCCTGGATGGGACCAGAGGGTTAGCTTCGTAGGTGTAAGATGTGAAGGGGAAACTGAGAACAAAAAAAGAGAACAATATCACGCTCAGGAAGAGCAAAAAAGGTGATAACTATGAGAGGGGAGGTGGTCAATTCAGGACTGAGGTTGTTCTACCTAAATGCTCGCAGTATACGCAACAAGGTAAATTAGCTTGTTGTACACTCTCAAATTGGCGGGTATGATGTCGTGGGCATCACAGAGACGTAGCTGCAAGTGGATCAGAGCAGAGATGTAAATATGCGAGGACATGTGTCCGATCGAAAGGAGAGACAGATGGGCAAATGCACGGGTTTTCATTGTTCATAAGGAATGAAGTTAAATCGAGAGCAATGAGTGATATAGGATCAGAACGCATAGGATCTGAGTGGGTAGAGTTGAGGAATCGCAAAGTAAAAAGAACCTGATGGGAATTATGTACAGGGCCCCAAGGATGTGGCAATATTACAATAATCATGTGAATTTCAATATGCAGGTGGACTGGGAAAATCAAGTTGGTAGTCGATCTCAAGAAAAGGGATCTGTGGTATGTCGAAGAGATGGTTTTAAGGAACCATTTGTGACAGAGCCTACTAGGGAATATACAATTCTGATTTGGTGATATCTAATGATGCAGACTTGATTAGGGAACTTAAGGTAAAGGATCCCTTAGGGAGCACTAACCACAGTATGAATTTACTCTGATAGTAGACAGGGAAAGGCAGGAATCACACATATAACGGTATTACACTTAAATAAGGGTAACTACAATGACATGTGGGAGCAGCTGGGAACAGTTGATTGGAAAAGGTGCCGAGCAGGAAAGACAGTGAAACAGCCATGGCAGTGGTTTTGGGGGGTTTTTCGGGAGGCACAAAAGAAGATTATCCGAAGGAGAGAGCATGCTGAGGGAGGCTGTGGCATCTATGGCTGACGAGGAAAGTCAAGGACAGCTTCCACGCAAAAGACAAAGCATACAAAGTGGCGAGGATTTGTGGGAAGCCACAGGATTGGGAAACCTTTAAAAGCGAGGCGAGAAGAACTTAAAAAGCACTAAGGGCATGAGAAGATGAAATATGAGTGTAAGCTAGCTACAAATATAAAATAAGATAAGAAGAGTTTTTTTCAATATATATATAAGATACGAGAAGGGCAAAAATAGACATTGGACGATGGAAAATGGGACTGGAGAAGTAATAATACGGAACAAATAAATGGCAGACGGACTGAATAGTTACTTCGCACCAGTCCTCTAGATGGAAAACACCAATGGGATGCAGAAGATCCAGGGGAATCAGGGGCCAGAGGTGAGTGTAGTGACCATCACTGAGGAGAAGGGTCTGGAAAACTGTAAGGTCTGTAGGGGGATAAATCACCTTGATCGGATGGACTACGCCCCAAGGTACTAAAAGAGATAGCTGAGGAGATTGTGGAGGCATTGGTGGTGATCTTTCAGGAATCACTGGAGGCAGGGAGGGTCCCAGAGGACTGGAAAGTGGCTAATGTAACATCCCTGTTTAAGAAGGGAGGGGGGCAGAAAATGGAAAATTACAGGCCCGGTTAGCCTAAATTCGATCATTGGGAAGATTTTAGAGTCCATTATTAAAGATGTGATTGCGGAGTTGTGGAAGTGCATGATAAAATAGAACTGAGTCAGCACGGCATTGGCAAGGGGAGGGCATCTCTGACAAACCTGTTAGAGTTCTTAGAGGAGGTAACAAGGAAGTTAAACAAAGGAGAATCAGTGGACGTGATTTATTTAGATTTCCAGAAGATCTTTGATAAGGTGCCGCATAGGAGGCCATTGAATAAAATAAGAGCCCATGGCGTTAAGAGGAAGGTCCTGGAATGGATAGAGGTTTGGCTGCAAGGCAAAAAGCAGAGAATGGGGATAAAGGGTCTTTTTCAGGATGGCAGCCGGTGACCAGTGGCGTGCCTCAGGGGTCTGTGCAATATACATTAGCGATCTGAAAGAGGGAACTAAATACACTGTTACTAAGTTTGCAAATAATACAACGATATGTCGAGGGACAGGTAATATTGAGGAAGCAGGGGTGCGGCAGGAGGACTTGGAGAGGCTAGGAGAGTGGGCAGAGAAGTGGCAGATTGAAAACAATGTCGAAAACTAGGAGGTTATGATTTTTGGAAGGAGAAATGGAGACATAGACTATTTTGTAAATGTACAAATGCTTCGGAAATCAGATGAACAAAGGGGCTTGGAGGCCTTGTTCAAGTTTCTCTTAAGGTTAACGTACAGGTTCAGTCGGCAGTGAATAAGGCAAATGCAATGTTAGCATTCATGTCGAAAGGGCTAGAATACAAGAGCAGGGATATACTTCTGACGCTGTTTAAGGCCCCATTATGAGTATTGTGAGCAGTTTTGGTCCCATGCCTAATGAAAGATGTGCAGGCTTTGGAAAGGTCCAGAGAAGGTTTACAAGAATGATCCCTAGAATGAAGAGTTTGCAATATGACGAACGGTTGTGGACTCTCGGTCTGTACTCGTTGGAATTTAGAAGGATGAGGGGGTATCTTATTGGAATTTGCAGGATACTGCCACGCCTGGATACAGTGGACGTTTAAAAGATGTTAGCAATTGTCGGGAAAACTACAACCAGAGAACACAATCTCAGACAAAAGGATGATCCTTTAAAGCAGAGATGAGGAACAATGTATTTAGCCAGAGGGTGGTGAATCTATGGACTGTTTTCCAAAGAAGCCTGTGGAGGCGAAATCACTGAGTGTCTTTAAGACAGAGATAGATAGGTTCTTGATCAATACGGGGATCAGGAGTTATGGGAAGAATGCAGAAGAATGGGGATGAGAAAAATATCAGCCATGATGGAATGGCGCAGCAGGCTCGATGGTCCGAGTGGCTTAATTCTTCTCTGATGTCTTATCGTCATGTGGTCTTCACCGATTCTGTCTTTTTCTATTCTCTTCAGTGTTGTAGAATGAAGGGCGATCTGATCTAGTGTTCTATCTTGATAAAATGAGCATACGTAGAATATAGAACATACAGTGCAGAAGGAGGCCATTCGGCCCATCGAGTCTGCACCATCCCACTTAAGCCCTCACTTCCACTCTACCCCCGTAACAAAATAACCCACCCTAACCTTTTTGGTCACTAAAGGCAATTTAACATGACCAATCCACCTAACCTGCACGTCTTTGGACTGTGGGAGGAAACCGGAGCACCCGGTGAAAACCCATGCAGACACAGCGAGAACGTGCAGACTCCGCACAGACAGTGACCCAGCGGGGAATCGAACCTGTGGCTGGCGTTGTGAAGCCACAGTGCCATCCACTTGTGCCACCGTGCTGCCCCTCAATTAGCAGTTAGTTTAAAAACTGAGACGTAATTAAGAATGAATAGGAATGTGATTGAATCTTAGTAGGCTTTTACCGTTGATCCACCGTGACAGACCAAAGTTTAGAAACACTTTTCACATTAGCTGGAATTCTAGGAACTATTCTTGAAAATGCTCTAACTGCCACAATTTGGCGAAGATGATGGTGTGATATTCTTCCATTTGCTTTGAAGCATTTTGCATTCATCACCCATTTCCTCCTGTCGTTCCTGTGGGAGTGAACAGGTCCAGCCGAAAGTACCGGTGGCATAGAGACTTGAAACATAGAGGTTCAGATGCTCTACCGACTGGGCTACCAAGGCTTTCCACCAGCAGTGGCTCGTGGCTCTCTTCACTGTCAGATAAGAGGCGTCACAGCCGTTGGTATTCTCCACTTTGGTGATTCCACCTCTCCGACGCATTTTCCTCACATACAGACCGACAACCTCCCTTTGACTTCATTTCGCAAATCTTCTAACTTGCACCAATTTCTCGCTCCACACCAGTGACGTGTGATGTGACAACTGCTCTCGAAGAAATCTGCATTGGAGTTTCAAAGATTTGAAGGTTACATTTATTTCAGGGTATAAAAAGTTGAAGAAATTGAAGGAGGAAGCTACAAAGTCACAGAGGTGGATTTCACAGGTGAGTACAGAACTTCAAATCATATTTGTTGCAGCAGAGTGCGGATTCCAAGCACTTGGAATTATGTTCTAACGTCGCGAATCTAAAATTGTTTGGAGATAAAGAGATCTGTCAGTCACCGTCTTCATGAAAAACAGCATCATTTTCCCCTCTCAACGTTTTCCTGTACAGCACACAGTGAACTGAATTAGTTGATTCTGCTTTCAGTACTCGAGGGTAAACGTTCGAAATTGCTGTTTCAGCATGAAATTCCAAATACAATGTTTATCACTTAATATAATATTGCATTCTTCTCAACGTATTTCTCAAATGCTTTTAATTTAATGTCATGCATTGAGCAAATGGACGGAGGCACGGCGGGGATTTTTACTCAGGATGTCCTGCTCTTGCCGAGAGCTTCAACCAGCTATATCGTGGCCAGGACTTGCGAGCGAAGTAATGTTTTGAGTATAATTGCACTATTCTGTTTGAAGCACATATTTTCACATCTTCCTGGGCTTTATGACAGAGAAAATTGAGAGTTTGAATTTGAAAGAGAGTTTCTGTGCTGCTTTGTGAAGACGCAAACATTTAAACCGCTTTGGGGCAAAATAATTCCTTGCTGCTGGCAAGTAACCTCAAGTTTTGAATTTCCAAAAACACGAAATTCTGGCGTTCTAGCTCCTGCACGATCAGTCAGCAAAGAAGAATGTGAATTCGTCACACACTGAATTTGAAAAGTACTTGATAGCCGGAGGGAAGATTCAAATAAATCACAAAACCCTGGAAAAACTTATCATATTCGGCTGTATCTGTGGAATGAGGAACAGAATTTACTTTCCGAGTCCTTATCACTCTTCTTCAGAGCTGCAGATAGACTTGCTGAGTATTTCCAGAATTTTCTGTTTCTATTTCAAATTTCCAGCACCCGCAGTATTCTGATTTTCCGTTAGTAAGGCGACATAACTGTGATCAGGATTGTAATTAGCATTGAATCTAAATCATGCCTTCTGACATGATTTGGATTATATTTTCATCTTTCGACCTGATGTGCTTTTATGGATTCGTCATATGAGATTGACAGAGTAATTTTCAATCTTATACTTGGTGTCATTTGGAGTCTGGGATATTTGTATAAACCTCTCAGCGGGATTGAATTGGAGTGAAATGGAAGCGACATATTTTTATTTCCTCTATTTGAATGTTACACTAAAATCTGTGCCTGTAATATGAGATCAGGTTCGGATGAATATCTGAATAACTTTCCAGCCCCCTCCCCGCCCACATAGAACACACTCCAGGACCCCTCCCCCCACAAAACACTCTCTCCCTCCGCTCCAGATGAGACACTCCAGGCCTCCTCATCCACAGAGAACACATCCCAAACCCCCTCCACCCCAGAGAAGACACACCAGCGCCCTCGCCAACAGTGAACACATTCCAGCACCACTACCCAGCCCCAGAGAACAGACTCCAGCCCTCCTCTTCCTCTCCAGAGAACACACTCAAGCCCTTCTTCTCCTCGCCAGAGACAACACTCCAACCACACTCCATCCCAGAGAACACATATCAGCCTCCTCGCCAACAGACAACATACTCCAGACCCACTCTCCCACACACTCTAGACCCCCCAGAGAGCACAGTCGAACCGCGTGCCACACAGAGAATGGACTCCAGCAACCCCCCAGAGAACACACTCCAGACACACTCCGCCACAGAGAATACACTCCAGCCTCGTCCCGCACAGAGAACATGCTCCGAACCACCTCCCTCCCGAAGAAAACACACCATCCCCCTCTCCCCAGAAAACGTACTGCAGCCCGCCTCTCCCACACAGAGAACGCACTCCAGCCCCCTCCCCTCCAGAGAACATACTCTGAACCCCTCCTCCCACAGAGAACAAACTCCATCCTCTTCACCTCCAGAGAACAGACTCCACCCCCTCCCCCCCCCCCACACACACACACACAGAGCACACTCCATCCCCCTCACCTCCAGAGAACTCACTCCAGCCTCCCTCGCACACAGTGAACACACTCCAGCTACCCTCCATCCACTGAACAAACTCCGTCCCATACCTCTCTGGATGACGAACATGACAGCAGCAGCTGATTTCTGGGTGTGCCTCTCTCTCAGTCGGTCTGTTCTCGGCTCTCTCTTTGGGTCACGCTCTCTCTGTCGGTCCTCTGGGGTCTCTCTCCCAGTCTCCAGTGTTCCCTCTGGATCTCTGTTTCTCTGTCTCTGGGTCTTATTCTGTCTCTTTCTTGGGATGTCGTGGTCTCACTCCATTTCTGGTTCTTTGTGTGTGTCTCTCTCTCTCTGTCTCATTCGGTGTGTGCTCGGGTCGTTCTCTGTCTCTCTCTCGTGTGTGGGGCTCTATCTCTCTCGCTCTCTCAGTCACTGCTCGGAGCTCTATCTCTGGGGGTCTCTCTGGGTCTCAGTCTCGTTCCCTCTCTGGGGTTTCGGGGTCTCTCTGGTATCTTTCTCTCTCTGAGGGTCTCTGTCTCAGTTGGTGCTCTGGTCCCTCAGACGATCCAGGTTTTTTTTTTTAATTTTGTTTGTTATTTTGCCCACATGTGGGTTCTGGAAAGCTTGGTTTTCCCGCGATAACACAATGAGCTAGATGTTGAAATGAGTGTCCATATTCTTGAGTGTTGTTGGATCTGCACTCATGCAGGCAAGTGGAGAGTAATTCCAACACACACCTGACTTCTACCATGTAGATGGCGGACAGTCTTTGGGAAATCAATATATGTGTTACTCCCTGCAAACTTCCCTATCAGCCCAGACTTTGTCTGCTTAGTATTTATATGGTTCGTCTAGATAATTTTTGATCATTAGTGGCTGTCATGATGTGGTCGTAAAGAATTGAACGATGGATTACCATTACACGTCGACGGAATATGGTTAGATTCATTCATGTCGTGTATGGTAATTGCCTAGCACTTGTGGGTCGCAATTGTTGCTTGCCTCTTGTTATCCCAAGACTGGGTCAAACACTGCTTTAATACCTGTGGAGCTGCGAATAATGTTTTCTTTTAATAAATTTAGTACACCCAACTATTTTTCCAATTAAGGTGCAATTTAGCATGGCCAATCCACCTTGAATGGCTGCAGCTGCTCTCTCTGTCTGTTGATGACGCCTACAGGAAGGACAGAGAGAGGGAGGGGAGTGAAGGGAGAGAGAGGAAGCAGAGAGGAAGGAGAGAGGAAGGACTGAAGGAACATCAACAACAACAGGAAAGTGGCTGCAAAAACAAGGTGGGAGTAAAGCCCCTTTGTACTGTTTGTTTGCTGGGCCCGTGCCGGCTGAGGGCCCGGCCCTACCCAGTTCTACCAAGTGTCCGGTCTTCCTCATTCCATCCAGTGAGCTTGTTCCGGGATTGGGACATTGAGTGGTTGCTGGGCCCCTCCCGGGCTGAAGATCCCATACACCAGCATGGAGGAGATCAGTTTCATTGGGTGGTCGTTCCAGAGTGGAGCACAGACTGTATTTTGCTGAGCCCTATTTGGGGCGAAGATTTCTTACAACCAACGTCACTCACCTCAGTGTGGTGATCTACGATGGGAGCATGGACTGCGTTTTATTTTTTGCCGGGCCCTCTCCTGGGCTGAATTTCCCCATTCCTCCCACGCTCGAGCTTCACCGAGTCTCAGGAACCTCTCACCTCGGGCAGCATTCCATCTACTGTGGCCCACCCTCCTGTGTTGCTGACCTGCACCAATAGTGCTCCTTGTTCTCTCTTCTCTTCCCTTCCATGCTTTGCTTCCCGCGTATACCTTCCAAGGGGGAGAGTATGTCATTCCACCTCGCTCTTCCTCTGACAAGCCCCTTCCCACTATCTGTTCCGTCAATTAAATTCCAACATGACAAAGCCCTCATTGGGGTGGGCGTGGCACTTGACCTGATGGCCACTCCACCTACGCCAGTGGCGGGGCTGACCAGAGCCACCTATGGAGGGACGGAAGCCTCCGGCCTCCATTGTGCGTTCGCGTAATGACTGTGGTCTTCGGCCTCTCGGCCATTGTGGCCGCCTCTCGAATGTACGGAAATTCGTGTTCTTCCTGAGGGCCGAGAGGGCGGTTAACCTCTCTCTCTTAAAGGTGGGCAGGACCTACGTGGTACTGGAACCTATTGAGGCCACTGTCGAGCGGGCCATATTGTCCAATGTCCCGCTTTACCTGCTACCGAGCTCCTCCTCCCCCACATCCAACTACTGGGGAAGATTCGTTCTGAAGTAGCGCCGCTCACTCTCGGCCTGAAGGACGCCCCTGTCAGGCACATACAACATAGAACATAGAACAGTACAGCACAGAACAGGCCCTTCGGCCCTCAATGTTGTGCCGAGCCATGATCACCCTACTCAAACCCACGTATCCACCCTATACCCGTAACCCAACAACCCCCCCTTAACCTTACTTTTATTAGGACACTACGGGCAATTTAGCATGGCCAATCCACCTAACCCGCACATCTTTGGACTGTGGAAGGAAACCGGAGCACCCGGAGGAAACACACGCACACAGGGGGAGGACGTGCAGACTCCACGCAGACAGTGACCCAGCCGGGAATCGAACCTGGGACCCTGGAGCTGTGAAGCATTTATGCTAACCACCATGCTACCCTGCTGCCATCTACTCCTTCCGGCGCCAGCCTTTGATCCGTTTGGCCCAGGAGGATGTACTAGAGGGGGTATTCGAGGTCTCCCATCAAGGGGACACCTTCCGCATCTTCTGGTCTGCAGATGGCGTGCGATGCCACGCCTGCAAGAAGGTGGGGCACGTGCGGAATAACTGCCCCGCTTCCGAAGTCACCACTGACGTCAAGGTGGCTGTGAGTGGCATTGCAGGTCTCTCCCCCTCCATTGGCATTATCACCCGACCCTACAGGGGGGGACACTGTGCTGGCGCAGACTGGCCGGTCGGCTTCCTGAGTGGAGAAGGTAGGGCATCCACAAGGCCACAAGGCCCGAAAGAATGCAAGGCGGGTATCGGCTGCAAATACACCCGATGCCATCAGCCTAGAGACCCCTGCGCCCCAGAACGCAGGCCTGGGGGTCACCATGGACACAATCTCATCCCGGGCCCATTGACGCCTCAGCGTCGGGTACTGCGACCGCCTCGTTTTGCCATCTTTTCAGCAAGAGGGGGTGGTGATGCGCCGGCGCAGAAGACGTGTTGAGGGAAGGGGGGGGACGTTGCGAGATTGGAGATTTCTTCGGCACAGTGCACCCCACGCAAGTGGCGCCACTCCTTGGAGGGGGGAGAGAGAAACATCATTACACCCCCCGGAAAGGAGCGGGTGGTGCCCCGGACCCTGCACCTCGACGTTACACCGCGCCCACGGGAGAGATTAGACTAAGTCCATCATCTGTCGACACCTGAGCTGTGACAGCTCCCAGAGTAGAACGCCTCGGGGCCGAGTGCAAGCGAGGCCCCCGAGCGCCTGTTCGTTCCTTTTTACAACGCTGCAGGGCTCTTTCGACTGCCTGACCTCAGTGTCCTTGGGTGGTGGTGGCGAGCACCACCTCCCCTCTCCATCCCAGCCTCCAAAACTGGTCCCGGGTCTATCCTGTGGCCCGGCACCGCCATCTCCCTCTGGCCTGATACAATTTGAGGAGTCTGCGTCGAACCGGGGTGGGACCGTGGCAAACCCAGGACTGGTTGGTGGGACCGTGCGGTCTGCCACACTCAATGTGGCGGAGGACTCGGTCCCAGACGGCGAGTGCCCGGAGGAGAATGGTTGTTCGGTGGGGGACAGGGGGGATAATTTTGGGTTCATCAGCAGCGAGATGGTGGACTCCCTCGTGGCTGACACCGAATCGCCCCTCATCCCCCGAGGGGAACTCCAGAATTCCCTGAGTGCACACCGCGGACGCCGAAACCAAGTGCAGTTAGCCCTGGGCCGGTGGTCGGACTTGGCGCTGCTCATCCGGTCTTCCCGCATCTATGATAAAGAGGCGGGAGAAGCGGACTCTTCTGAGCAGTGCTGGCAAAAATCTTTCCTCAGCGGACTCCTGCGGGAATAGAGGTCCCTGCATGCCTCTGCTCTTCTGAGCACTAAAAAGGTGAAGGTAGCACTTTACAACTGACATGGAGGTGGCCATAGCCAGCCCCAACATTAACGGCAGCAGGGACACGCTCCGCTGGTTCCTGAACTTCTCAGTCCTCTGGGACCGGAAGTATGCAGCGTGCTTCCTGCACGAAACTCACATCGCTGCGGGAGGCGTAGCCACATTGCTCCTGGAGTGGCGAGGTGGGTCGACATGAGTCACCTAACATGACGTTTAGGCGAGGTGGCTATCTTATTGGCACCACTTTTCAGCCGGAGATCTTGGGGGGTCAAAGTGCCAGTGCCAGGGCGGTTGCTGCACTTGACGGTCCGCGACGGGGTTGAGGTACTTCAATTTGTGAATGTCTACGCTCCTCAGGCTGGCCAGCAGTAGACGACTTTCTTTGAACAAATGTCCACTCATCTTGGCACCGTCACTGCTGGCATCGGCCTTGGGGGGATTTTAATTGCACCTTCAGGACAAGGGACTGCCTTGGTACCCAGTGCAGCTCTTGTGCGGTGGTGAAGTTAAGGAACCTGGTCGGGTTCTATGACTTGGTGGGCATCTGGCAGACTCTCCATCCTGACTCCAGCGTCTTCACTTTTGCGAGGCCTGGGGTTGGAGCGTGAAGAATTGAGTGCCTCTGCATTTCAAGAGCATACCTGCCCCGTGTCCTGACGGCCTCTATGCAGAAGGTGCCGTGCTCAGACTACAGTCTCGCACTCAGTCGCGGTCCACGTACTGGCATTTTAACACACTCATGCTGGAGGACAAGCAGTTCCTCAGCTCGTTTCGTCACTCCTAGACTGGCTGGAGAAGGAAGCGAGGAGGCTTCCCTTCCTTGAGGCTATGGTGGGACATGGGCAAGGCTCAGGTGCGTACATTCTGTCATGAGTATGCTAGGCAGACAAACAGGCGGAAATCCAGGGTCGAGGAGTTGACGAAGGAGATGCTCGACCTGCAGTCACATCTCGGTCAGCCCAATGAGGACCTGGCCATGCTGCTGGTGCACAGAGAGAAGAAGGATGCACAGCAGGACCTGCAACTTGCCGGGTCCCGTGGCGCATATGTGAGGTCTCAGACCCAAATCTTTATGGACATGGACCACAACTCCTCCTTCTTCTATTCGCTGGAAAATAGGCACTGGATCCGTTAGCAGCTCCTTATGCTGCTGACCAACGATGGGTCCCTCGTCTTGTATCCGGAGGAGGTGTAGGCTCAAATCCAAAGCTTCTATAGCGCCCACTTCTCTCCGGATCCGTCCAGAGCGAATGCTTGCAGAGATTTGTGGGAGGACCTGCCACAGGTCAGCCGGAGGGGCTGACTGGCGCCCACGGTGACCTGTCCGGGGGCAAAACCACAGGGCTGGACGGGCTGACCGTGGAATACTTCAGGACGTTCTGGAACGTCCTGGGGAGCGACTGTGCAAGGGACATGGGGGAAAGTATTGTGACCGGGAAAATGCCCCTCTCATGGCACAGAGCCACAATTACCTTGCTGCCAAAGAGAGGGGATCTCCGCCATCTTAAAAACTGGGGTCCGGTCTCCCTCCTCCTGTTTGTGCCTTGGACCGTGCTGGACAACATGGCCCACCCTGACCAGTCCAACACATTCCCTGGCCGCACGAACCACGACAACATCCATCTGGTCTGGAATCTGGTCCATTATTTCCAGAGGGCTGGTACGTTGAGCGCCTTCTGCCCCTTGATCAGGACAAGAAGTTCGACAAGGTGGATCATTAACATTTATTTGGGACTCTGCAAGCATTCCGTTTCAAGATGCAATTTGACACCCGGATCCGACTACTGTACACTGCCGCAGAGTGTCTGGTTAAGGTTAACAGATCCCTGACAGCGCCCCTTTGCTTTGGGAGAGGAGTACGTCAGCGTTGCCCTTTGTCTGGCCAACTTTATTCCACTTGCATGGAGGCTTTCGGAGCCTGCAGGGGAGGTTGTCGTGATGGCATCTGCGTGCTCCAAGCATTTGGATGGTCCTTTCCACTTACGCTGATGATGTGCTCCTCATGTTCACTGTCCCTGCTGACCTGCGGAGGATGCGAGTGTGTCAGGATGTATACTCCGACGCATCCTCTGCCACGATCAACTGGGCAAAATGTTCTGGACTCCTGATCGGTCCGTGCCAATGGACTCCCTCCCACTGGAGCTCAGGCATTTCACCTGGAGCAGGACCCGCCCCCTCTACTTGGGAGCCAATCTTTGCCGGCTGAGCAATCCTGGCCAGCTAGCTCGCTAGAGCTGGAAACCGAGGACACCGCTCGATTGAGACGCTGGACAGGATTGCTCTGAGTGCTGTATTACAGGGGTCGAGTTCTCATCATAAACTAGCTGATAGCCTCCATGTTGTGGTACCGGCTGGTCACTTTGACCTCTGACCTGACTTTGTCAATAACATCCAGAGAATGCTTGTCGAGTTCTTCTGGGACAAGAGGCTGCATTGGGTCACTTCTGAGGTTCTGAGTTTTCTGCTTAGGGAGGGCGGCCAGGCACTGGGCGCCCTCATACCCATCTGGCGACCTTCCACCTTCAGACCATGCAGTGATACATTTACGTTGAACCCCCTCCACGATGGTATACCCTGGCGATGCATTTCTTCAGCCAGATGCATGGCCTAAATTATGACATGCAGCTCCTGTCTATAGATCAGCCGGGTATTCGTCACCCTCCGCTGGCGCTGCGGGACTTTTACCAGGACCTGGCAAAGTCTGGAACATGGACGCCTCGCGCCGCAACTCCACCCCGCTCCCCCTCCTCCCGCCCCGTCAGGCGTGCTGGATGTTGACTTCCGGTGGGGGCTATGAGGGAGTGAGTCCCACATAAAGTGCCTCTAACTGAGGCAGCTGACCTGCGACGGGGGTTCAAAAAGCACGTGAAGTTCAGTCTGCTTTTGCCGACGCGGCTTTGGGTCACGCACCAGAGCCAGCATTACTACTTTGTGGACGACGGTGAGACACTGGAGTTCGCAAAGGATCAGGAACTGGAGCAGAGATGAGGGCCCAAGTGCCAAAGTCAAAGTATTATTGTTTGTGGTAATTTTAGTTTTCTTGGACTGACTTTATATTTTTGTTGCTTCACAGCTACTTTGTGGTTGCTCTTTTCCATTTTTGAGGCCTATGAGTGCAATGGGCGGAGGGGGGGAAGGTTCGCCCTCTCTCTTTTGGGTTGTCTTTTTCTTTTTCTTTGTGTTTTTCTCATTTTGGAGCTTCCAACGTAACATAAATTTGGCCCGGAAGCAATGGGGGTTAAAGTTATTGGATGTAGGTGTGATGCGAGTACTGTGTTCTTTTTTTATAAATTTAGAGTACCAAATTATTATTGTTTTCCAATTAAGGGGCAATATAGCTTGGCCAATCCACCTACCCTGCACATCTTTTGGTTGTGTGGGTGAAACCCACGCAGACACGGGGAGAATGTGCAAACTCCACACGGACAGTGATCCAGGGCCAGGATTCGAACCCAGATCCTCAGTGCCACAGGCGGAAATGCTAAACACTGTGCCACGTGTCGTCCGCGAGTACTGTGTTGTTGTGTGTTTTTATTATTAATGCGCAGAAAGGGGTGATCGGTATCACTCATCTGTTTACACAACTGGAACAGCATTATAGCTGGAGCGGTCTCGGGTCTTTGTTTGATTGAACTCCCTTACTGCAGGGAGACTGCTCGTGCAGACACATCAGGGGGATGAGTGCGGATGGGTGGCGGGATGATCTCCGGGGGCAACGGGAGCAGGACAAGTGGGCGCCAGAGGGATGTGTCACTGAGCAAGTGGGAAGCTAGTCAAGGGAGTCAGGTGAGGAGTGGGGTGCATACACCCAGGAAATGGCAGGGGTCGGACTACAGAGGGGTATTGTTGCTTGGGAGGAGGGGGGAAGTTATTTTGCTGACATGGGAGCGAACAAAAGTAGTTAACAGAGTGGAAGTCGGGGGTGGGAGCTGCTAGGAGGTGAACTGGTGGGGCACGGCACATGGGCTGGGGCGGGCCATAGAAGGGGTATGGTTGATCAGCATGGTGGGGGGTTAGGTGCACTCCAACAGGCTGATCACCTGGAATGTCAGAGGACTAAACGGGCCCGTCAAGGGGGCATGTGTGTTCGGGCATTTGTGGGCTCTAAATTCAGACATAATCATGCTACAGGAGACACATCTGGAAGTGACTGATAGATCAAACGAAAGAATCATAGAGAATCATAGAATTTACAGTGCAGAAGAAGGCCATTCGGCAAATCGAGTCCGCACCGGCTCCTGGAAAGAGCACCCCACCCAAGGTCAAAACCTCCACCCTATCCACATAACCCAGTAACCCCAACCAACACTGAGGGCAATATTGGACACTAAGGGCAATTTATCATGGCCAATCCACCTAGTACACGGCTGATCACCATCTCAGATCATGCCCCACAATGCGTTGATCTGAAGGTCTGCAAAGGGTGCTACCAGCGCCCACAATGGAGGTTGGAGGTTGGATTGCTATTGGGGGAGGATGTGTGCGAGAGACTGCGGGTGCATGCAGGACTACCTGAAGGTTGATGACACAGAGGAAGTCTCATCAGTGGTCCTCTGGGAGGCGCTGAAGGCGATGGTAAGGGGGGAGCTGATCTCAGTTCGGGCCCACAGAGATAGAATGGATAAAGCGGAGATGGACCGACTAGTCAAGGAGACCAACAGGACAGATAGGGAATACGCAGAGGCCCCGAGGGGGGACCTGCTTAGAGATAGACAGAGACTGCAGCCGAGCTGGGAGTGTTGTCCACGAGCAAAGCAGTGGAACAACTCAGGAAGGCAAAGGGGGTGGTCTATGAGAATGTGGAGAACGCTAGCAGAATGCTTGCGCAGCAACCCAGGAGGAAGGAGGCGGCCAGGGAAATAGGCAGGGTAGTGGACGGTTTGGGGAACAGAGTGGATGACCCGTCAAGACTGAACAAGGTGTTTCGGGTGTTTTACAGCAAACTCTATACCTCGGATCCCCCTGAGGAGCCAGAGGAGATGAAGTGCTTCTTAGACTGACTGACCTTCCCAAAATTGGGCAGGGAGCTAGTAGACGGAATGGGGCCCCGATTAGAGCTGAGGAAGTACTGGGGACTTGAAAGCCATGCAGTCGGTTAAATCCCCGGGGCCAGATGGATACCCAGTGGAGTTATTCAAAAAGTTCTCAGAGGTAGTGAGGCCGGTGCTGACTAGGGTATTTAACGAGGCGCGGGACAGAGGGACAGTACCCCCGACGATGTCACAGACTACCATTTCGCTGATATTAAAATGGGATAAAGACCGCGAAGCGTGTGGGTCATACAGACCAATCTCCCTGATCAACGTCGACGCCAAGCTTCTGGCTGAGGTCTTGGTGCTTAGAATTGAGGACTGTGTCCCGGAGGCGATCGGGGAAGACCAAACAGGGTTTGTGAAAGGCAGACAGCTGGTAGCCAACTTGAGAAGTGTACTCAATGTGATCATGATGTCCCCAGAAGGAAGAGAGGTAGAGGCAGTGGTGGCAATGGATGCCGAGAACGCCTTTGACCGGGTGGAGTGGGACTATTTGTGGGAGGTACTTGGACAGTTTGGGTTCGGGGAGGGCTTTGTTGACTGGGTTATACTATTGTACCAGGCACCAAAAGCTAGTGTGAGGACGAGTAGGACAACATCAGGGTACTTCAGACTGCACTGGAGGACCAGACAGGGATGCCCACTCTCCCTGTTGCTGTTTGCACTGGCCATAGTACCACAGGCGATTGCCCTGAGAACTGCGAGGGGTGGAATGTAATGAATAGGGGAGGGGTGGAACACAGGTTATCGCTGTTAGCGGACGACCTGCTTCTCTACGTATTGGTCCCACTGGCTGGGATAGACAGTATACTGGGAATATTGAGAGAATTTGGAAGGTTTTCAGGATAAAAACTGAACATGGATAAGAGTGAGATGTTTGTAGTGCAGGCCAGGGGCCAGCAGAACAGGTTGAAGGGACTGCCATTTTGAATAGTCGGAGAAAGTTCTTGATACTTAAGGATACAGGAGGCACGAGACTGGGGCAGGCTGCAAAAGTTAAATTTGACTAGTGTGGGGGAACAAATGAAGAGCAAGTGCAGGAGATGGGATGCACTCCTGCATCACTTGCGGGGAGAGTGCAGACCGTAAAGATGACAATCCTCACAAGATTCCTGTTTATTTTTCAGTACCTCCCGATTTTCATCCCAAGGCCCGTCTTCAAAAGGGTCAACAAGATTATTATGGGCTTTGTTTGGGTGGGGAAGGCCCAGCAGGTGAAGAAAGTGATGCTGGAGAGGAACCGTAACGAGTGGGGTGATGGCGTTGGTGACCCTTAGCAACTACTACTGGGCGGCCAACATAGCTATGGTAAGGAGTTAGATGGTGGGTACGGGATCTATTTGGGGGCGCGTGGAGGTGGCTTCGTGCAGTGTCACCAGTTTAGCAGCCCTGGTCACGACCCCCTACCACTACCGCCGGCCAGGTACTCCACCAGCCTGTCGGTCGTGGCAGCCCTGCGGATCTAAGGCCAGTGGAGGAGACACGTAAGGGAGGTGGGAGCATCGGTCTGGTCACCATTATGTGACAACCACGGATTCGATCCTGGGAGTATGGACGGTGGATTCCGAGCTTGGCGGCGGGCGGGGGTGGGAAGGATGGGTGATATGTTCTTGAGGGGGTAGCTTCTTGAGCATGACAGCCTTGGAAGAGAAATTCGGACGAGTTAGAGGCTTTCGGTTCCTGTAAGTGTGTGACTTCATATGTACACAGGCCCAATCCTTCCCACGCCTCCCACCAAATGGAATCCAGGACAGAGTAGTGTCTAGGGGAGAGGTAGGCGAGGGGAAAGTCTTGGATATTTACCGTGAGCTTATGAAAGGAGAGGAGTCCCAGACAGAGGAACTGAAGCTCAAGTGAGAGGAGGAATTCGGCGGGGAAATGGAGGAGGGGGTATGGGCGGAAGCCCTGAGTAGGGTAAATTCAACTGCAACATGTGCTAGGCTTAGGCTGATTCAGTTCACATGAGGGTGGCCCAAATTAGTAATTTTTTTGTGGTGGAAGACAAATGTGCTAGGTGTGCAGGAGGGCCAGCGAATCACGCCCACATTTTTTGGGCATGCCCAAAACGTAGGAGGTACTGGGAGGGATTTGCGGACGTCATGTCCCATGTACTGAAAACCAGGGCAGTGATGACTCCGGTAGTGGCAATTTTGGGGGTCTCGGAAGACCCGGGGATCCAGGAAGAGTGGGAGGTTGACGTTTTGGCCTTTACTTCCCTGGCAGCCTGGCGACGTATACTGCTGGCATGGAGGGACTCGAAGCCCCCCAAAGACCGAAGCATGGCTCTCGGACATGTCGACCTTTTTGGGGCTGGAATAAAATTAAGTTTGCTTTCAGGGGATCGGTATTACGGTTCGCCTGAAGGTGGCAACCATTGATCGACTTCTTCGCGGGGAATTAAATGTCAGCAGTGGGGACAGATTAAAGTAGAATAGGAGGGATAAATAGGCGGGTACTGTTTATGAGAGAGAAGGGTCTTTTGCACGATGTTTCTGCTTTGTGTTGATATTTGCACATTACAGCTGTTTATAATGCCAAAAATACCTCAATAAAATTGTTTACTTAAAAAAAGGAGTGCTGGATGCCAGGGAGCCGCTGCTTAGGAAACCACACCTCCACCATTTCGAGTGGCTGGCACAGGAGCCAGCTGTGGCTGCTAGGATGACCCACAATCCTAGCTGCCTCGCGGAAGTACCCCCGTGCCTTTTTGCATTGTGCTGAGTGGTTTCCTGTGCGAGCTGCTGCTGCACACCCTTCACCTCCCTACCCTCCGCAGTCGGATGGACACGCCATGGCATGCCTTGTTGTCATCTGGCGACGGAGGTCCCACTGCTGGTCCCTCTATGGAGGAGTCCACCCCCTCAATCCTGGGTACCTGGGGTGGAGGGTGTTGCATACAGCAGTGCCGTACAATTACCGATTACACCGGTTCACGGATTTCGAAGGGGCCGGCTACTTTTGCGGCCTTCTGGAGTCCGTGGACCGTGTCTGTGTTACAAGTTTTAGGCTGCACTCCCTTTTCAGTTGTTTAACCAATCTTTTGCTGACGATTTGTTTGCACTTCAGCCACACGCTCCTGATCTACGGGTACCTGGTGCGGACAGGGGCGGGGAAGGCGGACGATCTTCTTGTGAACCTGCTCCTGGGCCTGGCAAAGCACACCATTTATACGTCCGGGCAGCGGGCAGCGGGCGGCGCAGGGGGCCGTCCGGCCACACTGTCTGCCCCCCTTCCATGGCTACATGCGCAGCCGGGTGGCGCTGGAAAGGGAGCATGCGGTGTCCACTGGCACTATCGAGGCCTTTTGTGCCCAGTGGGCACCGCAGGGGGTGAAGTGCTTTCTGGACCCCTTTAACCGCACTCTTGTTGATGCTTTTAAAGTTCCGTTGATGATTTGTTATGTTCGGGCAGTGCCCCTCAGTTTGTTTTCCTTTCTTCTGTTTTTTTGGTGGACCTCCAAAGAGTGGCTAATCCACTTACCCTACACATATTTTTGGGTTGTGGGGGTGAGACCCACGCAGATATGGGGAGAAGGTCAAAACTCCACACTGACAGTGACCCGAATCCAGAATGGAACCCAAGTCCTCAGTGCCAGGAGGCAGCAGTACTAACCACTGCAGTACCGTGCCAGCCCTGAGCTGGAAATAATTTTGAAAGTTGTGCATTTATAACTGGAAATGATCATGCTTATTGTTGAGGGAAGGTCATTGGTAAAGCACCTGAAGACGGCTGCACAGAGTCCAATAACGGAAGGAAGTACAACAGTGATATCCGGGGACTCGGTGTTTGATATCAAACGACCACGACCATAATCATTTGTGCCAGGTGGCAACTAAACGGGTTTGTTGTTTCTTCTGGCTTCAATGCACTTCAGTTTTTCTCGGGATCCTTGATGCCAAACAGTGCCTTGATGACAAGGGTAGTCAGCTGTGCATCAGTGACCAAGTTATTGCCGTGTAAGTGTCACTTTGTGGTTCTACTCTGGACACATTTCACCGCTTTATTGATGATGGACAGTAGATGGGTGGGAATGGGCCTGGATGAATTTGACCTACTTTCTCGGGACAGTACATATCTGGGCAATTTTCCATATTGTTCGGCACATGCCGGTGTTGCGGTTACTCTTGATAAACTAGTGGAGAGGCTAATTATGGAGAACAAGTCTTCGGCACTATTTAACAGAATGTTTCAGGGCACATAACGTTTGCAGTATTCTGTATCCTGATCTCACGTGGAGTGAATCCAATGGGCTGAAGTCAAGTGTCTGTGATGCTGCCGACCTCCAGAGGAGGCTGAGTGGGATAATTCATGTGGCATGTTTGTCTGAATATTTTTGCAACTGCTTATGCATGCGCTTTATAATCGACTCCAGCATCACTGAGGATGGAAACATTAGCTGTGCCTCCTCATCCAGTTCATTGTCTAATCGTTCACCACAATTCACGACTTGATCTTGAATTTATATCTGATATATTGGTTGCAAAATGGTTTATTTTTTTAGTACATGGTCAGTATGTGAAATGAACTGCCTATGGCGGAGTCTTTGGCAAATCCAGGCTCAATCAGAAACGAATAACACAATCAATTGCGATAAAATAAGACAAGGGCAGCAGGGTAGCATGGTGGTTAGCATCAATGCTTCACAGCTCCAGGGTCCCAGGTTCGATTCCCGGCTGGGTCACTGTCTGTGTGGAGTCTGCACGTCCTCCCCCTGTGTGCGTGGGATTCCTCCGGGTGCTCCGGTTTCCTCCCACAGTCCAAAGATGTGCGGGTTAGGTGGATTGCTAAATTGCCCGTAGTGTAAGGTTAATGGGGGGATTGTTGGGTTACGGGTATACGGGTTACGTGGGTTTGAGTAGGGTGAACATTGCTCGGCACAACATCGAGTGCCGAAGGGCCTGTTCTGTTCTATGTTCTAATTTACAATTTACAGTGCAGAAGGAGGCCATTCGGCCCATTGAGTCTGCATACGCCCATCGAAAGATGACCCTATCTATGATCACACCACCTTATGCCCGAGACCCAGTATTTCCACCCAACCTTTGTTTGTGTTGGACACTAAAGGAAATTTAGCATGGCCAATCCCTGGAGATGTGAAGAAACTGTGCTAACCACTATGCTACCGTGATATCCGTTCTTGTAGCCATGTTCTTGAAGTGTGTTGATACCGACAGACCAATCCAAATACCCAGTGGCTGTGTTGCAAGCATTGTGATATTTTCGCTTTCTCTCCTTTTTTTTAAATTAATTGCTGTGGTGAAAGTAAACACCACGTCCAAGAGTACACCACCAAAATATCGACCTTTAGGAACTTACATGAAGGACACAGATCACTCACTGAAGCAATGTGAGTACCAAAGTTGGAACCGTGGATCTTTGAAGGAATGTTTCTTAAGTTGTTTATCACAGCACGCAATGAACAATGAAGTTTTTAAATAATCTTTATTGTTTGTTATTGTGTATCACGAGACTGACCCTGACTTGCGGATCGCAAGTAAATCTCATCTTTTCTATATTTAATTAGCAGGTAATTGAGACAGTTGTCGTCATCTCTTTGTTCAAACTTGAAGAAAAATATTTTGAACAAATATGCAGCCTCAGTATCCCTAAGGAGACCATCTGTGTATAAAATAACTGCACTGGTAATGCATAACCTAACTTTAATTCAGGGATATTTTCTGCTGCACGAAAGAGTCGATTCACTTCACACAGGAAAATGTATAGTACAGTCCGATTGGCCCGGAAAATATACTATACGACTCTTATTATAATTGGTGCTCCTGGTAAGCGTCTAAAAATAATGAAGTTGTGTAAATATGTGTTTCGAAAACTTCTGTCATTACGTTGTGAATGACAATGTTCGAGGGGAGCGAATTGTCAGTTATACAGGCGCATGTTGTAATAATGTTAATTGAATCTCCTGAATTCTCTGAAACGTTTTACTATGTTGTCTCAATTATTTCTATTTCTCGGGAACTCCACATGAAATGCAATTGCATTCAGTGAAGTGTTCTTTAATAGTGAAAAAAATCAAAGCAGGAAGCACTGTGAGATGTATGTATTACTGGGATTATCTGCCGTTGTTGAATAATGCAGGGCGTGAGTGACTTGCTTGAGTGGAGCACCCCACCCTATTAACCATGTAATTCTACGGGGCATTTTCACAGTGCCTTCATTGCGGTGTTAATGTATGCCTATTTGTGACACTGATAAACATTGTTCTTGCTATTAAGTATATGTAAATGTACAATTAAACTGTGTTCGAAACTAAACTGAACTCAATTAGAATGTGTTATTGTGAGTATATGTCGTTACAGAATTGTATAGAATATGGATCACTAAGATTAGTGGAATGCCTGACATTTGCTACTGCGACCACCTGTCATTGCAGAAGTGTACTGAGTTGGGGGCACTAACAAGAGTGGAATAGGTTATGCTATTTTGAAATTCTAATTTATTTCGAAAGTCATCTCGCCAAACAATTGAGATCCCACTGTTGTTTACCAATGGAATCGATTATAAAAAAGAAACATTTTGCTGTTGGCTTGCTATGTGTGGTAATGCATATATAAATAGAAATATCTCGATATTTCTGTTTTTAATATCGATGTAGCATTGCACAGGGCAGCATGGTGGCACAGTGGTTAGCATTGTTGCTGCGGCGCTGAGGACCCGGGTTCGAATCCCGGCCCTGGGTCACTGTCCGTGTGGAGTTTGCACATTCTCCCCGTGTTTGCGTGGGTTTCGCCCCCACAACCCAAACGATGTGCAGGATAGGTGAATTGGCCACCCTAAATTGCCCCTTAATTGGAAAAAATAATTGGGTACTCTAAATTTTAAAAAAAGATGTAGCATTGCACTGTGTGACTCACTAACAATAGTGAAACACTTGAGCCCAGTGATTATGTCATCAGGCGTCGTGAATTGCACATGGCAGCATGTAGGGAAAGGTCGAGCACGAGGTAGCTCCCGAGAGGGTCCTTAATTTTCGGCCTCTTTTACCATTCTCTGGGGGTTAGTATTTTTTTCGAAAACTCCCATCAGCTTAATAATATAATGTATCCACATTAACGTGATGCCAGGAGAGGACAGGGGAACAATGTCTATGGATAGAAATTCGTCGGCAGACTCAGCGGCTTCACGAGGCTCCTCTGTGGAGAAATGGCGGAGGCTGCTACTGTGTCTGAGCCACTCCAGTCACGGCAGATATGCGTGCAGGTGTGCTCGCGACGGCGTTTGATAAACAATTCGGTAAGCAGTCGAATATTATGTCTAGGAAGCTTCAAAAGAAGATTGAGGAAGCCCTGAGTCCCCTACAGTCGAAGCAGGAGATAGCCTCTGGGAAGGTAAAGGAGTGTGGTCCGTGATTAAGGGCGAGGAACTGGCTTTGTCAAAGAACGGAAAGCAAATTGTCTCGTGGAGGTTGAGATCCCTCTGTTGGTCAGCGAGATTAGAAATCTGAGCGCTAAAGTGGACATTATTGAAAACAGATATAGGAGGCAGAACCTCGTAGTCGTGGGGTTGCCGAATGTTGTGAAAGGCCCTTATCCCACATTGTAATTATCGCAGATGGTTAGGACGATGATGGGGATGGTGCAGTAATGCACATTCCGGAGCTGGACAGGGCACTTCGGAAACACTGGCAGAATGAATCAACACAGGCTGTCATTTTACGGTTGCATAACTACCAGTAGAACAAACAGGTTCTGAAATGGGCCAAGGAGAACCTGGACTGCAAATGAGGCCACTTAATCAGGAGCTGAGATGACAAGGAAGCAAGCAGATTTCAACAATGCCAACTCCGCCCTGTATCATAATGGTATTAATTTGGCATGATGTAACCGACGAGACTTCGAGTAACGTTCGAATCAAATGATTATTGTTTCAATGCACCAGAGGAGGCAGATGGCTTTGTTAAAACGCATGGGCTCGGTTTGAGTTAATTGAGTGTTCTTCTGAGGTTGAATGTGGAACGGGGTATTGGAATTCCTTATATCCTTATGTTGGATTTCTTTGTTGGGTGACTGTTTCGCGTGTTGGATAATGGTGTCTGGCGTATTGTTATGAGGGATATTTGTATATGTATACTTGTCGGGGGGGGGGGGCTAAATCGCTGGCTTTGAAAGCAGACCAAGCATACCAGCAGCACGGTTCGATTCCCGTAAAAACCTTGCCGAAATGACGCCGGAATGTGGCGACTAGGGGCTTTTCACAGTAACTTCATTTGATGCCTACGTGTGACAATAAGCGATTTTCATTTCATTTTTGTCATCATAGGAAATATATGGCACCTAGTGGAAACTGATTATTGAAAGTTCTTTTGTTTCATTCTCGTACATGGGATGGGCAGCAATGTTTCTTTTGATTTGTTTCTGGACAGGGGCTGTCCTGATTGCACTAAAGGCAGCTAACTAACAGAGAGAGTTGGGGTGAGTTGCAGCTGATTATACCAGTTCAGTTTGGAATAACGAGCTTAATGCTTTTGTTTTGTTTGGGGTTGGGTGTAGGTGGAGGGCGTACCGTTCATTTTTATGTAATCGATGAACAAAATAGGGAACGGAATTGTTTGGGGATGAGAGGTGGGGGATGCTAGTAGGGTTAGTTTACTGGTGGTGGCTACATGAGTTTTTGGGTTTTTTCTGTCTGTGGGTTTGGCAGCCATCTTGGATCAGCCTTTTGTCTGAGCTCTGAGAATGATTAATTGAAAATAAGTTTGGTGGAAATAGAACATAGAACATAGAACATTACAGCGCAGTACGGGCCCTTCGGCCCTCGATGTTGCGCCGATCTGTGAAACCATCTGAAGCCTATCTGACCTACACTATTCCATTTTCATCCATATGCCTATCCAGTGACCACTTAAATGCCCTTAAGGTTAGCGTGTCTACTACTGTTGCTGGCAGGGCGTTCCACACCCCTACTACTCTCTGAGTAAAGAAACGGCCTCTGACATCTGTCCTATATCTACTACCCCTCAATTTCAAGCTATGTCCCCTCGTGTTGGTCATCACCATCCGAGGAAAGAGACTCTCACTATCCACCCTATCTAACCCTCTGACTATCTTATATGTCTCTATTAAGTCACCTCTCAGCCTTCTCCTCTCTAACGAAAACAACCTCAAGTCCCTGAGCCTTTCCTCGTAAGACCTTCCCTCCATACCAGGCAACATCCTAGTAAATCTCCTCTGAACCCTTTCCAAAGCTTCCACATCCTTCCTATAATGTAATGACCAGAACTGCACGCAGTACTCCAGGGGTGGCCGCACCAGAGTTATGTACAGCTGCAGCATGACCTTGTGGCTCCGAAACTCAATCCTCCTACTGATAAAGGCTAGCACACCATAGGCCTTCTTAACAGCCCTATTTACCTGGGTGGCAACTTTCAGGGATTTATGTACCGAGATGCCGATATCTCTCTGTTCATCTACACTACCAAGAATCTTGCCATCAGCCCAGTACTCTGCATTCCTGTTACTCCTTCCAAAGTGAACCACCTCACACTTTTCCGCATTAAACTCAATCTCCCATCTCTCAGCCTAGCTCTGCAGCTTATCTGTGTCCCTCTGTATCCTATAACATCCTTCAGCACTATCCACAACTCCACCGACCTTCGTGTCATCTGCAAATTTACTAACCCATCCTTCTACACCCTCTTCCAGGTCATTTATAAAAATGACAAACAGCAGTGGCCCCAAAACAGATCCTTGCGGTACACCACTAGTAACTGAACTCCAGGATGAACATTTGCCATCAACCACCACCCTCTGTCTTCTTTCAGCTAGCCAATTATTGGTCCAAACCGTTAAATCACCTTCAATCCCATACTTCCTTATTTTCTGCAATAGCCTACCGTGTGGAACCTTATCAAACGCCTTACTGAAATCCATATACACCACATCAACCGCTTTACCCTCATCCACCTGTTTGGTCACCTTCTCAAAAAACTGAATAAGGTTTGTGAGGCATGACCTACCCTTCACAAAACCGTGTTGACTATCGCTAATCAACTTGTTCTTTTCAAGATGATTATAAACCCTATCTCTTATAACCTTTTCCAACATTCTACCCACAACCGAAGTAAGGCTCACTGGTCTATAATTACCAGGGTTGTCTCTACTCCCGTTCTTGAACAAGGGGACAACATTTGCTATCCTCCAGTCTTCCGGCACTATTCCTGTTGACAAAGACGACATAAAGATCAAGGACAAAGGCTCTGCAATCTCCTCCCTGGCTTCCCAGAGAATTCTAGGATAAATCCCATCTGGCCCAGGGGACTTATCTATTTTTAAACTTTCCAAAATTGCTAACACCTCCTCCTTGTGAACCTCAAATTCCATCTAGCCTGGTCGACTGAACCTGAGTATTCTCCCCGACAACATTGTCTTTCTCCAGTGTAAACACTGACGAAAAATGTCCATTTAACGCTTCCCCTATCTCCTCTGATTCCACACACAACTTTCCACTACTATCCTTGATTGGCCCTAATCTTACTCTCGTCATTCTTTTGTTCCTGATATACCTATAGAAAGCCTTAGGGGTTTCCTTGATCCTATCCACCAACGACTTTTCGTGTCCTCTCTTCGCTCTTCTTAACTCTCCCTTTAGGTCCTTCCTGGCTAACTTGTAACTCTCAAGTGCCCTAAATGAGCCTTCATGTCTCATCCTAACATAAGCCTTCTTCTTCCTCTTGACAAGTGCTTCAACTTCCTTAGTAAACCACGGTTCCCTTGCTCGACAACTTCCTCCCTGCCTGCCAGGTACATACTTATCAAGGACACGCAGTAGCTGTTCCTTGAAAAAGCTCCACATTTCGATTGTACCCATCCCCTGCAGTTTCCTTCCCCATCCTATACATCCTAAATCTTGCCGAATAGCATCATAATTGCCTTTCCCCCAGCTATAATTCTTGCCTTGCGGTATATACCTATATCTGCCCATTGCTAAAGTAAACATAACCGAGTTGTGATCACTATCACCAAAGTGCTCACCTACATCTAAATCTAACACCTGGCCGGGTTCATTACCCAGTACCAAATCCAATGTGGCCTCGCCCCTTGTTGGCCTGTCTACATACTGTGTCAGAAAACCCTCCTGCACACACTGCACAAAAACTGACCCATCTATAGTACTCGAACTATAGTATTTCCAGTCAATATTTGTAAAGTTAAAGTCCCCCATAACAACTACCCTGTCACTCTCGCTCCTGTCGAGAATCATCTTTGCAATCATTTCCTCTATAGACAACTCCCAACAGGGCGACCTCTCCTCTCTTGTTCCTAACCTCGGTCCATACTACCTCAGTAGACGAGTCCTCAAACGTCCTTTCTACCGCCATAATACTTTCCTTGATTAACAATGCCACACCCCCCCCCCCCCCCCCCCCCCGCCTCTTTTACCACCTTCTCTGTTCTTACAGAAACATCTAAATCCTGGAACCTGCAACAACCATTCCTGTCCCTGATCTACCCATGTCTCCGAAATCGCCACAACATCGAGATCCCAGGTACCAACCCATGCTGCAAGCTCACCCACCTTTTTCCGGATGCTCCTGGCGTTGAAGTAGACACATTTCAAACCAGCGTCTTGCTTGCAGTGCACTCTTTTGAACTTTTAACCCGATCCCTGACCTCACTACTCTCAACATCCTGTACACTGGGACGACAATTTAGGTTCCCATCCCCCTGCTGAATTAGTTTAAACCCCCCTGAAGAGTTTAACCCCCCCCCCCCCCCCACCCCCGAAGAGTTTAAACCCCCCGAAGAAGTTTAACCCCCCCCCCCCCCCCCCGAAGATGGGTGACTCTAGGCTAGGGTATAGTGGCAGACCCCCAAGTCGCTTGGTCACCTGGAATGTAAGGGAGTTGAGATACCCAGTGGCAAGGTCGAAAGAATTTTCTCAACTGAAGAATTTGAGTGTTAATGTGGCTTTTTAAAGAGATCCATTTATGCGTAGGAGGCCAGAGCAGATTGCAGAAAGGGTGGGTGAACCAGACATTTCATTCTGGCTTGCACGATAGGACCATGGGAGGTGGGGGGGGGGGGGGCGATCTTGATCAATAAACGGGTTCTGTTTTTCAACAGCAAGAATATGGCATAGCCTAAAAGCAGCCACGTGAAGGTCACTGGGTCTTTGCAAGCCACATTGGCAGTTCTGCTCAATGCCTGTGTGCCAAATTTGGAAAATGCAGGGTTTTTTGGAGAGTACTGGCCTGCAATCGTGACTTGGACTTGAATCAAATATTTTTTTGAGGGGATTTAAACTGCACTATTTCCGATGGTTCATAAATATGAATCCAAGTCGCAGGCTTCGACAAGGTGGTAGCGAAGGCGCTGTTCGCTTCCATGGCGTAGATGGGGAGGAGGGGTGGGGACGGCAGGCCCGTGGCGTTTTGCATCCAAGAGAAAATAATTTTATTTTTTTTCCATGTTCAGGTCTTTACCCTAGTTGTAGTTATTCTGGTGGGTAACGTCCCTTTTCCCCGAGGTGACAAGGTGGCGTACTCGAAATTGTAATTTCGGAAATGCAACATGCTTTACATTTTCGAAAACTCCCATAAGCTAGGTCCCTCTCAGTGATCACCGTGGAGGTTACATGCTGCACTGTTAGCAGTTGAAGGACTTAGCAGGTGTGTGACTTTTGCCATTGAGGAATATTCAGGTTAAATGTTTGAAGGTAAGTTTCTTAGGTTGTTTATCGCACCACGCAATGAACTAAGATTTTAACCTTAAGGTTAGAGGGGAGATAATCTCCTATAAGACGTATATGGACAGGACTGCGAGAGTGGAATGTCAGACGTTGGTGGACTCCATCCTTGAGGTGGACCAACAGTGCTCGCTTGGCCCATCCCGGAGTTCCTGGTGAGCAGGAAGTTGCAAGTACAGTTTTAACATTTATCAACATGTAAGGCAGTAGCTCAGCTGCAGCCCTCGAGCGGGGTATTCTATTAATATGGAGGGAAGGCCAGTTGTCTTTTAGCCCATCAAAGTTGGCAATAGGCGGTTTCCCATGAGATCAGACTATTTGGGGCCTCACGGTAGCATGGTGGTTAGCATCAATGCTTCACAGCTCCAGGGTCCCAGGTTCGATTCCCGGCTGGGTCACTGTCTGTGTGGAGTCTGCACGTCCTCCCCGTGTGTGCGTGGGTTTCCTCCGGGTGCTCCGGTTTCCTCCCACAGTCCAAAGATGTGCGGGTTAGGTGGATTGGCCATGATAAATTGCCCGTAGTGTAAGGTTAATGGGGGGATTGTTGGGTTACGGGTATACGGGTTACGTGGGTTTAAGTAGGGTGATCATTGCTCGGCACAACATCGAGGGCCGAAGGGCCTGTTCTGTGCTGTACTGTTCTATTATAGATATGAGTGGCTCAGACAAAGTTAGCACGGCTTTCGAGATATATAGTGATTTCTGGACTGAACGAATTGTCATGTCTATTCATGATTATAGCACTGAAAATGAGTGAAGAGGAATCAATCTAAATTTGCTGTTTATCCTGATTACATATCGACTATTTTTATTGGACTGACAAATGGAAATTCAAATTCCAAATAGAAACGTGCTTGGGTTGTCGTGGATTTAAAATTAAGCAGAACGCTGTTGTGATTATAGCAGGAAAGTTCGGATATGGTCGGTGGATGAGGTCAAAGCAAAGTGGGAGGGGAAGTTGGGACTTATTTTAACGAGGAGGTGTGGAGTAAGGGCCTTCACAGCGCATAAGCCACGTCCTCCTGTGCGCGGCTCAGCCTGCTCCAGTTCAAGGTGGTGCATAGGTTTATCTGACGAAGGCGAGGGTTAGCGGGACTGGAGGACATGAATGAGCTGTGTTTCCGCTCATCACACATATGTTCTGGTCATGCCACACGTTGCTAAGGTTTGGGTCCCCTTTAACACCATGTCAGTAATTCCTTACAAAAAACAAAAAGCTTTGGCAAAGAGTCATCGGACTCGAAACGTTAGCTCTTTTCTCTCCCCGCAAGGCTGCGTACGTAGCCCCCTACTCTACTCCCTGTACACACACGACTGCATGGCAAAACTTGGTTCCAACTCCATCTACAAGTTTGCTGACGATACGACCATAGTGGGCCGGCTCTCGAACAACGACGAGTCTGAATACAGGAGGGAGATAGAGAAATTAGTGGAGTGGTGCAACGAAAACAATCTCTCCCTTAATGCCAGCAAAACTAAAGAGCTGGTCATCGACTTCAGGAAGCATAGTACTGTACACACCCCTGTCAGCATCAACGGAGCCGAGGTAGAGATGGTGAGCAGTTTCAAATTCCTAGGGGTGCACATCACCAAAAATCTATCCTGGTCCACTCATGTCGACGCTATCACCAAGAAAGCACAACAGCGCCTTTACTTCCTCAGGAAACTAAGGAAATTTGGCATGTCCACATTAACCCTTACCAACTTTTACAGATGCACTATAGAGAGCATCCTCTCGGGCTGCATCACAGCCTGGTATGGCAACTGCTCGGCCCAGGACCGCAAGGAACTTCAGAGAGTCGTGAATACCGCCCAGTCCATCACACGAACCTGCCTCCCATCCATTGATTCCATCTACACCTCCCGCTGCCGGGGGAAAGCAGGCAGCATAATCAAGGATCCCTCCCACCCGGCTTACTCACTTTTCCAACTTCCATCGGGCAGGAGATTCAGAAGTCTGAGAACACGGACGAACAGACTCAAAAACAGCTTCTTCCCCACTGTCACCAGACTCCTAAATGACCCTTTTATGGACTGTCCTCGTTAACACTACACCCTGTCTGCTTCATCCGATGCCAATGATTATGTAGTTACATTGTATATCTTGTGTTGCCCTATTATGTATTCTCATGTATTTTCTTGAATTCTGTTCAATTCCCTTTTCTTCCCATGTACTGAATGATCTGTTGAGCTGCTTGCAGAAAAATACTTTTCACTGTACCTCGGTACACGTGACAATAAACAAATCCAATCCAATCCAATCCAATCCCTACAGATGCTGCCAGACCTGCTGAGATTTTCCAACATTTTCTCTTTTGGTTTCTTGTCCTTTGGTGGCCATTTTCTGGATATCAGAATCGCTGGTTCTGCTGATGGAGGTGGAGATGCCTTTCGCCTCGGTACTAGCCGAGAGGTGAGTTTTGCTTGGGTGTAGGTCTTCTACTCCGCCTAGTGCCTCGTACTGGTTGAGTGACCTCATGGAATGTTTGTGTTTGGAGTAGGTCAAATGCACCGTAAGGCGGTCGGTTGAGTGGTTGTACCTAAGATGGCCACGATTTATTTCCATTTTTAAAGAGTTCAGCACAGTCAGTTGCTCGGGGACGGGTTTAATTTACGATTCGGTGGCGGGTTTATTGGATGTGATCTATAGTGTTGATTGTGTTTCTTTTATAGTGTAACTTGTAACACCCGTTTTTGTATGATAATATAGAAAATATTGTTAAAAATACAAATTATTTAACGAAGAAACATATATTTTAAATGTCTCAATAGGATTATCTGTCAGTATATAATGCGTATCACTAGCCGGAGTGAAATATCTTACTCCGTTGATCGTGTATTACTAGGAGTAGCTGTCAGTATAGAACTGTGCTGAGTGTGGATCTTTAACCAGAGTAGAATACCTACCAGCAGTGGCCACAGATTACTGGGAATATCTGTCAGTGACTAATTCAAATGTGGTTATCACTCTTCATAGAGGAATGCCAGACACAAGTGAAGATTAATTATTGGCGGTATCCGTCGTGTAGAGTTGTAGTGAGTGTGGGATATGAACCAGAGTTGAATATCTGACCGCAGTGGCCATGTATTACTGGTACTACCTGGCAGTGTGAAGTCTGGTTCACCAATTGCAGGGAAACACCTCAGACCAGTTAGGATATGTTTCCTTCAATATCCGTCATTGTACAATTGTATTCGGTGTGGCAAACCATCTTACTCTAGGTAGAGTTAACGAAAGCACCATCTGGTACTAAATAATCGCCATATCCAAGCGTGATCCAGCGAGTGACTGAGTCGTTGATGTACTGATTTAAACAATAATTGACTTGAATATTATGAAACTAAAATCCTGATGGCTATGATTTGTAAATAATAAAGAACAGATTTTGCAACACAGAAACTTGGCATTTATCCCAACTGCGTTACCATAGAGCTACATAATTTCTTCAATGCAGAAGGAGGATATACGTCCCATCGAGTCGAGTTACATCTGACTGCGTGCTCTGCAACCATCTCTCTCCATTCCTGCTCATCAAACCCTATCAAAATTCACTTCCGTCCCTGTCTCCTTTATGCTCTTAGCTCACTTCCTTTAAATGTTTCCCATCTGAACTACTCTGTGTCCTCTGACTTCTACATTCTCATCAATCTGAGAAAGCAGTTATCCCTTGAATTCAGAAGTAGACACCCTCACGTATGGATATATCTTCTGCACATTCGCCTCTCAGACCAGTCTATAATCTTCGCGCAATCTATTGGGTCACTACGCAGGCTTCTCTTATCCATGGAATAGTGCCATAGTCTGTTTCCCCATACTTATCATTTCCAATGATGGTTTTATTCTTGTAAACATTGTGTGCACCTGTCATTTTTTTACGTGTGCAGTCAAGAATCGGAAGTAGGTAGCGAAAAGTGCTACAACCTTGGTTCGACATGAGCTAATATGACGTTGTTTCCTTTAATCATTTTCTTATAGAAGTGAACCTAGTGTTTTCATCATATTTACATAATTAAAATCAACGTACCTTTTAAGTTAAATCATTTATGTGTGTGCATTAAACAGTCAGTGATCCTAGGGGAATAAATTGAGTCTCGGAGGAATATCTTTTCTAGCGTGAAGTGATCCGATTTCTGGAAACGTTACAATCTCGTGATTACCAAATCCCAACTGAAAGGTTTGCGTGGTATAACCAGCCATTATTTCTTGGGCTCAGAAACGGAGAATCGTATCCGTAATTTTCAGTCTCCTCTCTCTTTTTCTCCCTTACAGCTAATTTAATGGTAATTGTGGTCCTGTCGCAGAGAAAGTGTGGACTCTCCGCTGGTACCGTTTGTTACCTGATAGCCATGGCAATGGGAGATCTAATGTCAATTATCACTGAGGCCTTCCTCAATCAAATCAACGAATATTATTTTCCAATGGATTTTCTGAAATTTACCCCTGTGTGCCGCGTTCAATATATTCTGCTCCGTATATCGATAGACTTTTCCGTCTGGTTTACCGTCACTTTCACTTTTGATCGATTTGTCGTCATTTGTTGTCAGAAGCTGAAATCTAAATGGTGCTCCAAGAAAACTGCAACAGTGATACTAGCAACAACCGGCACGTTTCTCTGTTTAAAAAACATTCCCCTCTACTTCAGATTTGAACCCTGGAAGATAATTATGAATGTTGAATTCAGATGTTCTAATAAGTCAAGCTACTTTACTGACCCGATTTGGATTGGATTTCGAATGTTTGATAAGATTTTAACCCCTTTGCTCCCATTCGGTTTAGTTCTGCTGCTCAACGCTCTGACAGTCAGAAACATTTTAGTGACCAGTCGAGCCCGGAAGGCACTAAGGGGTCAATGTAAGAGAGAGAATGTCACTGACCCAGAGATGGAGAGCCGAAGGAAGTCTATGGTTTTACTCTTCACTCTATCCGGTAGCTTCATACTCCTGTGGTTTGTGTATGTTTTACATTTTTTTGGTGTCAATGAATACTTAGATGATGATTCTTCTTATATATTTCGAAAAGTTGCATACATGCTGCGGAATTTAAGTTGCTGCACAAACGCGTTCATTTATGTCGTGACTCAGTCCAAATTTAGAGAACAAATCGTGATGTTGGTGACCTATCCGGTTGTGTCAATTACTAAATTAATGAATAAACATAAATTCTGAGAGCGCTGAAGAATCCAGTGCTCAACAGAAAGAGAGGAATGCAGGAGGACCTGAAGATCAGGCAACAGCAAAGACCTCGTTGCCCGATGGACAATCGCTGGCATTCAGGGGAGCAAGTGTAACGGGGTGAGGACATGATAACAGTCCCTGAATTTCAGAAAAATAACAGCAGGCACTGTGTGTACTCAGCCTTCTCCGACTCGATACACAAGACCTGCTTTCTTCGCGGAATAATGAAAATAAATCTCGCTAAAGGAACAAGCTACCTATTGTGGAAACTGTCTTGAGTCAATGCACTTAATTATTATTTGAGTTGATTGATATTGGAGCTCTATAGTCTCTGTGCCACTTCCATTTCTCCCGCCTGATCACTCCCGCTCTCTTTCTCGCTCCCTATCGCCATCCGCCAACCCGCCCACACCTTCCGCCACACCCACCCACTTACCCACTCCCCCAGATAGACGACCAATGAATGGATTGTTGAGAGGAGCTCCGTGGGGAGCTGACAACCAGAAAAGATTGGAGTGCAGTGAATGGGATGGCAACCTTAGACATAATTTTTCGGTTACTTAACGAACGCAGCCCACTTTCGGGGGACTGTCTGCAGCTGACGCTGTCTGTTTGCGGACTGTTCATATTTGACCTCGAGATAAGTTTCTAGCCATAGATTCGTAACATCATGAAGACCATTTTAAATTCGTTCCGTCACCTGACTCTCCCATCATCTCCGCTGTTCAACATATCGCCCATTATATTGTTTCCATGGAATTAACTATCCAATCATAATTCTGCCTGGACTCTGCCTATCCACAATAAACTCGACCTCATCAAATCCCTTGCTGTCTGTGACTGAAAGCACACCAAGTCCATGTATTAAACTTCCCCTGTGTTCCCCGGCCGACATATCAACGCGACATTGCTTAACTCTGTGACCTATTTCATCAACAAAAGACCCTCCCAAACTCTGTAAGCTCATTCAGTCCCTACAATTTGACAATCTATGCAACCCCATCCAACACCTACAATCTTCTATTTCATTGCAACATTCTCAAGCCTCAACAGTTCCCTTTGTTCCCAACCTCTTAAAATCACGTTAGTCCTCTCCTTGTCTATAACAGCCACCAGTGTCTACTGTCCTCGATCTTTGCCATGTCTACTAGCATTTGGAATCCTTCCTAAATCTCTTCACCATTCCTTCGGAACTCCCTAGCTACCTCCAGATCTCATTCTCATTGCCCATAACCCCTTGTCTCTTCTTAGTCCCTGTCCCTTGCTCCTGCCTTCATCTCCTCACTTTCTCGTACTCCACTTTTGCATTCTGCCTCCTGCTCAAACTCAACTTCTACTTTATCTCTCATTCGTCAGCATTCTCAATTGCACTCCCACTAATTCTTCCCTCTCTCTCCAGCGCATTCAGTCTCTCGTCTCCCTCTAATACATTCCGCACATTTTAATTTCTCTTTCGCTCTCACACCTCGCATTCTCTTGCTTCCCTTTCTCTAAATTTCACCTCCTCTATCTATTTCTTGCGATCGACCCACACTCACTGTATTTCAGATAATCCACATCGCTCACTCGGTTTAGCAAAACAGTGTAAAGGTCCTTATGAGGCACCTAATTTCCCTGGAAATTTCGATTAGCACAATATAAAGTGGCATTTAGCTTTTTTTGCATCTTGATATTTCTGCACTAGAAATCTTTCGTCGGACAGTTTCAGGAGCTGCAATCTATATATAACTATGTGCTGTGCATTTGCTGTGAGTGCTTGACGGGGACAATGTCGATGGAGCGCTGTCTGTATCTAGCTCCAGCTGTCCTGGGAGCGTTTGTTGGGGACATTTTAGAGATATATTTACATTGTATCTGACACTCTATTTGGGCTATTTATTGAGTACAATCAAGAGGGAGCTATTTCTAACACCCGTGTGCACTGCGCTGGGTGTATTGATAGGGACTGTACAGAGGGAGCTTTACTCCGTGAGTAACGAAATGAAGATAGATCCCGTGAGAATTTAATGCCAACACTGCGAACATACTGCGTTCAAAATCAAATTCCCCCCTCCAATTAATAACCTAAGGAGCCTTATGTGAGCTGTGATAGATTTAGTCATGTCTAACCTTTCTGCACGTTATATTTATCACATAACCTCAGCTAGACAGCACAGGAAACGTGAAGAGGAGAACACATCATCTGCGAAAACACACATTTGAGACCACCACGTTCAGCCGCGCCCCTCTCCACTCCTCCCACATACCCCTCGAGCCTGGTTCGGGGATCGTGAATAAGCAATTCAGTTCCCTTCAAACCTCAGCCGAATGCGGCGATATCCTGATTAACTCGTAGCCTAATTCATTGTACACGCCCTAATTCCCTGTTCCACGAGGAATTACTATAACACAGTTGTTAATGCAAATTGGGTGTTCGTCTTTATTACAAGTGTATGTTATATAATGTTAGAGATTTCTTTATATCCATAGCATTGGAGATAACACACATCGAATGTTGTGTAAAGTTATTTCCAGTATATTCAAGAAGCGACATGATCCCAATAAGAAGCCACTTAGAATCGGTTCTCTGAATTGTTTCCTGTTATGAAGGTGTTCGTTAGGAGGAGATTTTGAGCATGTTCGGGCTCAATATTCATTCAATGATTTAAGCCGAGATTTTACGGAAATGTGTCCGATTGCGAAGAGGCCTGACAGGCTAGATTATGAGAGTAATCTGGAACTTGGGAGAGCATTAACAAGTGGGGTTTCAAATTTAAGATTGGGGTTGGGAATTTGTTCAGCCTGAGGGTATCTGGTCTTTCCATTCCCTTCCCCAGGCAGCAGTCCAAGATCGGTTCTGGAATATATTCCAGGCTGAATTAGAGAGGATTCTGACTGACCATAAACACAACCACCATGGGGGACTGACAGGAAAGTGGAATTAAAACCACCTTCAGATCATCCTCGATTTTGCTGCTTGATGAGCCCAATACCCTATTCCTGAACCTGTACATTGTCATATTTATTTTCATGACTCATTCTGAATTTATCGTAATTTGGTCAATTTGATATTCGATTATAGAACATATACTCTCAGTTTCGTCACTTAATCATTGTATTATTCCAATTAATCCATCTCAAAGCCGTTTCTTGCATCAGAACCGTGTGGGTTAAACTCAGAACTGAGTGGTCGCCATATTTTCAGACCGTACTACTTGGGATACCACACAGTCAGAGGCTTGAGTATGGTGATAGTGCCAGAGTTAGAAGCTCAGTACTGGGGATAGTGACACAAAGTCAGAAGCTTAGTACAGAAGATAATGAGGCACTATCCGAATTCATTACTGTGGATAGTGGCACATAGTCAGAGGCTCAGTACTGTAGATACTTCAGGAAACGAAGTGTCGTGCACGGCCCTGTCTGCATCAATGGTCACGAGGTGGAGATGTTTGACAGCTTCAAACTCCGAGTTTTTCACATCACCAACAACCTGTCCTGGCCCACCCACGTCGACGCTACGACCAAAGAAACACACCAACGCCTATTCTTCATCAGAGCACAAAGCAAATTCCGCATGTCCACATAGACTCTTACCCATTTTTACAGATGCACCACAGAAACCATTCTATCTGGCAGCATCATAGCTTGGTGTAGTAATGCTCAGCCCAAGACCGTAAGAGATTGCAGAGATTCGTGAACCTAGCCGAATCAATCACGCAAATCCGCCTCCTAACCAATGACTCTGTCCGCAGCACCAGCTGCTTTGGGAATGGGAAAGCGGGCAGCATAATCAAAGACCTCTTCCATCTCCAAGCAATAAAAAAAATCCAGCGGTCAAACATAAAGTACAACTGGACTTTACACTGATCTTGTTCATAAAATAGTTAAAGTTATACATGATTGCATCAGTCATAAACAGCTCCGGAGATGCCAGTCTCTGAAGTCTACGATTATTCTCACATGTCAACCTCTTCCATCGGGCAGAAGATACAATGGTCTGAGAACACGCACCAGCAGTTTCAGAAACAGCTTCTTACCCACTGTTGTTAATTCCTGGTTAATTTGCTGTCAGTCTAGATTCAATAAAATCTGAGATGGATTTGCTGGTATCATATCATTTAATAATAACTAACTTGCAAAGCTGACTCAATCCAAAGAGCCACAGGACACACATACTGTCTTCTGCAGCTCCCAGGATAAAGAGAAATTCAGAACAAAGGAACACTGGAGATATACTTCAAATTACATCAAGATTCGCATACAAACTTCCCATTGGTCATTTTACACACCTCCTGACCTGGTCATATATCCTAATTGGCTCACTTATCCTGGGCACATTTTTAACCCAGCATCCTTTTCACTATTCTCCACGAGGCTACCATCCCCCGAGCCATGCTTTGCTCTCCTCTTTGTTCTCTGTCTGCGAACACATTACCCTCAGGGTCCTACTGTCCATCATATTCGTTTGCTCACTTCCTCATTCCCTCCTTTATCATTTCATGATAACCCATCATTCCTAGCTGTAGTTATGGCCCCTCAGCAAAGAAAACTCGTTGCTGTATTTCGAAATCCTATTGCAGCACCCCATCGGCCGTTGCATGCTCGTGGATCCTAACAGTCAAGACTCTAGGGGCAGCTATCTGTTCCAGCGCACCCTGCATTTTACCCATCACGCATTTAAGGATGGCCAGGCCCACAAAGATGCAGGCGAGATAGTCAAGAGCATACCGGTTCTGCATGGCAAACAACCTGAGTTGAGATAATGCCTTGGTTATTGCCCCGAGGGCCCCCAAGGTCTCATTTCCCAGGATGGTAAGGCCACAAATAAAATAATTCCTATCGTTGACCGCCAAGGAACCCCCCCCCCCCCCCCCTCAGTGTCAAGGCGCTCATAATTCCCCATCCGGCTGAGTGGCCCCGGTTGGGTGCTAGGACCTGAGGTTTCTTCCAGCCATCGCAGAATTCGCCTGAGACTGACCGGCGCACCAAATGATGGTGCAGTATCCAATCAGTGGGGCAGGGGACTGTGGTGGGGACTAGAGTCCCGATAGCAATTTGGCGGGGAAATTGGGGTGGCAGTATCCACTCAGTGGGGCAGGGGACTGTGGTGGGGACTAGAGTCCCGATAGCAATTTGGCGGGGAAATGGGGGTGACAAAACATTGGTCGCTGTACCATTAAGGAAAAAGTAGTATCCTTGCTCCGTGTACAGGCTAGCATCACAATCAGTAGATTGTGAGCAGGGAACCCCCAGTAGCCCATTTCATCCAGCTTTGGAACGCCCATTCGGGCCTCATAGCAATGTGGAACGCCCTAGACCCAACAGTGATATGAGAGACATTCGCCCAGGCACAAAGGAGCTGGATGCCTAGCGTCAGCGGGACACAAGTGGCATTGTAACAGGCACATTGACCTGATGTCAGGGTTATGCAACACTTTGGATCAGTACAAGTGGAGAACAGACAGGTTATATTCATTTTCATCTCTACCAGCAAACAGCCATACCTCTCACTGCTGAAACAATTCTCGTACGACCGGGAGTCTCTATTGGGAGTGAAGTGGCTAGGTATATACGCCCTCCACCGTCGAAGCTTATCCTGCTGTGAGTGGGAATTATCCCGAGGAAGGGGAAGGCAAATAGCCGGTGGTGCGAAAGCCGGATCGTAAGGAAGAGTAACTTGCTCGGGCGGTGGCTCGGAACTCTGACAATGAACCACAGTTTGGGGAGTGCACCAAAGCGGTGAAACAGAAAATAACCTAGACACCGATGTGGGGTTTGGGTAGCAGACAACCCGTCCCTGTCCATACAAGCGGTGGTAGATCTAGTAGAAGAGATTCATACTGTCCAGGTTTCCCTCATTCCGGGTCCTAAATAAATAAAGTACATCTCCTGATAACCTACGTCTAGTTGTACCTCCCCCCTTACACAACCCTTCCTCTGCCTAGTCCCTCTCTCTCTCACACAACCTCTTCCTACCCCCTCCTCACAGTCTGATTTTACCTGTAAGGCACCAAGGTTAACACATCCAAAATCAAATTTACATATACTCCAAAAACAAGGCAAATTCCATGCAGTCTTCCCTTCCCATCGTTGGGACCGGTGCAATTGCGTCATAAGTCCTGCATTGTCCATTAACCGGATGACCTTCCATGAGTCGATACCATGTCCTCTTATATGGGGGCAGCGAAGAACGTCACCTTTGCAGACGTGAAATGCCCGGGTACTTCGGTTGGGGTTACAGATGTAGATGATATTCTCCTGTTCCATTTCCACCGCCGATGTCACTCCAAGTGAGGCGATGCCGAAGATCAAACAGGGGGTGTGTAGCCACCCCATCATGCTTCACACCTGTAAAATAGCGCTGGGGAAGGGAGGCAGGTTAGTGACCGACCTTTTACAGTGGAGGAGGTGGGCCCAAACACTCCGCCCCTCCACTTTAACTGCAGTGGGGGTGGTAAGGAGAACTTGGAAAGGCCCCTCCCATCGTGGCTCTGACCCTTTCCGAGTCCAATTTTTTTATTTATTTTTTTACCATGACATAACGACCAGGCTGCACTGAGAGCGAGCTATGTGATAGGGACGGTGACGAGTGAGCTGCGCGCACCTGGCCCTGGAGCTCCTTGAGGGCATTAGTGAGGGCTGGAACATAGTAAGTCCTTTCTTTAGTCAGATGGTGAAACTGGACCAATCTGGGAACAGGCAGGTTCCAAGGAGTTCTAATGGGCCTGCCGTAAAAGACTCGGCAGGAAAGAGCCAGGCCGATCCTGCAGGTGTGACCCACAGCTGAATGAGGGCAACGGGGAGCAACTTAAGCCATGTCAGTCCCGTGTCCGCTCTCAATTTAGCCAATTTAGTTTTGAGGATCTAATTGTGTCTCTCAACCAACCCGGCCGCCTGCGGTCTGTCCGCACAGTCTAACTGCTGGCGTATGCCCCACTGGGAGCAGAACTCCTTGTTAATCTGTCCAATAAAATGAGGCCCGTTATCAGAACTTAACTGAGCCGGTATTCCGTACATATACACCTGATCACATTTTTACAGCCTGTGGCTCTCCGTCCTCTTCCGTCTGGTGTGACGGTCACCAGTAACGAGATGTCATCTTTGGTGAATAATGATGGGCCAAGCCTATCGGCAGCATCAGAGCCCTAGCCAGCGTACAACACATATTAAGGCATCCAATGATTGTGCAGTACACAATTATAATAACAAGTATTATCAATCCATGCATCAGATAAAACCCCATGACCAAGCTATGAGAGATAACCTGAGCTGAATCTGACTAGATAGATAGCCATCCTCAATATTACCGTGTTGCCCTTAGGATTTAAATCCTTCGTATAGTTATACTGACTAGCAACTATCCCTCAGCCTTGTCATTCGTATTTACATGTCATGATTTGTAAACTGTGCAGGAAAATCAATGGTAAATGCATCCATCTCGCAGACCAGTGTCGATAGACCCTTTGTGATGTGCTTTCCTCAAGTCCAATCACCGTGACCCATAGCTGGCGCCGCTCAGGAAGGTAACACAATAGCCATTAGGTTGTTCCACCACCTCCAAGGCATCTGACTACCTCGGGGTAGTAGCACCGTAAAAGCTTCCTCATGTCCCTTAGAAGCAGCACACAACTCAGTCCATCAGCGACCAAAAGGTCCTTATCCCTCACTGGGGTTTTTTTTTGTAGGAAGTGCTTTCCGTTTCCCATAGGAATGGTAACTGATGATATTTTGTATCAAGGACTGATTATCTTGCTTTATTAATTGCAGGAGCTTCAACCAATCCTGTTTCTATTCCTGACTTCCTGACACTGATGTCGAACATTGTACTGAATCATGCAGCCTGCCAACCCTGTCTTACTTGAGACAATAGCTCCATTTTCTTCAACCCCCTGTTGTCTGTTATCATTTTCCTTACCGCATGGAGTGTATACTTGCCATTATTTGTTTTTTTTTAAACACCACTCACGCATTTAGTACAGTTAACTTCTTGTGGTTACAACCCAATTGAATTTATACATAACAGTCCCTAACAATTTACAGGACATTTAATCTGTAATAACTGTTATACTCTCCAAAGCTATATTGGTTACAAATTTCCCCTTGAAGCAGCAAGCTGCCAATATTCTAGACCAGTGCCTCTCAAAGTGTGGTACGGGTACTGGTGCCGGTACTTGGAGTGTTTCCAGAAAAGAAAGAGACAGTAATCCTGGATTGGCTTGTTTCGCTCACCGGTCCCTGGCACATTGGAAAAAACTGCCGGTACGCCACATCAGATAGATGGAGATGCACTGTTCCAGACTACTGTCAATTAAAATACGGGGGTTCCTCGTCAGTCGCTGCTGTCTGCCGAGACCCTTAATAACTCCTCCGCGTAATACGTCCCTCCTGGAGACCACAGATCACCCATCAGCTAACGTCCCATTAGAGATGTCTGACCGGAGGTTTCAGTATTCAGTAATAATTTGATATTTTGATTTGTTACTAACCCGTAAGGTTTTTCTTCTGGGCTCTATCATTCAATTCCCTCAAATATGTAGCCAATTGTATTATTAGTTTTTTTTTATACTGTCTGAACCATTCTTCGGCAGAGTGTTGTTCAGGTTCCTCATCTGTATTATTGTTGCTTCATCTGAAACTAAAATGAACAGGTCAAAGGCGGAGAGGGTCCTATTTCTTAATTTGTATCTTCCTATCCGTGTTTGGATATTCCAGAAGTACCATCTCCAGGTCATCCCAACAGCATAAACCACGTACTTCCTCACAAATCGCTACCATAAGTCTGTCACTTGTCTACAAGCTTGCACAGCCTTTTAGAGTCACATTGTTGTCGGCCAAATTATCCTTGCAGTAATTGCACGTTGGCATTAATCCATCCCACTTACACTGACACTTCTTGGATTCAAAATCCCTCCCTGTGGTCACAAACCTCAATCATTAAAGTTGCCTGATATTCCACAAAACAATCATGACAAAACTGAATGCCCCAAATCTCCCTGGGGGCTGCAGCATCCCATCGCTGTCTTTGCAAATGCATTATCAATTCTCCTGAATACTCAGTATCTGACCGTCTCCTGGGTTTTATATGACTACTACCAGTCCAAACAATCGGGCTACAAAATGCCCCACAATCCTGACTTATGCTTTCCTGATGCTCACTGTGAACCATTTTAAACTGAGGGCCGCCCTTGTTCTATCATTCCATACATTTAAATCTTTACTGATTACATTCCTACGCTCATTGCCCGTAGGCTGCAGATGGAGTATCATAATTCCTCTGTATTTGTTCAATTTGACCAGATTTTTAAATTCTGACATAATTTATTTTGCTCCAGACGCCATGGTTCTCTAATACAATTGTATGTTCACCCAAAAAAAATTTTTTATGATTACTTCTCCTGTGGTTTTATTCGGCAATTTCACCCACACTTCCTCTCTGTCATCAATTGGTTTTAATATCCTCTTCTTCTTTTTTCTGCATCATCTTAATTTTATTAAATCTTTCCCTGTCATCAGATTCTTATTTCCTGATACTGCAAGTAATTCTCCTAATCTAACTTCAGGTCTAATGTTTCTATTGTCTGATACCCCCTCTATAATGTAATCTTTAACTTCTGGTCTAATATCTTCATTCCTTAAAGCTCCTTCTACAATGTATTTAACACTCTAAACTTCATTCCTTCTGCTCATGACTTTCTAGCGATGATCGGGCACTAGGACCCTGGTGGAGCTGTGCCGTGTCAATTTCAACCGGACAGCTGCACAGAGCTGACTGCTTGGAAGTCAAACTTCTCTTTGTGTCGATTTTGTGCTGAGCACATTTCTTGCCTGCCATTTATAACTTCTAAGTGATGTGAAACTATTTTATTTTATTTTTTTTCAGCCAAGACTATGCCGAGTGGCAACTAATCATTTACAAATCCCAATTTATACATTTCGATTTCACTTTTTGTTTTCTTCCTGAGAATTATGTGCTAATTAACTCCCACAATGTTAAGCATTATTACTAAGTTACTGAAGAACTTTCAAATACTTATGCCGTTTTAAATCTCACTTTGATACCTCCTAAAACACAACATTTCACAAAACTAGGAACAGAGGATATCACATTCTTATTAAACAGACTCATTCATTCATTGGAGATCTCCATTCAGACAAAAGGAATTCAAATCCTTATACGTTCATTCATCAACACACAAGTCATTTATAACCCAATTCTGTTTCATTCAAACAACCCATATCTTCCCGAAATTATATTTGAACGGAATTGAACTGTCCGCAAACATTCCATCAGCGGTCCTTCACTGAACTGTTTCGCGACATCACATCAACCCGGTACAGACCTTAACCAATTTTAGCCAAATTCGAATTGAACGGAATTGAATTGTGCACCAACATTCCATCAGCGGTCTCTTACTGAACTGTTCCGCGACATCACATCAATCCGTTAAAGACCTTAACCGAATTAAAGTATAATTTAATAGAACAAATTTTTAATTTGCTACTCACATGCAACTGAGTGACCAGGCAACATCCCATCAGACTTCAACTGAACTGTTCGCCTCATTCCTAAACTTAGCCATACCTGCAATGACTGAAATAAAATCTTCGAATCCATCAGACTGACCTTTGATTTTGTCGAGTCAATCTCACCTGATCAAATGCGAGTGATTAGACTGTTAGCAGAATACGAGACAGAGGAAAATCGATATTGCAAGTTTTATCGAGCCATATCGTGGGCCCATTTTCCTCCTTCCCCTTCCGAGAGCAGTCCAATTCTGATTTCGCAGATGAAAGGCAAGATTCTCGAGAAACCCGGATTTTGGCACCAAATGTTAATTCCTGGTTAGTTTGCTGTCAGTCTAGATTCAATAAAATCTGAGATGGATTTGCAGGTATCATATCATTTAATAATAACTAACTTGCAAGGCTGACTCAATCCATAGAGCCACAGGACACACATACTGTCTTCTGCAGCTCCCAGAATAAAGAGAAACTCAGAACAAAGGAATACTGGAGATATACTTCAAATTACAACAAGATTCGCATACAAACTTCCCATTTGTCATTTTACACACCTCCTGACCTGGTCATATATCCTAATTGGCTTACTTATCCTGGGCATATTTTTAACCCAGCATCCTTTTCACTATTCTCCACGAGGCTACCATCCCCCGAGCCGTGCTTTGCTCTCCTCTGTGTTCTCTGTCTGTGAACACATTACCCTCAGGGTCCCACTGTCCATCATATTCGTTTGATCACTTCCTCACTGTTACCAGACTTCTGAATGACCCTCGTATGCACTGAACTGATCTCGCTACGCATTTTCCTCGCTGTTGTAGCAGTCTACTCGTGTGCTCCACTCGATGTCTGTGTATTTATCATATGTCGCGTGTTTTTATGGATGGAAAGATCTGCCTGCACTGTATGCAGAACAATATTTTTCACTGTACGTAGTGCACGTGACAATAAATTTAAACCTATTACCACACAGTCAGAAGCTCACTCCTGCGGATTGTGCCACACAGTCAGACACTCGCCACAGGCTACAGAGTTACACAGTCAGAGGTTCAGTACTGAGGGTAGAGCCACATAGTCAGAGGCTCAGTCCGGGGGATAGTGCCACATAGTAAGAGGCTCAATATTGGCTATCATGCATTCAGGGGATCAATGGTGATGGTAGAGCCACACAGTAAGAGGCACAATATTGGGAAATGTGCTCCACATTCAAAGGATCAGTACTGGTGTAGCGGTGAACTGTTGGATTGAACGCTCCAGTATCAGAAGGGTAGGCATGTGGTAACACCACATTGTTAGAGGTGCAATACTAAGGGTCCACTGTGCTATTGAAGTCTCAGTGGGCAGGGAGAACTGCAACACAAGAGAGTCATTAATTAAGCTAGCGCTGCACTATCGGAGGGCATATATAGAAAAATCACTAACAGAGTGTATTAGGAGAGTGCTACACTGTTGGAAGCGTCGTACTGAGGGAACACTGCTGGGTGTGGGATGGTACGCACTGAGGGAACATTGCTGTGCGTTGGATGGTAAGCACCGAGGGTATAATGTCGAAGGGTCAATATTGGGATTTTCTGCACTGTCAGGAGATCAATACTGAGAGAATGCAGCACTGTGCCAAGTTCAGTACTGAGGGAAGATTGCACTGCCGGTGGGTTAATATCGAAGGAGTGCTCTAGAATCATAGACGTTTCAGTGCAGAAGGAGGCCATTCGGCCCATCGAGTCGGTAACACCCTTGGAAAGAGCACCCTGCCCACGCCTCCACCCTATCCCGGTAAGCGCAAATAATCGTTTTGGGCTAAGGGCAATTTTGTCATGTCCAGCTAACCTGCACATCTTGTGGGCGAAAACCGGAGCACCCAGAGAAAACCCAGCAGGCAGGTCGAGATTGTGCAGACACCGCACAGACAGTGGCCCAAGTAGGGAAGCGAACCTGGGGCCCTAAAGCTATGTAAACCAGTGTTACCGTGCTGTCCTACTGTTGGAGACACATGTGGCGGAACGTCATGTTGTCAGTTAGTTAGTGCTGAAAGAATATTCAATTGTTTAACTGTCAGCACTGAGGTAACGCTGCACTGAAAAGCGTTAGTGCTGAGAGAACAAAGTTCCATCAGAGTGTCAGTCCTTAGCGAAATTACACTTTGCATTGGGTCAGTATCGCAAATACAATCACACTGTTAGATAGTCGGTTGAGTGCTACAGTCTCAGAGGGTCAACATTCTCAGAAGATCAGGATTCAAGGCATGCTCAGTGTCAGTGTCAGTATTGATGGTGCATCGCAGTGGCTCAGTACTGAGGTAGTGCTGCAAAGTCAGGGGGTCACTGCTGAGGGAGCGCTTCCCTGCCGAAGTCAGGACTGATGGTATGCTGCACTGTGTGAGGATCAATTCTCAGGGGTGCTGCACTGTCAAATAGTCAGGACTGGGGAGTGCCGCACTGTTGGAGTATTGTACTGAGCAAGTACTGCACTGTTGAACAGTCAGGGCCGAGGAGATGATATCATTTGCATTGTCAGTATAGAGGATCGCAAAATGGTGGGAGGGTTACACTGAGGGACCATTGCACTGTGGAAGCCAAGTTAATGAGTTACTGATACAGTGGGGACAATACAATTGGGTGAGGCAGAGAAGGGGTGACGTTCAGCATTGAGGTTGACCAGCACTGTCAGAAGTTCGGTAGTCAGTTCGGAGGGTCAGTCGGCACGATGCTGCCAAACTGCTGAAGAGACAATACAGAAGGACAGCAGGTCTGCATCATATTCAGTCCTCAGACAGAGATACGGATGCAAGTTACGACGTTAAACAGAGATACAATCTGCCCTCTTATATGTATTTCTGTATTATCCATTCTCACTTAAATATGATGATGATAATCCAGTTATCAGACGGCTATGTGAGGAATCTTGCTGTCCAAAATTCGGCTGCTGCGATCCCAATGTGAGAACAGTTACTACACTTCAAATAAAAAGACAACATTTGTTGTAAATAGTTTTGGGAGGTGCAAAGTCAACTGCAGGTGCTGGGCATGTCTATTTGTCTATTTATGGACAGTTGCATCCCATCTGGAGTAGGTGTGATGGATATCACGTTCGCCGCAGAATGCGGTTTGAAATAAGGTAACAGAAATTAATACGTCTAGTATTTTAATTCATAGTAGAATAAAACCACTTCAGCTAAAGGACGTCCAGAAGTCACCATTTGCTGGGAGAAACTCCAAGCTGACTCCAAAGATAGTTCTTTGGGATTCGGGTAGCACGGTAGCATAGTGGTTAGCATCAATGCTTCACAGCTCCAGGGTCCCAGGTTCGGTTCCCGCTGGGTCACTGTCTGTGCGGAGTCTGCACGTCCTCCCCCTGTGTGCGTGGGTTTCCTCCGGGTGCTCCGGTTTTCTCCCACAGTCCAAAGATGTGCGGGTTAGGTGGATTTGCCATGCTAAATTGCCCGTAGTGTCCTAAAAAAAAAGTAAGGTTAAGGGGGAGTTGTTGGGTTATGGGTATAGGGTGGATAACCTGTACTGTTCTATGTTCTATAAGATCATTAGGACATTCCAAACAAATATAGGGTAAGGAAATCCTTGCATTGACACGCAGTAAATTCTCTAAATCACTCACCTACAACTATAATTTTCAAACCAAGAAGACAGGAACATTCTTCGGATAAACAGGACAACAAATCTATCCTTAACTATATAACTCTTAGAATAACACCCTTAAAGAAGTACCTGTATGACAATCTATATATCTAAGAAACATGGCAAAATTGAAAAGAGACAGATTTTCCATACGAGTCACTCTTTGCCAATATATCTTAAGAGACCTGACATTCACACAGACACTAAAATCATTAAAACATATATTGATCATAATACATCAAATTCGTTTTTGGCTATAGGCAATTAACCAACAATAAGCGATAAGATAACAGAAACAGTCCTTGACCGCTGAGAAGATTGTGTATAAGGAGGAGGCACTTTAGCGAAAGTTACTCCCCTCTTCAGTGCTACTGAAGGGAGAAAATCTCTGTTCAAACCAGCTTGCCTCGTCAGCCAAAGGTCTCGTGGTTTTTGTAAATATGTTTCTGTTAAACTTCTTGGAAATGTATTAGATATTGATAGTAGATACTTCAGGATTTTCCATGTTTTAGATATCTCATTCTCTTAAGAGAAGTTAGTGTGTTAGCAGATAAGAAAGGACTGTTAATATTATTAACAGATAAGTAAAGACTGTTAATCAATTTATATTTTTTAACTCTGAAATTCTCTGTGTATCTATTGAGAGTATTTTACAATAAAAATAATTTTATTAAAATTATACTGTGTAGACTTACGCTAAATGTTTAAAATCCTATGCACTCATTTAGGAAGTCTGAAATGACCTGGCCCACGACGACAGAGGTAACGATTTAGTTATGAGTGACACATCTGAACTTTTCCCACTAAAAGTAACTGAGATCCTGTTTAACAGTCTGAGACCCAGAAAATCATTCTCCCTTCGTGAGATCTCTTTTGAGTCTTAGCAGAGAAACCGTTTTCCCTCTTTTCGTGAGTTAACCTAAATCATACTTTGATATTAAAGTATTATCAGGTCCGGAATGACCTAAATACGTCACATAGGTTAAACCACTGCTCTGATAGGAAGGGAAAATAGCAGCATTCCCAGTGTCAGTGTGGGAATGATGATTCTTTCATATTCAGCATGATGTGTGGTTTCTTGGGGGACTTGCAGTCGCTCGGTTTCCCATGTTATTGCTGCCCTTCTCCTTCAGGGTAACAGGTCAGAAACGTGCTGTCCACGGAGACTTGGATCAGAGAACGGATCAGCAAAGATATTTGGTCGGCAGTCAGAGAGGAGGATTGAGCGGGGGAGGGAAAATCCGGAGGAGAGCCCCAGCTCCAGGGATCTGTATCCAGGATCAGACACGTAGAGAGTCATCGTGTGGGAGAGAGAAGGATCACATGGATTAGAATTCCACTGACTGGGCCGGATTCTCCGTTTGCTAACGCCAAATTCGGGAAGCACCATTGGGCAGAGAATGCCGGCAAAGAATCCAGCTGAGCAGGGGACAGCGTATTGGATCTGCCAAATCCTGGCGCAACTGGAATTTCAGGGCTACAGGAGAGGGTACACACTCCCGGTGAGCATCAATGTGACGGTCGCCCTGAATATTTTTGCCATGGGGTCCTTCCAGGTGCAAGTGGTTGCCTGTCTGGGGTCTCACAGATCTCGGTGAACAGGTGCATCCATGCCGTGACGTAGGCTCTATATTGGTCAGCTCAATACATCAAATTCAAGGTGGACCGAGCCCACCAGATGCCCACGCAGCTGGGTTCACCATCATCACTGAGATAGCCCAGGTACAGGGGTTGACCGCCTGGATGCATAACTCCTATAAGCACCAATACATGACAGGTTGGTCTTCACAAACTGATGAACGTGCAGCTGCTATGTGACACTGTGATGCATATCATGCATCCCTGATACCCGCTCAGTGTGCTCAACACCTTCACCTGGCACAGTCGACCGTTCCTGACCGAGCCTGTGGCCGATGATGCTATTCCGAGGCCACAGCCCGATATGAAGACCCGCTACAATGAAACCCATGGTGCAACCAGGGGCATGATGGAGTGGTCCTCCGGCATCCTGAAGATGTGTTTCAGGTACCCGTACTACTCTGGTGTGACACTAGATTAAATGACTGAGAAAATCCTTCACCACACACAGAGCAGGTGAATGGTCCCTCCCCAGTGTGAGTGTGTCGATGATTTTTTACCTCCTCCTCCTGCAATTCCTCTCCCACCTGGGGGAACTCTAAACCCTCTTAGAACTCTGCCACCCCCGCTCACGTCCTCGAGAGGCTGCTACTTATAAAGCCCCTCATAGGAGGTGGGAAACACTCCGTTCACCTTTACTGGGACAGAGAGCAGCCTAACCTCCCCCCCCCCCCCCCCCCCCCCTCCATCCCTCGGCTGCCTCACCTGCACAATCTCTCTAGCAGCCTCCTGTCACAGTAACTAATGGGCAAAAAGGCTGTTAGTCTTCCCCCCACATTCACATCACCCCCTTTAAGCACCATTAGTGGCCCAGTGCCTACCCCGTGGACAACAGGTCTTTTGCATTTTGCATTTTGCATTTGCAGCTTCTTCCTGCATGTCCATAAATTTGGAGTTGGGTAACTCGGCGACTCCTGATCAACAGCCAAAACCTACTCCAACATCTCTTGGCGCACCTTCCTGGCCTTTCTATCTGTGTATACTTTGTACAGAATTATCTCCACCGCCTAATCGCCAACCTTAACACCTCCCACAAAGTTGAGGGCGACACAATGTCATTCTCATTCATTTCAACATACTCCTTTATGGTTTTTGAAGTCAATCCCCAAAACCCGACATCAGATACCAGTCCCATATGCAGCCTCCATCCACATGCACTGTTCCTGAACCGCCTCCAACATTAAATCCATCAAGTATGGAGCATGGTCGGAAATCAGCCCCACTGAATATTTCACCCCAAGGAGCAAAGACATACCCATTACAAAAAAGTCAATCCTCGAGTTAACCTTGTTAACCGGGGAAGAACAGGAAATTTCCCTACCCAACTTGTGCATGAACCGCCATGGGTCTGCCCATCCTGTCCCCTCCACGAATGCGACTAACACGTTCGCCATCCCTGAAGGGACCTATAATCTCCGTCTGGAGAGTTATAACATTGGATCGAACACGCAATAAAGTCCCCTCCCCTAAAATCAATTGGTGTGTGTCTACTTCCGGTGTTGCAACCATTCTATTATCTTAACATTGTCCCAATTCGGGACGTACACCGTCACCAACACCATTGCCTTCCCTCCAGTACACCTGTAAACATCAGGTCACAACCCCCTGATTAGTCAGAACTGTCCCTGCCTGAATCACCAACCCTAGGCCCTACTGTCAAAACTTGAGTGGAAAACCTGGCTCACCCAGGCCTTCCACAATCTGGTCTGGCCCCACAACTGCAGGTGGGCCCCCTGTAGCAACGCCATGTGCAAACCTTTTAAAGTGGTGGGGGGGTTGGATCTCGTCCACTGTTCACAGCTCCCCCCCCCCCACAACCCAGGCCCCGACCGTTCCAGGTGACCAACCTTTTCAGCGGGTCTATCACACCCCTCCTCGAGTCAGCCATCCCTACTGCACAAATGTCTGAGTCCAAGGAACACCTCAGTTGGCTTCCAGCCCCACCTCTAGGGTGAGACAAACTGAATCTCCTGGTCATTGTTAGTTCTCCCGTCCACACCGCGCATTGCCCCACCAATTATCCCCTCCCTCCCCCTCCAGTTTCGCAGACACCCCGCCGTCAAAGCCACGCCATCACCCAACCAAACCAACAAACAACTAGATCTATTGTTCCCACCCAACATGGTCCAGTGGGATGCAGCCTCTGTCCCCTGCTCCACTCCCGTTCAGTAGCCACCACCTCTACTTCCCACGAGCAAGGTGGCCACCACCTCCGGATCCCTCAAATAAACTCCTCAAAACAACAACCACCCAATCCCTCCTGACCCACTCAGCCCAACAACGTGCCCAAACCATAACAACATTAACAAGTTTCTCTCCCCTCCAAGAAGGGTATTAATCCCCCTTTTTACAATTCAATCCCCCAGAAAACAAAAACAGAACATAAAGAGGTATAAATACACTGTACAAACATCCCCCTCAATATACAGAATCCCAAACAGCCCTGCTCAGACTGGTCCCAGCTTTTTCTATCTGATGAAGGCCTCCACCAACTCCAGCGCAAAAGGGAGAGAGTGAGGTTAAATTGGTCTTTTTCAGGATGGCAGACGCTGACTAGTGGTGTACCTCAGGGGTCTTTCTTTCGCCTGCTCTGATTGTGGGAAGGGATACACTCCATCTTCCCAATTCAGAAACATCAGTTTGTTCATACCGATGAGAGACCTTTTGAATGTTCTGACAGTGAGAAGACCTTTAAAAGTAATAAGGATTAACTGACACCCCAGCGAGTTCACACTGGGGCGAGGTTGTTCTCCTGCTCTGTATGAGGGAAGGGATTTACTCAGTCATGTTCCTGGCTGACACACCAGCGAGTTCACACTGGGGAGAGGTTGTTCATCTGCTCTGTGTTGGGGAAGGGATTCACTCAGTCATGTTCCATCCTGGTCAATCGTGCACCAGCGAGTTCAAGTGCCTGAAGAGATTTGGTTCTGGGGTCGTGGTGTCTGTTATTCATGTTCAGTATTAAATGATTTTGTTCTGACAGTTGGAGTTTGTTGTGCTGATGTTAATAAACTATGTAAATGGACTGCTGTTCAATATTCTGAATAAATGTCGAATAACATGTCAAGTTTTATGTTAAACACGTTGTTGTAGATTTTTGTATTTTCCACATGACTGTCTAGCATCACTTCGCTGAAACCCAGAAAGGACAATCTGGGAGAGGATTCGGCAGCAGGATCAGAACCTCACACTGGACACAGACCTTCAGGACCAGACTGAGAGGAAGGAGCGGCACTTTGGTCTTGCTCATCTCTCTTCCCGACAAAAAAACTACCCGTTTGGGTTCATCTTCGGGTAAGAAATGCGTCCCTATCGCTTCTGTGCAGCACATATCATTTAAAGATGGCCAAGCTCATGCTGTGTGGAATCCGAGGCAAGCGAGAAAAATGGACGGAAAAATACAAACTCCCTGTCCCTCTAACCCTCTGATTGCCCTGTTCTGTAAGTTTGCTTCAAAGCTCTGAGGCCCAGAACAGAAGCTCCTACACCAGTATGATAGAGCACCTTTAATGTAGGAAAACACGGTTAAAAATTAAGTTTAAAGTCTGTCTTAAAATAAGTCATGGAGGAGTTCACAAGATTCTTTATCTCCTGGAACAATTGTACAACAGCCATTTGATCTCTAGAATGGTCATTGGCTTCAGGAAGCAAAATATTGTAGACACCCCTGTCTGCACCAATGGGGCCGAGGTGGAGGAGATGATTGACAGCTTCAAATTTCTAGGTGTGCACATCACCAACAATCTGTCCTGGTGCACCCAGGTCGGCACTTCGAATTCCCAGGCCCGGGAATCTCAGGAAATTCGGCAGGTAAACATTGACCATGAACAATTTTTACAGATGTACCATAGAAAGCATCCTATCTGGCTTCATCACAACCTGGTATGGTAACTGCTCAGCCCAAACCATAAGAAACCACAAAGAGTCGTGAACACCGCCCAGTCCATCACATAAACCCGCCTTCCATCCATTGACTCTGTGTACGCCTCCTGCTGCCTTGGGAAAGCGGGCAGCATAATCAAAGACCCCTCCCACCCGGCTTATTCGCCCTTCCATCTACCATCGGGCTGGAGATACAAAAGTCTGAGAACATCCACAAACAGATTCAAAAACCGCTTCTTCCCCGCTGTTACCAGACTCCGAAACGATCCTCTAGTGGTCTGATCTGAACTCTTCACACATCTTCTCTACTGAGTACTACTACACTCCTGTATGCTTCACCTAATGCCTGTGTCTATGTATTTACATTGTGTTTTTTATGTTTGCTTGTGTATTTTCCTTTCTTGTACGGCATGATCTGTATGAACTGTACCCAGAACAATACTTTTCACTGTACCTCGGTACACATAACAACAAACAAATCCAATCCAATCCAACAATGAAGAACCTGCGGCAAGTCTCCAGGAATTCCCTGTTTTATTGATGTGTACATTTTAGTTCCCATGATTGTTTGCATTTTTCCTCAGTATTAACTGTAGGTCGGAATTTGCTCATTAGTCAATTCATCATTAAGTCAGCTCACCACTGACTCGTGACATTATTTAGTCTGCCACTGATTTAATGATTTCATTCACCGTGTTACAAAGTATTGTGAATCGGAAATTCTTATCTCTGATTTACTGTCACTCTGATCGCAAATTTTAAAGAGTTTTGATTTCTGTGCCTAAATGATTGACGAAAATTGTAAATCCCAGTGGTCCCACCATTGCTCCCAGTGGAACACGAATTCCCAACATTTACCCTTCTGAGCCAAACTTTTCTCTGCTTCGTAACCAGCTTGTTATCCTTAACAGTATGTGGATGTACAATGTGAACAAGACCAGGCTGCGTGGAGTGAGCAGCCAGGCTGAACAATGGATGGAAGATGAAAACAGAACAGATATCGGAGGGCTATATTTACAGAGAGTTTGTCACCATCTTTCTAGCCATTCTGCTGTGAGGCCTGACCATCCAAATATGGAAACTTAGCACCATCTCTAATACCACCCAGAGAGTAGAAGCTGAAATTATCCCAGATGTGAACTGTATTTTACATTATATCCATGGTTATCCGCGGTACCCAGAGACTGCTCATTGTTAATGCTTTGTTGTCGCTACTCTCCCAGATGGTATTCAATCTGAATTTAAGGTTCAATGAAAGGAGTGAAATTGGGTGGTCAGAACTGCTCGCAGTTGCTTCCAGGGAATTATTTTTTTAAGAAATATTTTTGTTGAATTTTACATTTGTACACAATACAGGAAATTATTGAAATGGTTATTATTTATTATTGGCATGTTTTTCTTTATTAGGCACTCCCTCTGCCCCGGGTCATTCGGGTTCTGGTTAGGAGTGCTCTGTGCACAACTTTAAACTGCATGAGGCTGGAGGCCTTGTGCAACAAGAGGTGGAGTTCACTATTCAGTGCTTTGCTCCAGAGTCTCCACCCTACTTAAGTCCCTAGTTTATCTTCCCATTTCATCTTGCTCCATCTAGTGGTGTTCTGGCCCATTCTAAAAGTCGTCTGCAAATGCACCCACAGTTCCATTTCTCCATACTGTCCACATCCAGTTGCTCCAGCATTGTGCCTCTCGGGATCCTCGGGTACCCCGCCGTCTCCTTGCCGAGAAAAGTGTTGACTTGTCAGAGCTCCTGGCTGTTCGATAATTCCAGTCTCTCCATTAGTTCGTCCAAGATTGCATGTTTGTCCCTATGTAGAAGTCTCTAATCGCTGGCACCCACCGTCATGTCTCCACCTTTTAATGTGGTGTCTTGCATGCCTTGTGAGAATCTGTGGTTACCGCAGATGGAAGCCATGGTGGGCACCTCGGTTAAACCGAAGTGGTGTCTTATCTTGTTCCAGATTTTTCGTATTATTACAACCACTGGGCTGATGTGTGCTTTCCGGTGGAGATGGGAGTGCTGTCATGGCGAGGGCTCAGAGGGTCGTTGCCGTCCAGTCGGACTCCTCCATCCTCACCCATTCCCTGCTCGGTACCCTTACCCATCAGCTCACACTCTCGCTGAGGCTGGCCAGTGGTGGTAATGCAAATTCGGGAGGGCCAGGCCTCCCATGTTTCTTATCCTCTGCAGTGATATCTTAGGGATTATTGGATCCTCTCTCTCTCTCTCTCTCTCTCTCCCCCCCCCCCCCCCCCCCCCCCCCCCCACCGCTCGCCATACAAACACCATAATCATTTTATCTATTCTTTGGAAAAAGGCCTTCAGGATGAAGATCAGTATGGATGTGAACAGAAAGAGGAACCTTAGCAGTACGTTCATCCTGATAATCTGCACCCTCCCTGCCAGGGAAAGCGGAAGTGCATCCCATCTCTGTAGGTTCTTTATAACTACCTCTGGCAGACTGGTCAGATACCTCTTGTGGATCTGCGTCCCGTCGTGGACCTGGATCCCCAGGTAGTAGAATTTGTTTTGTGCTATCTTGATTGTTAGGCCTTCCAGCCCTATCCCTTGCCCATTTAGGTTCGCCGTCAATACTTCACTTTTGCCTAGGTGGCGTTTGTAGCTCGTGAAGTCCTCAAACTCTTCCAGGAGTTTCATGATTTCCTTCAAGCCATTTGGCAGAGATGTGGAGGAGCAGATGTGCAGTGAGACTCTATGCTCTCTATCTCCTCTTCGGATACCCTTCCAACTTCTCGCATCTCATAGGGCGATCGCCAGGGGTTCAATTGCCAGGGTAAACATGACCGGTTATAGTGGGCATCCCTGCTTGGTAACTGTGCAACTGGACGTATTCAGAGCCGTTGGTGTTGGTCTGAATGCTCTCCTTGGAGGCGTTGTATAGGAGTGTCAGCCACAAGGTAAACCCCATCCCTAGCCCTTTGAGTTACTTCCATTCGACTCCATCAAAGGCCTTTTCTGCATCCAGGGAGAACCCCTAGTGTAAGGGACCTAAAAGATATCCACATCACCTGCTTGCCACCGACTAACCGGCTGATCCACATCCTTCAGCCTGGCCTCAAACCTGCACAGGCAGAAAAAACATTGCCGCAGAAGACTCAAAGCTGCTGGGCTCATAGACCCTGAGAAGAATGAGCTATTCAGTTGGTGGCTGACAACTAACCTGGCGAAAACCAATGAGCCACAGACTACCCACTGCACCTGGTCCATCTTAAAAGCCGCCACAGTCAGCACGGGCTCTTGACAAGCAAACACCAAGATTGCTTCAACGAGAATGATCAAGGCTTGCAAGATCTCCTTGACTGCAAACGCAAGGCATCCCTAACCTGGCAGCTCTACCAGAATTCGAGTGCGAGGAAACAAGCCTTCCGGCAACTGAAGGACAAGGTGAACCAAAGAACTGGTGACTTAAAGAACAGATGGTGAAAGGAAAGAGTACAGGACTTTCAGCAACTCGCCGACAACCACGATGTGCGTGGCTTCCTCAGCACAATCAAAACTATCTACTGTCCAATGACATAGGGACCCATTTCACTACGAGCTAAAAACGGAGAGCTTCACACCAATGACAGCGTGACAGCAATGCCCGCTGGAGAGAGCACAACTATGCCCTCCTCAACCAAGACTAAGCCTTCAAAGCAAGTGCTCTCGACAGCAACGCATAGCACGTTACCCACCGCTGTCTGAGCCCAACCCCAGCTCACACACCATGCGGTTGAAAAGGCCATATGACAGCTGAAAAACAACAAGGCCGCGAGAGCAGAAGTATTAAAATGCGGTCGAGTCAGACTCTTGACAAGTATCCACAACCTCATCATCCTTCTCTGGGAGGAAGGGAGCATGCCAGACGATCTCAGAGATGCCTTAATTCTGACCATCTCCAAGGCAGAAGGCAGGTCCGACTGCGGAAAGAGGGATTTCTGTACTCTGCCACGGGAAAGGTCATCGCGAGAATACTTCTCAACTGCCTCCTCTCAATGGCTGAAATCTCCTCCCTAAGTCTGACTGCAGCTTCCAACCACAAAATCAAAGGACATCATCTTCAGCATGCACAAAAAAAGGAAACGCGCAAGGAGCAGCATCAACGCCTGTACAATGCCTTCTTCGATCTCACAAAGGCCTTCAACTCTGCCAACCATGAGGAATTATGGAAAATCCTCCTCAAATACAGGAGAAATCTGTCACCATTCTCTGCCTGCTCACCGATGACATGCAAACCATGATCATCACCACGTGTTCAAACTGAGGTCAAACGGGGCTGCGACATTCACTAATGCTCTTCTCCATCTTCCTCGCAGCAACACTCCATCACCCTGAGGCTCCCCGCTGGAGTGCGGCTAACCTAAGTGACAAGCATGAAACTGTTCAACCTCCGACTCCCCCATGTCAGAACCAACGTCAACCCAACCTCTGTCATCGAGCTGCAGTGTGCACACAACGCCCGTGTGTGCGCACATTCAGAGACCGAGCTACAAAACATTGTCGATGCATTCAGCGAGGCGTATGAAAGAAATTGCCACAGACTAAACATCCAGAAAACAAATGTTCGCCGCCAGCCCGCCCCTGACAGACAGAACTGCCCCCCGAACATCATGATCGAAAAGAACACTAGGACATTTCCCATACCTCGGGAATTTTCACTGGTGCGAGAAGACATTGGCTTTTTTTTAACTTCGAGTACCCAATTCATTTTCTCCAATTAAGGGGCAATTTAGTGTGGCCAATCCACCTACCCTGCACATCTTTGGGTTGTGGGGGGGCGAAACCTATGCAAACACGGGCCGAATGTGTAAACTCCACACTGACAGTGACCCAGAGCCGGGATCGAACATGGGACCTCGGCACCATGAGGCAGCAGTGCTAACCATTGCGCCACCATGCCGCGCTACGAGATGACATTGTTCATGAAATACAGCATTGACTCCAATGCGCCAGTGCAGTCTTCAGATTCCTGAGGAACTGAGTGTTTGAAGACCGAGCCCTCAAATCCAGTACCAAGCTCATGCTCTACAGAGCAGCCATGGTCCCACCCTTGTGTATTCATCACAAACATGGACAATGTACAGCCTAAACCTCAAATTCCTGGTGAGATGTCATCAACATTGCCTCCACAAAATCCTGCAAATCCATTGGCAGGATAGGTGTACCAATTGCAGGGTCCTCTCCCAGTCCAATATCCCCAGTATCGAGCATTCGACCAGCTGTGATGGGAGGGCCACATTGCCCACATCCCAACACAAGAAGCCTAAAGCCAGTGCTCTGCCCCAAGCTCCACAATGGCACCGATCACTAGGAGGGCAGAGGAAACGCTACAAGGACACTCTGAAAGCCTCCCTGCATAAATACAACACCCCCCTTGACATGTGGGAATCGCTTGCCATTCTGGAACAAACAAACTGGAGAAGGAGCATTCGTGAAGGTGACAATTACCTCGAATGTCACAGTGTGCAGCACCTGGAGGTCAAGCATATACAGCGGAAGGAGAGCACATAATCCAGACGGTCCCAGCAACCCGCTTCTTCAAACACCACCTGCCAAACCTGTGGCAGTCTGTGAATTCACGTTTGGACTATTCAGCCACCGTTGAACCCACCTCCCCAGAAAGGAACCAAGTCATCCTCGACCATGAGGCACTGCCCAAGAGAAGAGTGAACGACCTGGCGTTGTTCCCTTCGCATGTCAAAGGGTAACTCAAGATTAGATTTTAAAAGGTTGTAGTTCAAATGAATTCAGACAATGCAAGTCTGGGTTATGTGACAGTGTTATTTCAGATTAACTAACGGTTGACTAACAAGGCTCCCTGGTTGAAACCCGCTATAGCAGGCAATAGTCGGCGCATTAACAACACATTAGATATGTGTTACAATCAGTTGCCTTTGACCTTGTGGAACCGTTTATTGTGGACTGATGTCCTCTTTAGAAATGCAAAGAAGCCTTATGCCACTCCAGGAATGAGCATTAGCACCGTTTGGACAAAATATAATGAGATATGGCTGCTTTGTCTGAAGATGCGCGATTCCTTTGGTATGAGTCATGGCGATTTTAGCCTTGCCCATCTAAAAATAATAAAAACGAATATGTTACAGAGTATCCTGGTTGATGAAGATTTGTGGTTATTTGCCTTCCCCTCTTAACTGGAACACGAACATTTCCCTACTACAGTTATCAAACTAACGGGTCTGCCATTCTCCATTCTCTCGACACCCCCCTCCATTCATAAAAATGGGTTACATTTGATACTTTTAAGTCCGCAGGAACTTTTCCAGAAAATATAGAATTTTGACAGATATACACTTTGTTGTGTAATAAGTGATGAATTTAAAGGTGTTAACTGAATTTGTTTGTTCGCTGACTGGCGTTAATGTCAGTCTCTAGCGGCCCTAATTGTTTGACTGGAGGGTTTTCCTGCATTACAAATCATGGTTTAAATTCGACAAGTTACCCCATACTGCAGACGCATCAACTGCAGCACTGGCAGTCATCCTACAGAGAGAGAAACAATGAATTGGAGTCTAGTGTTCCGGATACAAGATGTACTTTATGATGTCCAAAAGATTTACTACCCTATTCTCGCTGCTGTTGGCGTTCCCAGTAAGGCTCTATATTTAACTATTATCTTTTAGCTGTTTAATTATTACTCTGTTTATATGCTTAATATTACTCTGTTGAACTGCATTGTTGTTCTTGCCACTAAAATGCCCTGCTCTGATTTATGCTGTAAATGATATTCCTCTATACTTACTTATTAAGTAGTACAGCATCTTTTACAATATTGCTCGTTGGTCAGTAACTATCCTGTCTTCATTGTGGTTAGAGTTCAGGGTTAGTCTCTGTACCCAGCTGCTAATTTTCTAAAATATATGCCACTGAATTATCATACTGATCATTAATTCACCCATTCTCCTCGCTGTCCCGTTCTTAAAACATTGTATATGTAACAGAAGATTTACTGAGCTCCAGTGCATGCTGAGTGGAGATGTGCCGTGAATATTTACTTTATATTTTGGTGTTTTCCAGTTCTGCTAAAGTGCAAACCAACATTCCTGACAAAGTGTTAATATCAATCGAGGTTTCTTTAGGATTATGCCAATATGCACAAGCATTCTCTTAGGACGCAGATACCTTAATATTGGCAAGGGGGTCCATATGAGATTAAATGCAACACAGGGGGAATACGTGGGATCTGTCAACATTACATCAAATGTTGATTCCGTAATTAAACAGAATCCGTGGAGTTGTATGGCATTTATGATGATCTTTGGGATAGTTTCAGTATTTACATATAATTTGTGGATTAGCAATGCTTACATCTGTCCCTGGCGAATTAGTATTTACACTGGATACATGGAATGGGTCAGTATTTGGACATGTACCTGGGAGTGCCTCAGTATCTACTGAACGTTTTTGCAGTGTCTTCTTATACACAATTATACCTCTGAGTGTTTCAGTCTTTGTACTGAATCACCGAACTGCCAATGTTTCTAAATATTAATGAGTGTATGTCAGTCCTGAAAGGTTGTTCCTGAGTCAGGATCAGTATTAAAGATTTATGTTGGATCAGCGTCGGTGTTTGGCCAAATTGCCTGAGTGAGATCGGTATTTACAGACTATTCTTGGATGAATGTTTGTACATGGAATGTTTATTCGTGAGTGTCAGTTTGTGGAAAATTTCCCGGTCTGAGTGTCTGCATTCATATGTTTTTTTTCTAAGTGCACTTTACAGGGTCTAAGTTAGTGTCAGCATCTACCATATTCCCGAATGAGCTTCAATTTGGTATGGAGATGCCAGTTTTGGACTGGAATGGGCACAGTAAGAAGTCTTGCAACACCAGGTTAATGTCCAATAGGTTTATTTGGAATTGTTAGCTTTCGGAGCAAAGATTCGCATTCAAAGTATCATCTTGCATCATTGGCTTTGTCCTTATACACTGTGGTTGTGTAACCTACCTCTTCACTCACCTCATGAAGGAGCTACGCTCCGAAAGCTAGTGAATCCAAATAAACCGGTTGGACTTTAACCTTACTGTGCTTCAATGTGAACAAAATATTCTTGTACGTTTGGTGATAATGACAGCTGGTTTCTGAGAGTGTCCTTATTTTCAGGCTGTTCCTGAACGAGCGCAGTATTTACAGGATATTTCGGACTGAATGTCAGTGCTTATGGCAGATCAACATGTCCTCTGTCGCCCATGTTAATTCCCCTCACTGTCATTCAGACCAATACACATTGATAAGGACTATCTGACTGTGATGAATGACATCAAAAGATTACAATATTGGAAGGTAGAACTGAAGACTATTTCAACATTTTCAACCGCGAAAACAGTTTTTAAATCAGATTTGCACGGGCTTCTAAAGATTGCTCTGTTTACAGACAGAAACAGTGAACGGTAATTATTACAAGATCACCAGAGAGGGTATGAATGTGTGCACGCTGATTCACATACTGTGCCGATTCATATATTAAAGATGCAAATAATTTGGCAAATTCCGGGGATTATGGAAACTGCATTAGCATGTTCAGGTGCATGCATAGGACATGTGTACGTAATTTGTATTGTCTGCAAGAAATTCAGATTTTTGCTGAGTCACATAGGAAGTTATAAAAATAAGCAACACAAAGGGATACAGATGCCGGACAATTGACAAAATATCGGGGAAATAGGGATAGTTACTTTACACAGTATTCTGTTTTCATGACTTGAAAAAAATCCCACCTGAAAGGATGATGGAAATATGTTCAATGTTAACTTCGTAAATGAAACTTTGTGAGAATAATGGATGCTGGAGCGAGGTTCGGACTAAGTATATATTACTTTCAGAAATCTGGCACAGGCAAAGCACACAGATTGGCTTCCTGGTGTGTTGTAAGATTTTATGCTTCCGTTGATTTTACCAAGAGCTCCATCAACATCTACTTCTGTTCTTAGTATAGTTTATAATTTGATGTCTGCTTCCTTTCCTCGCAGTTAACTTTCTGACTATTGTGATACTATCTCAGGGAAAGTGTGGTCTCTCCAAATGTATCACCACCTACCTGGTGGCCATGGCAGCAGCGGATATGCTGGTCGCTATCCTTGATCTAATGTTGAGGCAGATTCCAATTTCTTATCCGAGAGCGTTTTCTTTCCTTTGGAATATTCCCGTGTGTAATATCCATGCCGTCCTGCTTTATGCTGTTACAGACTGTTCAGTTTGGTTCACTGTCACTTTCACCTTTGATCGATTTGTGACTATTTGTTGGCAGACGTTGAAAATTAAATATTGCACACAGAGAACTGCATCTGTGGTTATTGGAACAGTATCAGTGTTGAGCTGTTTGAAGAATATTTTTTGGTATTTCCTGTTAAGAAGTAGTTATAAGATAGCAAATGCCCCTTGGTTTTGCGATCAAACATTTGGTGTTTTGTATTCAAAGTTCTGGATAGTAATTGAACTACTTCATTATATTCTCAACCCATGTGTCCCATTTTCTATGATTATGCTGCTCAACACTTTAATTATAAGAGACATTTTAATGGCCAGCAGAGTCCGTAGGAGAATTCGGGGTCATGGTAGTCAAGGAATCTCCAGAGATCCAGAGATGGAGAGCCGAAGAAAATCCATAATTTTACTCTTTGCTATCTCAGCGAATTTCATCCTTCTCTGGGCAGTGTTTATGGTGTATTATATGTGGCTCCGGATGTTATATTTAGGATATCGTTACATATATTTACCTCCTTTTGTAAGAGAATTGGGATTGATGCTGCAGCTTCTGAGCTGCTGCACAAACACTTGTATTTATGTTGTGACACAGACTAAATTCAGAAGTCAGTTATGGAATGTGGTGAAGTATCCCTTGAATGTAATTATAAAATTAATTAAAACAAGAAAATAATTGAAGATTTTTCTTCAATTGAATCGAATCAAACCTTAAATTGTATGTGATTCACTAATTATTGGTACTGATGCACCACGTGATTCAGTTGGTAGCACCCGATTGCAAGTTCAAGTCCAACTCCTGGCCACTGAATGCTGATTCCTGCCTTGTACTGACTGAATACTGTATTGTTGAGTGCAATATTGAACCAAAACGGTATCTTCTTTCTCAGGTGGACGTGCAATTTAAGGAAGGGAATTTCAACCAGGTTCCCAAGCCGCGCTGAGATTTTACATTAGGTTCAGCGAAGCATGCCACAAATTAAACCTTAGTGGCGTGTTATTATCCACTTAAGGGACTTTTCCACCCAGACTTAATATTCTGCCGATGGAGGTTTGAACTTGAGGAAAAGGCCGAAAGTCTATAAAGTTACATCTCAGCCAGGAACGGTAGGAGGACATCTCTTTCATCTCCCTTCCAAAGATAGGCACGCCCCTCTTAACATCCAGTGGCATCTGGAGCTACCTCCCCTTGACCTCTTCATCGATTGCACCCCTCGCCATCCCCTCCCCCCTCTTCAAAGCCTTCCCAATCCTATCTGCTCTCGGACCTGTTGACCTTATCTCAAGCATCCTTCTTTATTTCTCCGTCTGTCCACTGCAGCGCTGTCACTATAGGACTGGGGAGCTGCCGACCAATCGTATTGGCCAGGACGTCTTTGAAGCTGGACGTCCTCACGAGTGGAATTCCCATCTGCAGCGACTTACCACCGATTTCCGCATGGAATAGCTGTGCAGCACTCCGAGTGGAGAGGGTTGTCTCCCTGCCCACCCTTCTGAAGGCACGATGCAAGATCCCACGATCTGACAAGGACAAGGTGTCTCACAGAGACCCATTTTAAGCTTTAACAATTACTTAGACACGTTCTATGAGCACTAGCTCTCCTACAGAAATACCATGCCAATAATAAAATTCTCAGTGACACCCATTAGTATTAAAAAACTCCATGAGATAAACTTTAAAAATTACTGTTTTTTTCATCAGGTTGATGATTTATCACATCCTCGGAATTCTAATATCAAGTTTTGTAGTGTGGGTATTTAGAGTCATAGAGGTCTACAGACAGACAAGCCTCTTTAGCCCTTCGCATCTGCACTGGTCAGAACAACCATCTAAATGTTCCAATCCCAGTTTCTAGCACTTGGCTCATAACCGTGTATGCTTTGGCATTGCAAATGCCTCTAAATACGTTTTTAACGTTATATCAGTCTCTGCCTCCACCACCATTTCAAGAAATACGCTGCAGACTCCCACCATCCCCTGGGTGAAAATGGCCTTCCTCACATCTCCACCAAACCTTCTGCCCCTTATCTTAAATCTATGGTGCCTGGTCATTGATCGTCCCAGCGAGGGGAAATGTTTCTTCATTTCTTTTCTATCTCTGCCCGTCATAATGTTATACATCTCAGTCATGTCCACCAGCAGTCTCTTCTGCTCGAAGGAAAACAACCCGTCTATCCAATCTCTATTCATAGCTAAAACTCTCCAGCCAAGGCAACATCCTGGTAAATCTCTGTACCCTTTCCAGTACTCTCATATCCCTCCAACAATGTGGATTCCAGAAGTGCACACAATACTCCAGCTGTGCATTAACCAACGTTTTAAAAGGTCTCTAATCAGTGTGGACCCGCTGGTTTCTCAGTGGCGTGGATGACTGACCTAAACCTTTCCTACACTTGGAGCAAATTAAATGTCTCTCGTTAGTGTGAACTTGCTGGTGTCTAAGTAAGCTGGATGAGTGAGAGAATCCCACACTGGGAGCAGATGAACACCCTCTCCCCAGCGTGATCTCTTGGGTGTACGGTGAGGTTAGGGGATTGTCTGAATCTAATCCCACAGTGAGAGCACTTCAATAATCTCTCATCTGTGTGAGAACACTTGTGCTTAGTAACGGCATGCGATGTCTTAACACTGCTTCTGCAGTGAGAACAACTGAACAGCATCTGATCACTTTGTTTACCTTGGTTTTGTATTAGTTCTCCGGAACTTTTGTAGTATTTCCACCCCATCTGGACATTTTCAATGTCACTCGTAGTGTGAACTCATTGGTGTCTCAGCAGCTGCGGTGACTGACTCCTACCCCACACACAGAGCAGGTAAACTGAATCTCCCCGATGGATATTGGATTTGTTTGTTGTCACGTGTGCCGGGTACAGTGAAAAGTATTGTGTGAACTCGATGGTGTCTCAGCCGGCTGGATGAGTGAGGGAATCCTATCCCATATGCGGGGCAGGTGAATGGCTTCTCCCCAGTGTGAACTCACGAGAGTCTCAGTAGGTTTTATGACGAGTGAGTCCAATCCCACATTTGAGGCAGATGAATGGCCTCTCCACAGTTTGACTGCAGGATGAGAATCCAAATCAGCGAGATAAACTGTCTTCAGCCCGCACCCCCCCCCCCCCCCCCCCCAAGCTCCATTGCAGGGCACCCACCCGTCATCCCCCTAACTTCCCAGAGGCCTCTATGTACCTGCCATGCATACCCCCCCCCCCTCCACCATCCTATCATGGGCATGGAACCCCTCGAACCCAGATCCTTGGCAGTGCAAGACATGGCACCCGGGCACCCTTGCACTGCCATCTTGGCACTGCTGACAGCTTGGCAGCGCCACCAGGGAACACTGGCAGTGCAAAGGTGCCTGCGCTCCAGGTAGAGGGCTAGTCAGCCACCCTGCCCTGACCCTGACCACCCAGGGGTCTCCGATAGCATGGGCGACCCCCCCCCCCCCCCCCAGTGCCGTTCTGCCTGGTCCACATTTGTGTGGGCAAGTACTGAACAGCGCCCAGCTGCAGTCTCCCTGGAGAGGCTGGTGGATCCCGTAAAAGGTTTAAACCCTACTTAGGTGTGTGCTGTTTAGCCACGCCCATTTTGGGCATGATTCTGATTTCGATGTCTTGCGGGAGTTGGGTATATCCACGAAGTATGAGGCTACTGGGAAGCCACGGTGGGGGAGGGGAGGGCTCTCTCGAGTGCAACGTGACTGATAGATTGTGTTCATTGTCTGTGATAATTTTCCTTAATTTAAGAACTCTACTGGAAGGTTGTTCCACAGCACTTGGGTGACAGATAAATCAACACTATATACAAAAACAAAGGCAACAGGGAGGATGCCACAAAGCTCGTCAGTCTCAAACACACTCATGATATCGTGCCCTATTTGTACCGTTTGACAGCTACCATTCTGACAGTTTCAAACTGAAGAATGGAATCAAACAGGGATGTGTTCCAGGCCACCCCACTTTGATATTTTCTTCTCTGTGTTCCTGACTTTGGCCTTTGCAGCTGATATGGAAGCAATTTTCCCGCACACTGCGACAAACAGTAAACTCTACAATCTATCCAGACAGAAAATGGAGACAAAAATACATAATGTCGTCAGCAGATAACTCCTCTACACTGATGATGTCTTGTTGGTCGCTCACACAGAAACCCAACTACAAATACTCAGATTTTCTTCCCCACAGGGAGGGGAACTGTCTCCCACAGAGCGAAGGACGGTCTCTCTCATGCCTGTAACCGGTTCACCCCTTACTATAAGCACCGAGAAAACCATAGTTTTGGGATGGTGTTGTCAAGACATTGTGATAAAATGAAAATGAAGGAATCGAATAACAGGTGCATGTTGGTGTGTAAAAGGGAGCAAACTATTTTTAAATGGGAATTGGTTCGGAAGACAAATTGACTGAAGTGAAGGAACTAAAGTTTTTCATATGCGGATTAGCCTAACAATGTAGCCACCTAAGATGGACACTGGGCTACAAAATGGAGAACTGCTAAGGCTGCAGAGAAAAACAGTCTTAGCAAGGACAAGCAGTTTGCAGAAGACTAATTAGCATTCTGCACGTACAGAAACCAGTTTGTGGCCAGGTGCAGAGTCTCAGCCAAAGGTGTAAATGGCAACAAGATCTACATAGTAATGAGGTGATCCAGATCCAGACCCCACACAATAAAAACATTTAAGTATGAAGTATCTTTTGAGTAGACGCCCAGACAGAACGGCACCACTGTATCCAACACAAAGAACCATAGGGACAGCCCACCCATCGAGAAACGACCCTCAGATTGGGGGGTTTGGAAGATATCGATTGGGAAAGGCCCAATCGATACATGGCAGGTAAAAGACCCGCCCCGAAGGGGCACGGACTTCTAGGGACTATAAGAATAGACCCCGCACATGGTTCGGTCTGTTGCTTCCAGACTCCGGCCCAGACTTGTTACATCGCATCCTGACTCCAGTTTCAGCACCGGCCGTTGAGCATCAGCCATCGCACTGTAAGTGCCAATACAACGATCGCTACATGATCCAGACTTTGCTAGACCCTGACAACTTTAAGTACCTGAGAGTTGCAGACCAAGAACGGGACGAAGGCCTTGCTCCCTGACCTTGACTGTTCCTGTCTAGATAAGTATTTTAGTTGTTTAGTATTAGAAGTAAGTTAGTCTCTTTAGCGTATGCATGTGTATTTATTATATTTGTCATAATAAATATCAATCGTTTGGACTTACTAATCGGTGTACAGATTTATTACTTTGAACCTGACCTTGATATACTTGTGAGGTGTCTAAATACGGCACCTGGCGACTCCCGAGCATAATTACATACACAGAGCCATAGCAGAGTTAAGCACATGGCCTTTAACCGGGTCGTGTTAATACACTCCAGTAAAACGAGCAACATTTAGTGGCGACATCCTGATGGGACGCGGTTACAAGTGGCACCACCACTCCGTCGAGGACCCAGAAATTTGAATTAGAAATCTGAGTAAAGAAAAAGGAAAAAAAATCACAAGTAATCAAGGTGTTCAAACGAATAAACGTAATTCGGAAGTGTGTTTTGTGCACGCGTACTAACAGGGTTGTAAGGAAAACCTGAGAGCTTTTGTTGCGACAAACTTTCGGGAGTTTTGTGAACGGAACATAGCGTAAGCCTTACCCGTCTTGTAAAACATAACCTCAACACCCCCTGTTCCAAATTTAAGAAAGAAAGATAAAATGGCCATGCAGGCAATGGAACGCCTCATGAACCCAGAACGGTTTGTGGTCGCAGCGACCAGCAGTAGCCGAGTAGGTCAGTGTCCCGTGTGGGAGCTGGAACTCCACAAGTATCTGCAAGGAAAGGGATGGCCCCTTTGGAAAGAGTTCTGTATGAATGAGGAGACAGGTCCCGGAAGTATAGGACATACTTGGTGGGAGAACCTCACTCAAATTCATAAGAAAAACCTTAGTAAATCACGCAAGCCGATGGCAATCTTGTCTTGTTTGGCACAGTTGCGAGGCACTGAGGAGGTCGTTCAGACGCTCCGGGCAGAATTAGAAGAACGAAATAGGATGAGCAAAGTGGATGTCAGGGACATCGAGAAAGAGAATATGGAACTGAGAGGGAAGCTGGCAGAGAAGGGTAGCGAGGTAGATGATGCCAAGAGGGCACATCAGTCATGTCTAGCCCATCTGAGCAGTTCCCAGACCCAGTACGAAAAGGCCTATCAGGACGTGCAACGTGCCGTCCTGATAAGAGAAGAATCAGAGAAGCAGCTAGAGGCATTGCAGAGGCAATGCTCTGACCTTAAGGCAGCGTTAAGAGCACTCCATGCTGCCACCATAGAACAAAGACAAAGTACAGTGGATCATGCGAAGTGTAGAAAGCAGATTGCAGAACTGCAATCTCTGCTTTCAGTACAGAATGGGTTCCAAAGTACCTTTGGAACACAGCTAGATGAGGAGAATGCCCCAGACTGGCAGGAATTAAGTGAGACAGCGCAGCATTATGTTCAAGGAACATGTGCGCCAGCAGCGCAGCAGAAAAGACAAGCACCCCAACCCCCCACAGATCAGATAGTTACCGCACCAATGAATCCAGTCACCACCCAAAGGAAAGCGACGACAGAAGGCGCACCCGATATCACCTACACCACCCCCTTAACTGTAACCCAACTCAGGGACGCGTGTGAGAAAATCACTCCATTTCTCCCCACCGCAGACCCCCACCAAAGCGAAAGTGAAACAACAGGCAACCATGTACGGCCTGGACGAGAGAGAGCAGGTTAAGCTCACGGTTCTGAGCTTAGACCAATCTGTTGTAGCAGCCCTCCCCGACCCACAGTTGGCGGAGGCACCCTAGAGGAAATGCACACCTCCATTTTAGATTCCATAGGGTATAACCCTAGAGCACTCCATGCTGCCACCATAGAACAAAGACAAAGTACAGTGGATCATGCGAAGTGTAGAAAGCAGATTGCGGAACTGCAATCTCTGCTTTCAGTACAGAATGGGTTCCAAAGTACCTTTGGAACACAGCTAGATGAGGAGAATGCCCCAGACAGTATACGTGGACATGCCTCCCACAAGGATTCCACAATTCCCCCTCCATTTTCCACCGAGAGCTGGCGAATGGTTTAGAAAAATTTTCCCGCCCCGAGGTGACCCAGTTGAGGGACTTAACAAGTGCCGACAAAAGAAAACAGAGCACCCCACAGCATTTGCAGGAAGGCTGTGGATCCATTTTAAAGCAGTTTTCGGCGATTTAAATAGAGCACATTTGAACCGTGAAAACATGGTTAAATGGACGCGCACCATAATTTACCATGCCACAGATGCAGGACAGAGTGCTTGCAACAGTTATGACCCCTCAGAAGAATCCCACAATGAGAAATGGGTCCTGAAAAGATTGTCCCGTGCTTGGGAGCAATCAGTTCAGGGCAAAGGCAAAGTAAAGTCCCCAGAGGAAGCTCAGGCTGCAGCGGACATTCAGGCAGTGAGAGCACACCAAAGCCCCGCATGGGTAAATGAAGGAAAGAACAGCCCTCCACAGAAGTCGCTTGAATGCTACAACTGTGGCCAGTTAGGACATTGGGCTAAGGAATGCAATGCACCCCAAAGATCGCAGAGAGGCCAGCAGACAGGCACTCTGAATAGAAATAAAGCAAAGCCGATTCATAGTATAGGGATACAGTCAGGACAGACCAATGTGGACGGGATGGACTGACGGTGTTCGGGCTCCCCCACTTGGGTCTGTGACACTCTTTGGGATCAATCCGGAAGGCCGGTAGTCACAGCTAAGGTTAGAGGGAAGCCCATAGAGTTACTTTGGGACACAGGAGGGTCCCGCACCACGATAAATTCCCGCCACGGCACAGGCAGACACGTGGCCGACCACCTCCACCATCACACTTAGCAGTTTCGCTACTCGGACACTCGCAGCAGGGACACATTACAGCCCCCGTAGCAATCCAGCTAGGGAACATTTCCACCAGACACCCAGTCATTTTAGTAAATCTTCCCCGTTCAGCAGAACACATACTGGGAAAAGATTTTATGAATGCCCATAGCCTGTCGTTCGACCCAGTTAACCAGTGTGTCTGGCGAATGGCAAGATCAGACAGAGCACCCGCTACTCTCACAGTAGGAGAGTACGCTAATTGGATTAGCACAGTAGGCGACTACTCATTTGACCTGACTACACTAAACACGGACAGACAAGTGAGAGCAGTTTTAAACAAACACAGGACAGCATTTGCCAGTCACCGGCACGACTGCGGCAGAATGACTGGACAAGTTCACGTTACCGGACCTGACCCCCGACCACAGAAACAGTACAGATTTCCCCTAGAAGCAAAGGGAGAAATAGAGAAAGTGATAGGTAGCTTATAGGAGCAAGGGGTGCTTAGAACAGTAGCCTCAACCAATAATGCCCCTATTTGGCCAGTGAGAAAGCCCGACGGATCATGGTGCCTGACCATTGATTATCGGGAGCTCAATAAAGTAACCCCAGCAGTAGCCCCCACGGTAGCAACAAGTCCCGAGACCATGCTCAAACAGGGACTCAACTCCAAATTCTTCACGGTATTGGACATTAGCAATGGCTTCTGGTCAATCCCATTGGCAAAGGCTTGCCAGTACAAATTTGCCTTCACGTTCAAAACACAGCAGAATACGTGGACATGCCTCCCACAAGGATTCCACAATTCCCCCTCCATTTTCCACCGACAGCTGGCGAATGGTTTAGAAAAATTTTCCCGCCCCGAATGTCTGGTACAGTATGTGGACGACCTACTACTGCAGACAGACACAAAGGCAGAGCACATTGCGCTTCTGGCCGAGCTCCTGGAACTTTTAACCTCAATTGGATGTAAAGTTAACCCCAGAAAGGCCCAGATATTGGAAAATAAAGTGATGTATTTGGGTACAGTCATCACGCACGGCAAACGCGAGATCGAATTCAAAAGAATTGATTCGATTGTCAAATTGCCCCTTCCCCAGAATGTTTCAGCCCTCCGGTCGTTCTTAGGACTGGTTGGTTATTGTCGGAACCATATCGATGGATTCGCGACAAAGGCAGCCCCACTCAGACATCCTTAAGAAAGGAGCCCCTTGGGAATGGCTTCCACAGCATACAGAGGCTGTGGAAGAGTTAAAGAAAGCCCTTAGCGAAGCACCCGTGCTACAAGTCCCAGACCAACTCTCCCCCTATGCAATAGAGGTAGCGAGCACAGATCTGACCCTCTCGGCCGTGTCACTTCAGGAACGGCACGAGCAGCTAAGACCAGTGGCTTATGCCTCCCGACTTTTAGACCCAGTAGAACAAGGATTCTCAGCCTGCGAGAGGCACCTCCTAGCAGTTTTCTGGGCAGTTCAATACTTCTCCTACATTACCGGACTCAACCCCATCACTATTTTGACCGAGCACACCCCCACACAGTTACTCCTAGACGGTCGACTGAAGGACGGTTCAGTTAGCCAGATTAGGGCAGCTAGGTGGACACTACTTTTACAAGGACGCGACATTACAGTTAAACGGACCCGGACACACACATTTTTAGCTGACAACCTCCAATATCTAGGACAGCCCCATGAATGTGAAGTTGTAGCACCCCTACACAACACAGGACCCTTTATAGCGAAGACACCCCCCAGGAAGATAGGGAACCCAAGACAAAGCCCCCAATACACAGACACGTGTGGCCCACTGAAGATATACGTGGACGGTTCATCCACGGTTTTAGATGGTGAGCGTATCACTGGATGCGGCATCTATGTCGAGGACGCGCAGGGTCGCGTACTCGAAGAAATAGCTTTAAAATTGCCAGGTCACTTAGGCGCGCAGGCAGCAGAGCTCGCGGCCATAGCTTACATAGTGGACCACCCCGATTCTTTCCCCATCCCTGCGGACATATATTCGGACAGTCTATATGTCTGCAACAGCTTAACAGATTTTCTACCCCTGTGGAGGACACGAGGTTTTGTCTCCGCAGACGGGAAACCCCTTCCATCAGCCCCTTTGCTCCGCCACATCCTAGACAAAGCGAAGGATAGAACCTTCGGCATTATAAAAGTTAGAAGCCACCATAGGTCATCCCTCCCTGGAAACGTAAAAGCCGAAGCACTGGCAAAAGCAGGTTCCAGGCGAGGACACTTTTGGACACCCCCCCGCTAGCGCACCAGCTAGCGCCCCTGTGAGTGCAGTTCAAGTCTCACAGACAGACATTAAGGATTTAGCAGAGGCACAGAAGCAGGATGAGGATCTCAGGGAGATTTTTAAAGGGACTTTTGTGCCACAATATGATAAGTTCCGACATGCTCTGACCACACATGAGGGTGTGATCATCAAGGACCAGCTTTATGTGGTCCTGCAGCAGGACAGAAACCAAATGATTGCCTTGTTCCATGACGGACATGGACATCAAGGGATCGACCCAACCACGAGGCACCTCAGGCAACTCTGTTGGTGGCCTAACCTAAGGACCGATGTAACCCATTACATTGAGAATTGCCTTATTTGCGCCCAGAATAACCCGGAGAGGTATTCCAAAAAGGCACAGCTTCGGCATACTCGACCAGTTAATGGCCCCTGGACAAACCTCCAGATCGACTTTATAGGACCATTGCCCCCTTGTAGGAATGGCTATAAATGAATGAAATGAAATGAAAATCACTTATTGTCACGAGTAGGCTTCAATGAAGTTACTGTGAAAAGCCCCTAGTCGCCACATTCCGGCGCCTGTCCGGGGAGGCTGGTACGGGAATCGAACCGTGCTGCTGGCCTGCTTGGTCTGCTTTATAAGCCAGCGATTTAGCCTTGTGAGCTAAACCAGCCCCTACGTGCGTAAATACGTGCTGGTGGCAATTGATACCTTTACCAAATGGGTAGAGGCATTCCCCTCACGAACGAATACAGCTTAGACAGCTGCAAAGATCCTGACCCACCACATCTTCACGAGATGGGGTTTACCTAGAAGTATAGATTCGGACCAGGGATCTCACTTCACAGGACGTGTCATGAAGAACATCCTGACCATATTCGGCATTAAACAAAATTTTCACATTGCGTATCACCCACAGTCCAGCGGGATTGTAGAGCGCAAGAATCGGACCCTAAAATCGACCCTTAGAAAAATGGTTCAAGAGAACAATTCTACATGGGATTCAGTACTCCCATTTGCACTAATGTTTATCCGAAATACGGTTTCCACATCTACAGGTTTCACCCCACACACACTCATGACCGGACGCCCTATGAAAGGTACAGAATTCCTTTTAGGACTGGACATGACTAGCCCCGAAGTGACGGCCCTCACCCATGAGAAAGCTGTTAAAGACCTAGTTGAGACTGTGAGGTCTGCACAGATCGCAGCTGCAGTTCAATGAGGAAAACGCCGCAGACAAAGCACAGCCTGCTTTAATAAGAACGTACACCCCACAGAATTCCAGGTTGGGCAACAGGTAATGCTATCTGTGTATAACCCCAGCAGTTTTTTGGCACCAAAATTTTCAGGCCCGTATTCAATTTCGGACAAAATTAGCCCCTCAGTTTACAGGATAAAATACCCCAATGGAAAGACTGCGTGGTTCCATATTAACCAACTGAAGGCATATGGAACACAGTCTATCCACGCACACCATGTCCTGCTAGACGCAGCAGAACACCTCGCCCCGCCCACTAGAGACACGTTTCCACCATCCCCCTCACAGACCAGTTCATCATCGGACTCGCCCATGACTCCGCCCACTGACCACAACAGACCACGCCCCGAAACGCCCACAAGCTGCCACAGCAGAGACAGCGATACTGACACTGACTTTGAGGACAGCCACAGCACACAACCCTACAGCCCACACTGTAGCGACTATGACCCCGACTCCAGTGACCTCATGGAAGTCACCTATATCAAATATCCAGACCCACCACCCGACCCCAACTACCCCGACAATGCCCATTTAAGTTTGGACCCAATACTTTGGGACAGGGACAATTCATACAGACTTGTCCGCAACGATGAAAGTGACCCCCGGTCACATAACTCCAAAATTGCATGCCTGATCCACACAAGGGTGTTGGATCCGGGAGAACAGGACGACACGGTGTCTGACTCCCGATACGGCAACCCCTTTGTGACTCTGTTCAGAGAGGCAGAGAAAAAGTGAGGTGTCCAGATGATGTAAAATAGGAACTGCTTGAGGGAAGCGATATCCTTTCTGATGGAACCTGCACGTATGTTTTGTTTGTAAGTTTATGTTTGTTTGTTTTAAATGTTAATGGTTCAGTTGGAGGTTGGCCACCTTCTTTTCAGCTGAAAAGATTGTGACCACCTCGCACGCACTTTAAGTTTCTCCGCTGAAACCTTTGAGAACTTCAGTTCCCAATCCAATGGTTTGATTGTGACCACCTCACACGCACACTAGTTTATCTGCAGATACCTTTGAGAACTTCAGTTGTATCCTCTGGTGAACCGACACGGTTCATGACTTGTTCACTGTTTTTCGATGTTGGAGCATCTTGGCTCCTCCCTTGGTTTTTTTTTAGGTGCCCCTCTATTCGGTGAATAGAGGCTGCAAACCCACGGTAAACACGTTCTTGCCCGTTCATTCCAGGTTACTCAGGCAGTGGAGAAACGGCATTGAGGACCCGCCCTGTCTGAGAACCCACTTTGGTCAGCCAAGCTCGGGTACGGCACAGCACGCCTTACCCGGGGATCCCATCCAAATCTTATCCGTAGCAGCCCATACGCAACCCATTCGACCTTTTGTTTCAAAATTTGTTTTCATTTTTCGTTCGGTAGCCCTTAGGCCACCATACCACATGCTATTTACATCCAGGAACATTCGGATGGTAAATTTGCAAGACCTGCGAGACGGCTCACAGGAGGAACGTTGTTAGGTGTATTCTGTTCCTAAAATTCGCGTTTGAAAAAAAAAAAATGAGGGGAGTCACAGGGTGTGACTTGGCCAGTCATTTAATGGGTCAATTGGAATGAGAGGACAGATACACTACCAAGTATGGATATTAAACTGTGTATTGACAGATACTGTGCTTGATCCCATAGCTTTCGAAGAGTCAAAAGAGGGTTCACGGCAGGGATTGGCCATACAGGAGGAAGAGAACAAAGAGAACGAAGAGAAGACCATGATGGAAGCCTACCTATTACTGTTAAATGTTGTATTTGTATATGTGGAAGCAAGTCATGGTTCCCCCACAACCCCCGCCATCAATGTTTCCCTCACACCAACTTCCCCGTGCTCAGCTCTGATCAGCGAAGTTCAGACCTGGTGCACAAAATTTATGACATGGTATTCAATGTCGTACGTGATTGAATCACTGTTGGTGATTGCAATCCTCTGCGTAATTGTACAGACCCTCAGGTTGAGGAAGTGGAAAAGGAGAGCCTCCCGTTCCTGCCCCTCAACCGTGTACAGAGTTCGATCCCCTATTTTTCGGTTTCATCAATCCCCCTTGCCCCTTGATGAATAAAGCAATATGTTAATAAAGGATACCAATGTATTATATTGTTCTGAACTCGACTGCCGAGTCAGAAAGTGATATGTAATGTGGTATGAATGGATAAGGTTTTTAGACTGTAATAAGATGCTTAAAGTAAGATAAGGATAGCACTTGTGATAGGTAGAGGTTCCCGGTTATTGGCAATGCATGTCCCCTTTGACATAGCGTCAAGTAGAAATGCCAGATAAAAATTTTTTTGCCATAGTTAAAGACAGCGTAGACGCCCAGGACCTTGCTAAGGTCAGGGAACCCAAAGAGGGCACCCAAAGGCACTCGAAGAAACGTGCATAGGTTATCCTTCACAATTTCTTGTGAGGTTCACAAGGAGGGAATGTAGCCACCTAAGATGGACACTGGGCTACAAAATGGAGAACTGCTAAGGCGGCAGGGAAAAACAGTCTTAGCAAGGACAAGCAGTTTGCAGAAGACTAATTAGCATTCTGCACGTACAGAAACCAGTTTGTGGCCAGGTGCAGAGTCTCAGCCAAAGGTGTAAATGGCAACAAGATCTACATAGTAATGAGCTGATCCAGATCCAGACCCCACACAATAGAAACATTTAAGTATGAACGGATACTTTTGAGTAGACGCCCAGACAGAACGGCACCACTGTATCCAACACAAAGAACCATAGGGACAGCCCACCCATCGAGAAACGACCCTCAGATTGGGGGGTTTGGAAGATATCGATTGGGAAAGGCCCAATCGATACATGGCAGGTAAAAGACCCGCCCCGAAGGGGCACGGACTTCTAGGGACTATAAGAATAGACCCCGCACATGGTTCGGTCTGTTGCTTCCAGACTCCGGCCCAGACTTGTTACATCGCATCCTGACTCCAGTTTCAGCACCGGCCGTTGAGCATCAGCCATCGAACTGTAAGTGCCAATACAACAATCGCTACATGATCCAGACTTTGCTAGACCCTGACAACTTTAAGTACCTGAGAGTTGCAGACCAAGAACGGGACGAAGGCCTTGCTCCCTGACCTTGACTGTTCCTGTCTAGATAAGTATTTTAGTTGTTTAGTATTAGAAGTAAGTTAGTCTCTTTAGCGTATGCATGTGTATTTATTATATTTGTCATAATAAATATCAATCGTTTGGACTTACTAATCGGTGTACAGATTTATTACTTTGAACCTGACCTTGATATACTTGTGAGGTGTCTAAATACGGCACCTGGCCACTCCTGAGCATAATTACATACACAGAGCCATAGCAGTGTTAAGCACACGGCCTTTAAACGGAGGCGTGTTTATACACTCCAGTAAAACGAGCAACACAGTGCCGTTAACATATCTTTACTGAAGAGAAGTGGACAACAATCGGGCATATAATTTCATGAGTTGAAACAAAGAGAGTAAAAGTTCAATAGAAAAGATTAGGGTCAATTTCACACTTAAACGGTGAGCTCATGAAAGAAATGTGATTAAAGGGGATGTCTGAGACAGGTAGTTCAGATAAGAAAAGATCAAACCAGACATCAGTGGCAGAGCTGGTCGAAGATCACAGCCACATACAGCGGGAAGCTGAGTTCACTCCTAAAACAACAAGTGCCTGAAGATATCATGTTTGAACAACCATTTTCTCTATTCTAAGCCAGAAGCTCGCACAAAATATATAGGTCCCAGGAGTGGTAGCTATTGCTAGATTTTGCATATACTTGATACCTATGGGATGCTCTTTTGGGGAGGTGTAGCTCTGAAGTTAGGAATGTGGGGGATTTGACCTGTCAATTCCAATGTGTTTTATACAGCCATTAATATAGTTAAGTGCATGCTTTTAGTTGCCTTTCTTATTGTGTGTTTTACTGTTCAATAAATATTATTTTGTTCAATTATTGTAAGACTGGGACACTCTTCCCTATTCTTCATATTTTTCCTTACATTAAATCAAACTGTAAAACTACAGTTGGAACTGGCATTCCGAGTTTCGCTTCTGAGATTTGGAATATCCTTGCATTTAACATCAGCTCAGTTTTTAACTGTATCTTAACAAATCTCACAAGTATGCTGGCACTCATAAACATATGCATCTTTGCTGGCTCCAATAGTCATATTGGATTCAAAAAGCTAACTCTATTTCTTGCTCCACTTTTCCCAGCATTTTCTGTTTTTAGCCCATAAGAGGCTGCTGGTGTCTCTCCCATGGTGTTGCCAGTGCCTGGATGGATCTGGCGAGGGAGCCTGTGGTCTCCATCAGTACGATTTAAACCTTCCACCAGCAGTATGTAACCTAGGGTACAGAGTGTCCCATAGACCCAGGTAAAAACATTCTGGTTTAGTTGGAAGTGTTCTCTTAACTCATTTCAGGCTTTATTGCTGATTTCCAGCTTTTAGTTTGGACAGCATGCTTGTGAGAATAAGAGAGGAAAGAATGTTCCAGAGAAACTAGAATTATCTGTTCTGAATTTCTCTCCTGGACTTAGTGATTACTTCTGTAAACTGCATTTACAGGATATTAAAGAAAAGGATTTGCAGACGGGAAAGTCAAATCAAGCATCACATCGGTATCTGTCAGTCATTCGATTCATCAGGACCTGAATATCATCGGACTTTGAAAGGGGAAGGAGAAATGTTTGTCTGTTTTATTTGAGAGAAAAGGCTTTGAACATACTGTGACTGGAAAAGCCCCGAGACACATAAACACACCGAGTGAGTGTTCCAGTGATTGACTGTGGGAAGAGCTTTAACCTGTTATACATCCTGAACAAACATCACACCATTCAGTGAGAAGAAACTGTACAAATGCGCGTGGACTAGGATTCAACTGATTGTCCAAACTGGAGAGACACAAGGACACCCGCACTACGGAGAAAAGGTGGAAATGTGGGGACTGTGACAAGGGATTTATTTGCCCATCCCAGCTGAAAGCTCATCGACGCACTCACACTGGGGAGAGACCGTTCACCTGCACCGTGTGTGGGAGGGGATTCACTCTGTTGTCCAGCCTTGGGTCAGATCAGCGAGTTCACACTGATGAGAGACCTTTTAAATGTTACGATTTTGGGAAATGCTTTAAAATCTCACCGGATCTAATTAAACACCAGCTCATTCAGACTGGTGAGAGACCGTTCGCTTGTTCTCAATGTGAGAAGAGATTCAGACAGTCATCTCACCTCATTCAACACCAGCGGGTTCACACCGGGGAGGGCCGTATACCTGCTCTGTGTGTGGGAAGGGATTTACATCATCATCCAACCTGGTGACGCACCAACGGGTTCACACAGGGGAGAAGATATTCACCTGCTCTGGATGTGGGAAAGGGTTTTCTCAATCATCAAACCTGCTGACACACCAGCAAGTTCACAACGGGGAGAGGCCATTCACCTGCTCTGTATGTGAGAAGGTATTTACACGATCGTCTTACTCGCTGACACACCAGCGAGTTCACAAGTGACGGGAGAGGAATTTAAAATAAAATAGTAAACGTTTTAACGTTATACTCAACTGATCCTGCAGTTATTTTATTGTTGTGTTTATTCTGAATGTTTGTTTCAGCATTTTGGATATCATTATGTGTAACATGGTCACCATTACTGGGACTAGTTTTATATATTTAGAATTTAGAATTTAGAATTTAGAACAGTACAGCACAGAACAGGCCCTTCGGCCCTCGATGTTGTGCCGAGCAATGATCACCCTACTCAAACTCACGTATCCACCCTATACCCGTAACCCAACAACTCCCCCCTAACCTTACTTTTTAGGACACTACGGGAAATTTAGCATGGCCAATCCACCTAACCCGCACATCTTTGGATTGTGGGAGGAAACCGGAGCACCCGGAGGAAACCCACGCACACACGGGGAGGACGTGCAGACTCCGCACAGACAGTGACCCAGCCGGGAACCGAACCTGGGACCCTGGAGCTGTGAAGCATTGATGCTAACCACTATGCTACCGTGCTGCCCAATATGATGGATTTCACAAGCTGACGTGCTGGAATTTCCACATATGTCCCAGAACATTATCCTGAGCCTCTGAATTACTAATCTACTGACATTAGCACGATGTCACCATTTCCCAGGGAGGAATTGTGGCTCAGTGGGTAATATCCCTTGAATGTCCAATGAAGGTGCGTTCATAATGTTTATACTGTGTTTCATGTTGACTGTGAGGTGGTATTTTATTGCCTCTCTGAGCACTGAATACATGGATACAATCACAATGCAGAAAGACTATTCACCAGCTGTATGTGGAATAGGATTAATTCGGTCATCACATTTACCGACACACCAGCAGTCGCACTGGAGAGAGACCATTTACATACTTCATCTGTCTTAAGGGATTTGCTCACTTTTCCCATATGCTTCCTTTTGTAACTAAATCAACAAATTTGTTTTCCCACCTATAAACTCCCCAGATGTAAAATTTCAATGGATTTATATCACGATCGGTGCATTCTGACTGGAGAGAGCTGCTTCATAGCTGTGTGTGATTAAAAAAAGATTAATACTTCCGGTGGCGGCCATGGAGTAAACGGTCGCACATTCAGCAGCTCTCACCCTTAGTGGTTCTTTAAATGGTGTTTAAGCTGGATTTTTCAGAAAATTTCTCAACATAAGTTGATTGAAGGGAGTGGAAAAGGAGGTGACCCTCAATTTATGGAATCGAGTTCAAATAACAGTCAAAAATGGAGAAACCAAAAGATGAGTGAAAGCAAGAATCAGAGGTCATCGAGTTCAATGGTAAGGAGACAAAGTGTGTCCACGCCAGCGCACTGGTCGATGGAGCAATGGGTCGAGTACCTGGATGAGAAGTTCGCCCGGCATCACAAGGTGTGTACAGAAGACGTAACCCAGATGATAGCCTCGATTAAGGAAGTGGATAACCGGGTGGAGGAGAAAATGACGACCCAGGGACAGGAGATTCTAAAGCTGCAGGAGCTGGCGACTGAACGAGAAGAGGAGTCCACTGCAATGGCTTTGGAAATTAGAATGCTGCAGGACAGACAGAAATGACTTCTGGATACGGTGGAAGACTTGGAGAACCGGTTTCACAGGCAAAATATCCGAATTGTCGGGCTGCCAGACGGGACGGAGTGATCAGATGCGGGAGCGTATGTGGGGAAGATGTTGCAGGAGATGGTCGGGGCCGATGTGTTTGACAAGCCACTGGAGGTGGACCGTGCGCATAGGGTGCTCATACATAAGCCCCAGGGTCGTGCGCCCCCGAGGGCCATGGTGGTGAGGCTACATCGATTCCTCGACAAGGAGCATATCATGAAGTGGGCCAGGCAGACAAAACGGTACATATGGGAAGAAGCAGAGATCCGGGTGTACCAAGACTGGGGACCAGAACTCAAAAAGAGGAGAGCAAGTTTCAACAAAGTTAAGGTGGCCCTGTTTGAGAAAGACATTAAATTCGGACTGTTATACCCGGCGCATCTTTGGGTGAACGACGAGCTGTACTTCAATTCTCCGGAAGAGGTGATTACTTTCATGAAAGACAATAATCTGGCTTAAGGACCCTTAAATTCTAACTGTGGTGTGCTGAGTTTGAGAGACGGGATGGAGTGGCGGGGAGGAGAGAAACATGGTTCTGTGTTCTGCTTTGTCTTGTTTAAAATTTCATTCTTTTAATTCTGTGAGTTAAGTTGCGATGTTCGGGAAGAAAAGGGTTTGGGTGATTTTTTTTTTTAATATATGTTTCTCTCACTTTTCTTTTCTCTTCTCTTGTGTAATTTGATTTTGATTTAGTCTCTGTAACAAAGATGGTTGCTTCTTGCATGCAGAATTTTGATTAAGGTGCTTGGAGTATCTTCTGTTGTGTTTGATTCTCTTTGAAAGTGATGGGACTGATGAGAAACAGTCAAAGGGGGAGGGGTAGAACCTGGCAATCTGGTGTAACGACTTTTAAACTCAAACTGTGGGGGGTCTGAGCTTGGGGGAGGAGACAGGATGGCAGCAAGGTGAGAAAAATGGTTCTGTGTTTTGCCATATCTTGTTTATAATTTCGGTCTTTTAATTCTGTGAGTTAAGTTGCAATGTTCTGGAAGAAAAGGGTTTTGGTGGGTTTTTTAAAAATAAATTTAGGGTACCCAATTCATTTTTTCCAATTTAAGGGGCAATTTAGTGTGTTCAATCCACCTACCTTGCACTTCTTTGGGTTGTGGGGGCGAAACACATGCAAACACGGGGAGAATGTGCAAACTCCACATGGACAGTGACCCAGAGGCGGGATCGAACCTGGGACCTCGGCGCCATGAGACTGCAGTGCTACCACTGTGCCACTGTGCTGACCCTGGGTTTTGGTGTTTTAATGGGGCTTTTTCTCTTTCCTCTCTTGTGTAATTTGATTTTGATTTACTGCTTTATTTATATCACAGAGGGAAGAACTTTTAAGATGCGATGGGTGTTTTAGTTCTGCAAGAATGATGGTTGATGTTGATTCTTGCATGCATAATTTCACTTAAGCTGCTTGAAGCTTCTTCCTTTGTATTGGGTTCTATTTGCCTCTGCCTGTTGGAGGAGGGTATGTTTGCTTTTTGAGATTGTTGTTACTGTGTTGAGTGTTTGTTTTATTGCTAGGTATGATAGAATCTGGCAGTCGGCAGTCTTTTTGACGCCAAAGGGTGGGAGATGCTGAGCTAGCTGGATAGCTGGTTCACGGAAGCAAAGTTGGGGGAGGGCTGAGGAAAGACGAAGTTGGGGGTGGGGAGGGGGCAGGAGGGGGCACTGCTGATGGGTAAGGGACAGTTAGGAGACTGGAGATGGAGATCAGATGGCAGTCGCCGCCGAGGGGCGGATCAAGCGAGGTGTGGAACACGGGCTAGGGGCTGGCATAGGAAAGGTCATGGTTGACCGACAGCGGAAGGAGGCAAAAGATCCCCCGACCAGGCTGGTTACATGGAATGTTCATGGACTGAACGGGCCGGTAAAGAGAGCTTGTGTGAGGGCAGCACGGTGGCCTAGTGGTTAGCACAACCGCCTCACGGCGCTGAGGTCCCAGGTTCGATCCCGGCTCTGGGTCACTGTCCGTGTGGAGTTTGTACATTCTCCCCGTGTCTGCGTGGGTTTCGCCCCCACAACCCAAAAATGTGCAGAGTAGGTGGATTGGCCATGCTAAATTGCCCCTTAATTGGAAAAAATAATTGGGTAATCTAAATTTTAAAAAAAAAGAGAGCTTGTGTGTTTGCACACCTGAAACAGTTAAAAGCGGATGCGGCTATGTTACAGGAGACACACTTGAAGCTTGGAGACCAAATTAGATTAAAGAAGGGATGGGTTGGGCAAGTGTTTCACTCAGGACTGGACTTTTAACAAGGGGTTGCTTATCCTCAGTAATAAAAGGGTGCCATTCGAGGTGGGGAGGATAGAGGTAGACCCGGGAGGCAAATTCATTATGGTTAGTGGGAAGCTAGAGGGAATGGCAGTGGTGCTTGTGAATATATATGCCCCAAACTGGGATGTGTTTATCAGGAAGGTTCTGGGGAGGATCCCAGACCTTCACTCGCACCGGCTAATCATGGGGGGGGGGGGGGTGGGGGAGTGGGTGACTTTAATACGGTCCTGGACCCGAGGCTGGACCGGTCGGGTGCTGGGTTAGGGAAGCTACCAATAATGGCAAAGGAACTGTGGAGCGCATGGGAGTAGTGGATCCGTGGAGATTTGAGAGACCAAGGAGCAGGGAATATTCATTCTACTCCCATATATATAAGGCGTACTCCAGAATAGATTTCTTTGTGCTATATAAAATACTGCTAGCATGGGTTAAGGACACTGAGTACTCAGCAATTGTGGTCTCAGATCATGCACCACACTGGATAGACCTATGGGCACACGGGTATGTCCCAGCGCCCACAGTGGAGACTAGATACAGTGCTGTTAGTGGATGGGAAGATCTGTGAGCAAGTGAGAGAGGCCATTTGGGGGTACATAAAGATCAATGACACGGGAGAGACTGCAGTTGGGGTGGTCTGGGAGGCACTGAAAGCGGTTATTAGAGGGAAATGTATTTCGATTCAAGCCCACAGGGATAAAACTGAACGGTCGGAGCTGGACAGAATGGGAGGAGAAATCTTACAGGTGGACAGGAGATACTTGGAGTCTCCAAATGAGGAGCTCCTGAAGGAGTGTCAGTGACTTCAAATAGAGTTTGGGCTCCTTTCCACAGGAAAGGCAGAGGGTCAGCTGAGGAGGGTAAAAGGGGCAATATATGAACATGGGGAGAAAGGGTTGCTGGCACATCAGCTAAGGAAACAAGAGGCGGCGAGAGAAATAGGGAAAATAAAGGATTTGAGGGAGAAGACGGTGACGGACCTGGAGGCGGTGAATTAAGTGTTCCGGGAATTTTATGGCCACCTATACGAGTTGGAACCCTCGGTTGGGGAGGAGGGCATGAATCAATTCCTGGGGAGGCTAGAGTTCCCAAAGGTAAATGAGGAGCTGGTGGAGGCCTCGGGGAGCCCAATTGGGCTGGGCGAGCTGATAGATGGACTGGGGGTGCTGCAATTGGTTATAGCCCCTGGACTTGATGGGTTCCCAGTGGAATTTTATGAGAAGTTCTCTGGGTTATTGGGGCCGCTCCTGGTTAGGCTTTCAACGAGGCCAAGGAGCTGGGAGTACTCCCCTCAACGTTATCACAGGCATCAATTTCTCTCATCCAGAAGCGTGACAAGGATCCGGAGAGCTGTGGATCAATCAGGCCAATCCCCCTCTTGAATGCAGATGCCTAATTATTGGCAAAGATCCTGGTCACTCGATAGAGGATTGTGTCCCAGAGATAATTGAGGAGGATCAGACAGGATTTGTAAAGGGCAAGCACTTGACATACAACATTTGGGACATAGCTTTAAATTGAGGGGAGATAGATATAGGACAGATGTCAGAGGTAGGTTCCCTACTCAGAGAGTAGTAAGGGCGTGGAATGCCCTGCCTGCAACAGTTGTGGACTCGCCAACACTAAACATATTCAAATGGTCATTGGTAGGCATATGGACGATAAGGGAATAGTGTAGAGAGACTTTAGAGGGGTTTCACAGGACGGCGCAACATCGAGGGCCGAAGGGCCTGTACTGCGCTGTAATGTTCTATGTTCTAACATTAGACGGCTTCTTAATGTAATTATGATGCCAGCGGAGGGGCACAAGGCTGAGGTTGTAGTTGCCATGGACACGGAGAAGGCTTTCGACCAAATGCAGTGAAAGTGGCTGTGGGATATTTTAGGTAGGTTTGGGTTTAGGCAGGGATTTGTGGAGTGGGTCCGGCTACTGTACCAGGCCCCGGTGGCAAATGTAAGAACCAACCGAGTTCGGTCAGAATACTTTAGTCTTTGTCGAGGGACAAGGCAGGGATGCCGCTATCCCCATTACTGTTTGTCATGGCCATAGAACCCTTAGCAATGGCTCTGAGAGCAGCGAATACCTGGAAGGGAATAGTGAGAGGGGGGCTGGAGCACAGGGTCTCTCTCTATTTGGACGATTTGCTGCTTTATATCATGGCCCCGGTGGGGGGATGACCAAAATCATGAAGGTAGTAGGAGAATTTGGGCGATTTTCAGGCTATAAGTTAAACATAGGAAAAAGCGAGATGTTCATGATTCAGGCACGGGAGCAGGAAAGGAATCTAAAGGAGCTACCTTTTAAGGTGGTTGGGAAGAGTTTTACGTATCTGGAGATTCAAGTGGACAAGGATTGGGGCAGCTTCACAAGTTAAATTTGGGCAAAGCAGTGGATCAAATAAGAAGGGATTTTTGTAGATGGGACATGCTCCCGCTAACGCTGGCAGGGAGGGTTCAGATGGTGAAGATGACTGTCCTTCCGAGACTGCTTTTCTCTTTTCAGTGCCTCCTGATTTTTGTCCCAAAGGCTTTTTCAGAAGTATTAATGTGGCGATATCCAGGTTTATAGGGGCGGGTAAAACCCCGAGAGAAAAGAGGGTACTCCTGGAACGGGCCCGCAGTCAAGAGGGATTGGCTCTCCCGAGCTTTATTAACTATCACTGGGCTGCCAACATATCGATGGTCAGGAAGTGGGTAGTGGGGGAGCGATCGGTCTGGGAGCGGATGGAGGCAACATCCTGCAAAGGTACGAGTCTGGAGGCTTTACTGACGGCGCCCCTGCCGTTCTCGCTGGCTCGGTACCCCACAAGTGCTGTGATGGTGGCAGACGTGAGGGTATGGGGGCAGTGGAGGCAGCATATAAGACTGGAGGGGGCATCAGTGTGGTCAACGATCTGTGACAATCAACGGTTTGTCCCGGGGGAGGGGGGGGCTGGATGGGGGTTTCAAGGTATGGCAACGGGCAGGGACTGAGAGGTTTGGGGATCTATTCACCCAGGAGGGCTTCCCAACCTTGGAGACATTAGAGGAGTTTGACTTGCCGGGAGGGAATGGGTTTCGGTATCTTCAACTGCGGGACTTTGTACGGAGACAGGTCCCAAGCTTTCCTCGCCTCCCCCTGACTACAGGATAAAGTGCTGTCAAAAACAAGGGTTGGAGGTGGGAAAGTTTCGAACATATACACGGAATTGTTAGAGTGGGAAGGGGCCCCTTTCAGAGAGGTGAAGAGGAAGTGGGAAGAGTAGTTGAGAGGGGAGCTGGAAACTGAACTGTAAAGGGTAAATGCATCCTCGTCCTGGGATAGACTCAGCTTGATTCAGTTCAAGGTAGTCCACAGGGCCCACATAACGCTAGCCTAGATGAGTAGGTTCTTCGAGGAGGTGGAGGACGGATGTGGGCGGTATGAGGGTAGCCCGGCCAACCATGTTCATATGTTTTGGGCATGTCCGAAACTGAGGGAATTCTGGCAGGGATTTGCAGATGTTATGTCAGAAGTCCTGGAAGGTAGGATAACTCCGAGTCCAAAATTAGCAATATTTGGGGTGTTGGAAGATCCGGAGGCAAAGGGGGGGAGGGAGGCCGATATTCTGGCCTTCTCCTCCCTGGTGGCCCGGAGACGGATCTTGATGAGCTGGAGGGACTCAGAGTCCCCGAAATCAGGAGTGTGGGTCAGCGATATGGTAGAGTTTTTCAGTCTCGAGAAAAGCAAGTTCGCTCCAAGAGGATCAATACAGGGATTCGCCTGGAGTTGGCAGCCATTCATCAATTTCTATAACAAAAACATCAGCAGTAAGGGGGGAAAGGGAAAAGGGGGGGGGGGGGGGGGAGAGGAAAATAGGAGGCATGGTAATGTTAAATAAGGACAGGGAATTTAGTATACAGGTAATTGGGGATAGGGCGGGAGAAGTGGGGTACGTGATTTATTGTATGTTGTTATTTTGGAGGGCATTTTGTGTGTCGACCCACGCGGTTGTTTTAGAAATGTCAATATGTTAAATTGTGAAAATTACAAATGCTTCAATAAAATATTTTTTTTAGAAGATCAATTCATTTATCCTATCTGCTGACCCACGAGTGGGCTCAGTTGACTAGAAGGGGTAGTTTCTAATTGCTGCTGTTAATCACATTCAGGATAGCACTGTGGCAGAGAAGCAATGCACTGGCGGTATTGAAATTATCAATTGCTAATTTTATGTCTGGATCCTTTGCCTGCAATCCTAATCAGATCACCAAGCATCATTTAAAATTAACTAAGATTAATATTTAATGTTGGTGCTGTGACCCACTATTCACCTTGGGGCAGAAAGTGACCAATTTTCACTACAGGAGACACCATGTAGGTGTGGGACTGTGCTGTGACTGGAACATGCGCAGTTCCGTTTCTGACTGAGGATGCCCAAGATGCTGTCTGATCAACATCAGGTGGGTAATGATGAGAGAGGAATGGAGTTGGCGGGAGAAATGTAACCAATGGGGTGGGGGTGAAGTGCAGGAATATTTTCCAAACACACTGTTACGGCCTCACACCCCAAATAACAAATGGTCGGGTACAGCAGCTCCGAGCCTTCTGTTAGGCCCAGTTTAACGGCCACCATCGTTATTAGGGGCGATGTGCAGCAGTGCGCACGCTCAATCATCCTGGATCACACAGCAAGAAGTCAGAATGTTGGAGTTTCTGACCTTGACTAACAGTGATGGGTTTTGGAAACTCGTTTTACAGGGGATTGGAAGGAGAGGATTTAGACAGAAAAATCTGAACTATTTTCCTCTGGTGATATATTACTGGAAACATGATGGTGAGTCTTTCTAATCCCGATCTCACTCTGCCAGTAATATACGTGCATTGTAGATTGTGGTGTTAGTGTACATTTGCCTCTTGTCATTCTTCTTCCAGTTCCAGGCTTCAGGCTCCAGTGAAGATGTTGGACAGTTGTTGGGCTCAGAGATCTTCCGGCTGGAGGAGACTTTCCAGATTGGGAGAGGTGAGGTCATGCAGGGATTTGAAAACAAGGATCAGCATTTTAAAATTAAGATGGTGCTTAACCATTAACCAATGTGGATCAGCGAGCACGAGGGTGAGAGATGAATGGAACTTGATGTGAGTGAGGACAAGGGCATACTCTACTCATATTCTACTGAGGGTAGAATATAGAACATAGAACAGTACGGCACAGAACAGGCCCTTCGGCCCTCGATGTTGTGCGAGCCATGATCACCCTACTCAAATCCACCCTATACCCGTTACCCAACAACCACCCCCAACCATACTTTTTTAGGACACTACGGGCAATTTAGCATGGCCAATCCACCTAACCCGCACATCTTTGGACTATGGGAGGAAACCGGAGCACCCGGAGGAAACCCACGCACACACGGGGAGGACATGCAGACTCCGCACAGACAGTGACCCAGCCCGGAATCGAACCTGGGACCCTGGAGCTGTGAAGCATTTATTCTAACCAACATGCTACCGTGCTGCCCCGAATATGGGAGGCCAGCCAGGAATGTGTTACAATAATCACGTTTAAAGGTAACCATTGCATTAATGGAAGTTTCAGAAACAGATGAGCTGAGGCAGGGGCAGAATCAGATGATCATGAAGTGGGAATAGGCGCACTTAGTGCAAATATGTAATCTGAAGCTCATCCTCTGGTCAAAAATGACACTGAGGTTCTGAATAGTCTCATTTAGCTTCAGATAGTTGCTGAGAAGAGGGATGGAGTCAGTGGTCAGAGAGTGAAGGCAATGACTTCAGTCTGCCCAATATTGAATTGGAGGAACTTGCTGTTCACCCAATACCTGATATTAGACAAGTCAGGATGGTGAGTGAGTGATGGTGGTGATGGTATCCACATGCACCTGCTCCCCGGTCCTTCTTGCTGGTGGAGGATGAGGGATTGGGAGGTCTGTCTTTGGGTTGAGAGTTCTTAAAATACAAACTAACTCCCCCGCCTTCACCCGCTGCTTCTCCCACTTCTCTCTCTTCCAAAATGGTTTGTGCAGATTTGGCAGATTCTCTTCGCTGACGAACGTTAGTTAAATAGTTGGATAATTCAACATTGCAGCAGCTTTCACAGTCGAGTCACTTTTTCCAGCCCCAAAAATTACCAACTTTATTCAGCTCAATTTCACAACCTGTTTTTGTGTATTCTCTCTCTCCCATTTTCCTGTTTTAAATCAGTACTAGAAGGGGAGAATTTGCAATCGGGAAACTCAAACCCAACATTCCATCAGGATCTGACAGTCGCCCAATTCATCACAACTCTGTAATAATAATAATCTTTATTAGTATCACAAGAAGCTTACATTAAACTTCAATAAAGTTACTGTGAAAATAATAGTGTAGATCAAATCGTGAACGTCGAACCAAAATGGTAATGGTTGTGTCTGTGGACGAGGCTTCAGTGAAACAAACCACAACTGATTCCTGGGATGAGGGGGTTATCCTATGAGGAAAGGTGGACATGTTACGTCGTATCGAAGATTGAGACGTGATCTTATTGAAACATATCAGATCCTGAGGGGACCTGACAGGGTTGCACACTGAGAGGATTCTTTTCCCTTGAGATAAACGAGAACCAGGGGACACAGTTTAAAAATAAGGGTCTCCCATTTTAAGACGGAGATGAGGAGAACTTTTCAATCTCTCAGAGTGTTCTTCTGTGGAATTCTCTTTCTCAGAGAGCAGCGGAGGCTGGGTCATTGAATATTTATAACACTGAGTTAGATGGATTCTTGGTTAACAAGGGAGTCAAAAGTTATAGGAGGTACACAGTATGGTTGGGGCTACAATCAGATAAGCCATGATTTTGTCAATTCACGAAGCTGGCGTGAGGGATTCAGTGGCTGACTCCTGCCCCTAATTCTATGTTCATGTAATTACCTGTTAATTTCAGACTGGAAACTTAAACCTGCTGTTTCACTTTGTCAGGGACAGATCCCAATTTTACACCAATCTCTGATTTGACAGCACGTTTCCAGCATTCACCATTGTTCTTCCTGACTCTAAACCCAGTTGTAAAGGAGCTTCTGTTCTGTGTCACGAAGGTCTGAACCCTGGAATAGAGGGCCTGGGACAGATTTACAATGCACCTCTGGATTAATCTACACGTTCAGCCATCGATGTGATTTAACAGCAGCAATAACAGCAGAACCCAAACCCAGCCGTCACTTGTGAAGTTGCTGGTATCTCAGCAGTTGGGATGAGTCAGTGAATCCTTTTCCACACATGGAGCAGGTGAATGTCCTCTCCCCTGTGTGAACTGATTGGTGACGCAGCAGGGTGAATGCTCGACAAAATCCTTCCCACACACAGAGCAAGTAAATGGTCTCTCACCAAACTGAGTGCACTGATGTCTCAGCAGATCATTGCTGCTTTTAAAGCTCTCCTCACAGTCAGAACATTGAAAAGTTCTTGTCTCAATGTGAACTCGCTGGTGTCTCAGGAGATTGGATGAATGAGTGAATCCCTTCCCACAGTCTGAACAGATGAACGGCCTTTCCCCAGTGTGAACACGCTGGTGTATCATGAGGTCAGACGATGTCCTGAACCCAGTGCCGCAGTGAGAGCATCTGAACGGTCTCTCGTCAGTGTGAACACGTTGATGGCGAATCAGTTCCCTGGAACTTTTATAGCACTTTTCACAATCTCGGCATTTAAAGGGTCTCTCGTCAGTGTGAACTCGTTGGTGTTTCAGCAGAGTGGAGGAATCGGCAAATCCCTTCCCACATTTGGAGCAGATGAACGGTCTCTCCCCAGTGTGAACCCGCTGGTGTGTCAGTAGGTTAGAAGAGCTGGTGAATCCCTTCCCACACTGGGAGCAGGTGAACGGTCTCTCTCCAGTGTGAATGAGCTGGTGTTTCAGGAATGTGGGGGATCTAGTGAATCCCTTTCCACATTCAGAGCAGGTGAATGGCCTCTCTCCACTGTGATTTCTCTGGTGCGTCTGTAAGCTGGATAACTGAGTGAATCCTTTCCCACACTCAGAGCAGGTGAATGGTCTCTCCCCAGTGTGAACGCGTCGATGAATTTCTAGGTCAGATGGATAATTGAAACCTTTTCCACAGTCCCCACATTTCCACGGTTTCTCCATGAGTGTCCTTGGGTCTTTCCAGGTCGGACAATCAATTGAAACCTCATCTATGCACAGGACATATATACGGTTTCTTTCTGCTGTCTACAGTATGTTGTTTTTCTCAGAATCATTAACTGGTTAAAGCTCTTTCCACAGTCAGTGCTCTGGAACACTCTCACTCGGTTATGTGTTTTTCCAGTCTCTCTGATGTTTGAAATCTTTTCCCGCAGACAGAACAGACAAACATTTCTCCTTCCACGTTCAAAGACCGATGGTATTCAGGTCATGAGGAAGCAAGAGGCTCTGTCCCATCTCGATGTGATGTTTGGCCTGAATTTTCTGTCTATCAATTGTCATGTCACCTGATAAAGGAGTTTACAAAAGTCATTAATGCAAATCCAGGATTAAAATTCAGAACAGACAATTCTAGTTTCTATGGAATATTTTTTTTTCCTCAAAGCTGTTAATATTTATCCCACACACTGTCCTGTTCCCGTTGTAGGATCCAGATAAGTTCCTTTCCTCCACTCCCAGTGTTCTCCCTCCCTCTCCTCTGGCTGGGTTCAGTTCTCCAATTCCAGTGTGCAGACTGAGAATAAAAAGAATAAGTCAATCTTTTTCTCTCCTAGTCACTGGAACCGTGAAGCCCCACCTACCCGCTGTCCCCTCACCCCTTCACATGCATGAGTGCTTGTGGCTGGTCAAGCCCCACCTTCCTCGCTCAAATGGCCACCAGTAGCCTGCGTAGCCTGGGCCTGCCATCGGGAGCGGCTGCCCACCCCGCGATCTGCCATGGCCTTCCTTCTTTCTTAATATCAAGAAACAGTTGTTTCCACACTGGTTCAAAGGGTTATGAGATGACTGAAAAGTCCAATGCCTGCTCTGCAGACTTTGCCACACGTGGGGCAGGTGGTTCGAGGGTTGGGTAGCTGGGTTGTTTGGAGGTTTGTGCGCTCCCTCAGATCCCTCGGCTTTGCCTCTGCACATTTCTGACCAAGTCTCTCGATGTGCTTGGTGCCTTCCGAATCAGCCTTCTCCATTTAGACCAATCAAAATCCAGCTTCTCCCATGAGTTGTTGGGGATATTTGATCTCTTCAGCGGGCACATTGAGGACAACTCTAAAGTGTTTCTGTGACCTCCGGAGAGTCTCCCGTTGTATCTGAGCTCTGAGTAAAATGGTTTCTTCGGGAGTCTGGTGTCAGGGATACAAACAACATGTCCCACCCAGTGGAGCTGGTTTTCAGTGATTCTCGCTTTGATGGTGGGTGTGTTGCCTCAGGAGAGAACATTGCTGTTGGTCCATCTTTCTTGTGATCAGATTTGAAAGATCTTGTAGAAGTCAAGACTGGTAATACTTCTCCATTGCTTTGGTGCCTGACGTGAGCTGTCTAAGTCTCCAAAGCATTTTGGAGCATGGGAATCATTGCTGCCTGTTAAACGACAACCTGAATCTTGGATTCGACATCCTGGTCCTCAATGGGGTTAAACAGTACATTTCTGCTAGGATCCCTGACGAACCCAGACGTCCAGACTAACGCTCTGGGGACCTGAATTGAAATCCCACCATGGTAGCTGATGGAATTTAAATTCAATTGATAAATGTGCAATTGAAAGCTCCTCTCAGAAATTATGATTGTCAATTATTGTAACAACCAATCTGGATCATTAATGTCCTTCAGCAAGGAAATCTGCCATTCTTACCTGATCTGGTCTATATGTGACTCCAGAGTGACAGCAATGTGCTTCACGTTTAATGGTCTTCTGAAATTGGCCAAGCAAGCCTCTCAGTTCAAGGGCAATTAGGGATGGGCAAAAATGCTTGCCTTGCCAGTTATACCCACATTCCTTGAAGAATAAAGAAAATACAATTTTCCTCAGTTGGCTGAAGGCTGAGCTGTCACATTGGGGCCGATGAAGAATTTTGTCATCTATGTCTGCCTTCATCGAGAGGAGGCGGATAAGATATAGAAAATTGTTCACATGTTCAATGAGTTCACATTATTTGTCATCAACGGGGAATAGGTGGTAGGGCACACAAGATATAACAGAAGGTGGGTAGAACGTGCACAGGAGATTTAACCGCTGACAGTAACAAATGGCATGTGCCGATTCTTCACCACTGTAAAGACAATCTATGACCCAAGCACTCAGTTGCTCACCCACTGAGCGTCAAGCATGGAGGGGAGCTCATTCAGGACAAGGAGGCAGTCAGTGTTCACTGGAGAGAAAATTATGAAGCACTCCTCAACCAAGATTCCATCTTTGACTTCAACGTCCTCAATTCCGTTACTCAATGGCCAGTCCGGCTCAGACTCAGTGATCAGACTCAGTGGTACCCCAGTCCGGAGTTAGAGTAAAAAGCCAATCGACAGTTGAAAAATGATATGGCCTCAGCTAGCAAAATTCTTAAACATGGCAGAGCTGCACAGCCTCATATTCCTCATCTGGGAAATGCATGCCGGGGGAACTCAGGGACATTGTGGTTATATTCAAGAAGGGAGACAAACCCGCCTGCGGTAATTACAGAGGAGACTTCCCTACCGCAGGGAAGATCATTGCATTGATGCTCCTCAATAAATATCTCTTCGTGACCACAGATCTCCTTCCAGAGTTACAGTGCCATTTTCCTCTCATGAGGGACATTACATACAAGATCCACAATGCGTGCAAACCAGGAAAAATAAAAGGAACAGCACTAATTGTGGTACATGGCATTATGTGACCTCACAAAACATTTCATAAAGTGAAAGATCTCATCCTTTCTCCAGTCTGACTTTCGTCAGACATTTCTCACCGTCCTTTGCCTACTCCACAATGACATGCAAGTAGTGATTCTCATCAACTGAACCAAGACAGTCCCTATCTCAGTGAAGGCTGGGGTCACACAAGGCTGTGTTATTGCACAAACACTCTTTCTTCTCCATTTACCGCTCCGCACCTCACCTCGAGTAAACTACCCACAAGCATTGAGACAATCTACAGACAAGAAGCTTACATCACCTTTAAAACTAAACCAGAATTGATCGAACCTGACAATGAACTCCAGTGCGCAGATCCCTGATCTGTATGTTAAATCCACCTGATTTTCTTGACTTCATTTCCGGAAACACTCTTGCCTTAAAAACAATCTCAGCTTGTAAGCTTTCAATTTATCTCATCTCGACAGAACTCCAGATTTCCACTATATTTCATGTGAAGTGATTTCTGACATTGCTCCTGAACAGGCTCTGATTTGTTATCGTAAATTTCAAAAGGTTTCTCTTATCCTGTCAGCAGAGGACAGCTGCATCTCTCCCCAAGATATTCTGTTGATGGGTGACTCAACGATTCGTCATCTCCTTGTCGGTTTCCTTGGTGGAAAATGACTTAAGTTTTCCAGTGATGGAGGAGCTAGAACTGTGCCTCTGATATGGCTGGAGAGGTGTGAATCCCTTCCCACACACAAGAGCAGGTAAACGGTCTCACCCCAGTGTGAACTCACTGGTGTCTCAGCAGGTCAGGTGACTGAGTAAATCCCTTCCCACACAGAGTACAGGTGAATGGCAGTGTGACTGTGTTGATGAGTTTCCAGCTCAGATGGATGACTGAATCTCTTCCCACATTTACATGGCTTCTCTCTGGTTTTGTCACACCCATGCCTCCCCAGGTCAGACGATCGTTCAAATCTGCAACCACACGTGGAACATGTGTACATTTTGTCGACACTGCGAATGCTGCTGTTCTCTTCCATCTTGCCAATGATCTTCAGGTCCTGGTGAATAGTGTGAGTCAGACAGATCGGTCCAATTTTCTCGGAGCTTCCTGACTGGAATCTTTCCCTGTAAAGGAAGTAGCTTCCTTAACTAAAAACTGCAGGAGGAATTCAGAACAATTTACTAACTTTCCTATATATTACTCCAGAACCTGAAATCTCTCCTTTCTGAACTGAAATCAGTCACTCTCAGAATGTCTGTCCCTTTAAATCATTAGTGACTGCAAAGGGACAGTGTCCCTTTAAATATGCCGAGCTGCTGCCGGCAGACGCGCATGCTCAGTCGGCTGTGCGCGTTGGACTCCTGAGCAAGGCGCACATTGAAAGGCCGAATCGTGGACGGAAAAATAATTTTCCCAAATTGGGTGAGCTCGAGGATGGTGGAGAGAGAATAAAATACAAACCTGTGAGTCCGACCGGGGTAACGGTCACCGCTGAAGGAGATGCGACCGCGACGCTGCAATGCGGAGACCACGTGATTCTGCTCTCCGATGCTGTGAGTGACGTGAATACTGACCAATAGGGAGAGGGGGGCGGAGCTGGAGGACCGAGGTGGTGGTAAGGAGGCGGAACATCCGGTGGTGACATGCGGTAAGGGGGCGGGACAACCGGTGGTGCTGCTTGTCAATGGCAGTTATATGAAGTGTAGTAAATGTAATAATTACGGCCACCATTTAGCTAACTGACAGCGAAGGGTTTATTACAAATTCAAACTATATACAGCATGTTGTAATCCATGTGCCCATTCTCAACTCTAGAATCAATCTGGCTGCAAAAGACCTCGTGCTCATTCCCCATTGGGCGATCAGGTCCATAACCCTTCTGATGCATACCCCTTAAAGAGGCTAGCTGCTGCATCCCTCTCGCTTAAAGTCTCTTATTACGGAGTACATTAACAACTTTACTTTCAAAACATTGGCATTAATTTTTAGTGCCGTTTATCAGAAAGTCAGTATGCTAGTTTCTTTTTCTTTGGGAGTAACAGAGCTCAACTGATTTGAGGTTCCACTGTAGAGGTAGTATGGGTTGGACATGCTTCACCAGGACTCTCTGCTGGTACCGTCACATCACTTCCCACTAATTCCTCACTTTCATTTCGAGCAGCACTTTGGCCTGTTACTGGCTGATCAGATACTTCAGTCCTTGGACAAACAATAATATTATATGCTGACATAATTGGATCAGGCATGGCTCCCATCATCTCAAATGATATATGTCCAGAACCTGTTTCTGGACTTTCACTTCACTTGGCAAGCACAACTCCTGGGACCCAACTTGATCCACTTACAGTTTCATCTGTCTCAAATGTTCTTTCCGCATTTGACAAATTCTTCTGGCAACTCTGCCTTGTCTCCACCCTCCCTGCCAACTTTGGAACCATCAGGCTCAACCTGGTTCTCAAGCATCGACCACTCAGCTGAAGCTACTCCTGCAGTGATACGTGGGGTGGTTCTATGGGCTAACAGACACTGTGCTATCTTGTTTTATATTGACGCAGACAATTGCTTCTTCATAACCAGCCTTAAAAGTCTGAAGTGCATGCTCCACCTGTCCATTTGATGGGGGGTACTGTGGTGCAGTTTGGATTTGTTTAATTCCATTAAATGTTTTTATGGGCCAGGGTTTAGAGAACCCCAAAATGCATCATGGAATTCACCTGACCCACAACTTTTAATAGATTGTGGTATGGGGAGCACACGTCCCACTCTAAAGGTGTGGTACAGCAGAAATTGATTTTTTTAAAAAAGCAAAACCATGTTTATGAACTCAAGTTAACCTTTTTGAAACATACAATGAACATCTTAGCAACCATCAATTCAAATATAACCCCCAACGAATACAACACCAAGTAATCCTTAAGCTGTCCTTTTAACATCCATAAGACTTTTAAAAAAAACTTTTAAACAGAAGCACATCAGGTTAAAGTCACTACTGAGAGCAGTTATTAGTTTTAAATCAACAAAGGATCGATTCACTGTCTTTAGATTACAGAGAGAGAGACTCATACACCTTCTGGCTGTGACTGCAGCTATCCAGCTCTGAACACAAAACTAAAACACACCCTGCAGCAAACAGCAGAAAACGAAAATAAAAAGCTGACAGACAGCCCAGCTCCACCCACTCTCTGACATCACTGCAGTAGTAAACACTTATTTCTCAAAGGTACTCTCACTACAGATATTTATATACATACCTATTTTATAAACACCCATTTCTTAAAGGTACTCTCACATGACAATGTCATGAACATCTGGGAGTTGACACTAGTGAATGCCGTTCCATTGCCCGAGACAAGTACTTCTGGTGTGCCATGGTTGGCAAAGCATTGGCGCAGTTTCTCAATTGTGGTGGATAAAATTGTGGACTTCATTTCAAATAGCCATCCATTTGCAAAAAGAACGCCGTGCCCATAAATGGGCCAACATAATCCACATGAATGCTCAACCTGGCCATTCCCACGGGTGTAGGAAGGATTTAGCAGGTAGCTTGTGCTGAAACTGGCACTGGTCACATTGTTTCACAATCCTTTCTATGTCAGCATTTCTGCCTGGCCCCCCAAGAATAGCTTCTCGCCAGTATTTACATCTTTCATCTCTATGAGTCCAGTACTTAATTTGGTGTGCTGCCAAAGGTAAAGAGTCCAGAAGTCCATTACAATCTATTTCTCTTTTTTTTCTTTATTCTTTCATTAGATCATGAGATGTGTGCATCGCAGACAAGATCGGCATTTTTTGCCCGTTCCTAATTGTCTGCGAACTCAGTGGCTTTTTTTAAAAGAGTCAACCACATTGCTGTTGATCTGGAGTTACATGTAGGCTAGACAGGTAAGGAGGCCAGATTTACTTCCCTAAAGGACATTTGTGAACCAGATGGGTTTTTATGACAGTCGACACTGGTTTCAATCGACTTCTAATGCCGGATTTTTTTAATGAATTCAAATTTCACCATCTACCATGGTGAGATTTGAACTTGGGTCTCCAGAGCATTACCCTGGATGTCTGGATTACTAGTCCAGCGAAAATACCACTATGCCACTGCCTCCGCTTGAGGGGAGGGTCGCATGCTTTCAGGTTAAAGAAGGCAACTTTGGCTATATGAGCCCGTGGCTGATGTTCGAAGATATACACGTAGGCCAACAAGAACAGTGCTCATCATTGTAATCTACCAAAAGCAATTGGCAGAATCACTTTTTGTCTTACCGAAAGCCCTAAAAGTGGCTTGTGGTCTGTGCCGATCGTAAAATGACTCCCATATATGAATTGATTACATTTCTTGAGCTGTAGGTAACAGCTAGGCCCCCTTTTTCCACATCTGATAGAGGTCTTTCTGCGTATCCAATGGGTCTCTCAGAGCCATCATCCATTGTATAGGATAATACAGCACCAACCCCGTACGGTGATGCATCACTATGCATGTACTATCTTCTTAGAGGGGTTGAAATGCATTAATAAGCATGTTGACTGAAGTGCCAGTTTAACCTGGTTAAAAACCTCTTTTTGGTGCTTTGCAATGCCATCTCTGGCGCTTCTTTAACAGCACATTCAATGGTTCTAGTGATGTTTATAGATTAGGAGAAGCCACCTGTAACAGTTGACCAACCCAAGGAAGGATCAAAGCTCTGACGTGTTCCTGGGACTGGTGTCACCTTAATCACTCTCATTTTGTCGTCTGTGGCGTGCAGCTCCTGAGCATCCACCCAGTAACCAAGGTTACCCACATTGATAGTAAGATGCACTTTTTTCTTTTTAGACTCACCATGCCTCATGAAATCTTTCCAAATCTTTGTTCTAATTCGTCAGATGTACCTCTTCAATTGATCCTGTTATTAAAAGGTTGTCGAAATAAACAACAACTCTGGACAAAGCCGGCAGCAAACACTCCCTCTGGTCCAGGTACCTTACCCACCTGAATGGAGTTACTACTCTCCATGTCTTCTCCCAGTTCTAGTTGTGTTTCCAGCACCCACTTCCTATCCTCCCCAACGACTGACATGTCCCGTCCATCGAGGAATGCTTCATCCACAAGTTTCCTTCTGGGGTGCTCAGACGTGTACTGCCCTGGTAAAAGGTCTTGAATGTTTTGTTGATCTTTTCCAGCTCTGCTACTAATCTGCCTTTGTTGTCCCTAATCTGAGTTATTTCCCTCGTGGCTGCCTATTTTCTCAGCTGGTGAGCCAGCAAGCGGCTCGCTTTGTCTCCATGATTGTAAAAAGTCCCGGGGTCTGGCGGAGTTGGGAGTTGGTGCATTGCTTTCCTCATGGAGAGCAGGTCAAAGTCAGTGTGTAGGGGTTTTTCTCCCTCTGCCAGAAGCTCTACGGTCGGAGCTGTGGAGTACCATCAGTCTAGCCCCAGTATCGAATCGAACAGTTGTTGACTATCTGCCCTCTTTTCCCTATGTCTCCATGCTTTATAGGCAGTAATCCCGCCGCTTGATCACAGCAACATCTCCCAGAATGTGAAGGGGTGACTTCCCCATTCTAGTTCTAGCTATTGTTCTGATTGGGGGGGGTACTGTTCTGATTGGGGGGGATTCCGTTTCCCCCCCCCCCCTCCCCCCTCCTGCGGGGTTAACCATCTATGGCCTGTAATATTTTCTCATAGAAAACAAGAACTCCTTCTCCCCTGGGTGCGTGAACTTCCATGGGTCCACTGCCCCCATCTGCTCCATAAATGTGCTGAGTTCTTTTGCATGCTGCAGGTGTTCCCTGTTTTGGGATTCGTCCTGTCTGTCCGTGAGTCCTGTTCACAGATTTTTTTATAACTTTAGAATACCCAATTATTTGTTCCAATTAAGGGGCAATTTAGCGTGGCCAATTCACCTAACCTGCACATCTTTGGGTTGTGGGGGCGAAACCCACGCAGACACGGGTAGAATGTGCAAACTCCACACGAACAGTGACCCAGGGCCGGGATTCGAACCCGGGTCCTCAGCGCCGTAGGCAGCAATGCTAACCACTGTGCCACCGTGCTGCCCTAGTCCTGTTCACAGTTAAAAGTCTTTCCCATTCCATCACCCCTTCCCATAATGTCTGTCTGTATCTATGTTAGGAATTTCCGCCATGGTCTTCTTTATAAATTTGTGTTGTCGCAGTTCGGAGTGTACACATTAACAAGGACCACTGGCGCCCCGTCCAGGACACCACTGGCTATCTATCACGGACCGTCACTGGGGCCGGAACCATCCTCATCGCCGTAAATACCGTTGCCTTATTGAGCAGTATGGCTACCCCCCTGGTTCTCGTCCCGTAGCAAGAATGGTACATCTGTCCCACCCAACCCTTTCTTACCCACAATCGGTCCTTCTCCCTTAGGTGCGTCTGTTGAAGAAAGACTATGTTAGTTTTCATACTTTTCAGGTGGCAAAGGTTCTGGATATTTTTACTGGATCGCTAATTCCAGTGAGGTCCCAGGTGACTGTTCTGATTGGGGGAGGGGGGGGTCCGTTTCACCCCCTATCCCCCCCCCCGTCCGCTCCTGCGGGGTTAACCATACTTAACTTATGGATGCACCCCTGCACTTGTGGGTTTTTCTTTTTTCAGGTGCTGTCCAAAATGGCAATGGTGACTGTACTCAGCATGAGGCCAGGCTACTGCCATCCAGCTTTCCCTTTGTCCAGGGGTCACCCAACATGGCCGCCAACTATACGTACATTATGTAGGCGAGCCCCTGCACTCCAGGGTTTCCCTTTGTTTTTTGGAACCTCCAAAGTGGCTGCTTGCGGTGCTATTTTGTTCCCTGCTGCCATGTGCGGCCTGTTGTAGCCAGCCTAGAGCCCTTCCTCCCCCCACCACCCCCCGCATCCCTCAGCTGTTCCCCCTATGGTTCTGCATGTACCCCCATCCCCTCCACCCTCTTACCAGTGTCCTTCCCCCCCTCTCTTCTTTCCCCCTTCTCCCCCTCTACATGTCCTGCCTCTTGCAATTTGCCCCCTCCCCGAAGGAGATGGACCGCTGCTCCCTCCCCTCGCAAATAAATGTTGTTGCCAGCTTTTCTGCTAGTATTATGCCCCACCCCCTCCTGGGGTCGGTCTGAGCCTTTTCTTCGCCCAATGTTTTTCTTCCTTCTTCCTTATTTTCCATTTTTCCTGCACTCTGTTGCCCTCACCACCTCCTTTCTGTGCCTTAACGTTCAGTTTCAGAATTTGCAGTCCCATGCAAATTGTTTTCCAGTGTCTCAGGGTGACGGTTGAGCTTTGTTTCTGCTGCTGCTTTCCTGAAATGAAGCAAAAAATTGGAATAAATGTGTCATGTTCAAGGTGACTGTTGGGAGTGTCACAGAGATCAGTTCTGGGGCCTCAACTATTTACAATCTATGTCAATGACCTGGATGAAGGAACCAAATGTATGGTTGCTACATGTAGGTGTAGGTCAAATAGGCTTCAGATGGTTTCACGTGTCAGCGCAACATCGAGGGCCGAAGGGCCTGTACTGCGCTGTTATGTTCTATGTGTTGGTGACACAAAGATAGGTAGGAGGGCATGTTGTGAAGAGGACATAAGGAATCTGTGAAGGGGTATGGATAGGTTAAGTGAGTGGCAAAAATTTGGCAGATGGAGTATAATGTGGGAAAATGTGAACTTGTTCAATTTGCCAGGGAGAATAGAATAGCAGTTTGTTATTTAGAGAGCGATGGCAGAATTCTGCAGGACACTGGGATCTGGGTGTCCTGATATATGAATCACAAAAAGCTGGTCATTGATTGGAATGGAATATAATCTTAGGGATGTTTTGCTGCAGTGTCTTGATGAGACTACATCTGAAATAATGTGCAATTTTGGTCTCCTTAAAGATATTATTCCATTTGAAGAATGTTCATTCAACTGTTTACTTGTAGGATGGGGTTATGTCATTGGACAGGTTGGGGCTATGCCCATTGGTGTTCAGAAGAATGAGAGGTCTTACTGAAACCTACAAGATCCTCCCCTTTCTGTCTCACTTCCCACCCAATTCACTGTCTCCCGCTTATTCCATCTGCCTCACCCACCACCCGATGTCTTCATGCTTCTCTGTCGATTGAATCCAGAAGGGCTGCTGTAGTTAAGAAGGACTTGGCTTGAAAAATACAGTCACAGTGAGTAAAAATTGAACAGTTTCATGTCAAAACTCATTGAAACCAAATCACTCACCGTGAGTCAGAAAGTAAAAATGTAAATGAAACAATTGCAGGTTATTCTCCTACAACAATCAGATAAGAAAAGAATCCAGAGCTTACAGTCCCACACAGCTGGATAACAGTGGAGTGGCAGTGGAAGAGGATGGTCTGGTAAACAGTGGCAAAGCTGGCAAACAGGGCAAGAAGAACAATGAGGGAGACTTTACCTCTGTCATATTCATAGAGGGTGCAATTTTCAATTGAAATAAGAGCTAATTTGATATTGTATTGGGGCAGAAAAGCCACTGTCGGGATCCAGACATGGAGATCTGGGGAAAATGCACATGGATCAGGGAGGTGACCAGGACTTTGGAGAGCAAAAGGTGGTTGAGATGAGACAGTAGTTTTCCAAGTGCATTAGGGTCAGGCTTTGGAGTTATGGAGGAGAGAGTGATGATGACAGATTTAAAGCAAAGTGGGGCAGTACCTGAAGAGCGAGAATTGTTTAAAAAAACATTAGTGAACGTGGGGAAGTTCAGTGATCAGCAATTTAGTGGGAACAGGGTCGAGGGACAAGATAAGCTCGGACAGGACATGAGGGGAGTAAGGAGAGAAACTAAAGAAAGAACCTCATTCAGGGAAACAGCAAGGGGGGAGAGCTTCAGAGACAGATTGGTCCAGGGGGATAGTGAAAGAGGGAAACAGCAGAGGCAGCTTATTGAATTGTCTCAATCTTAGTGCAAAGAAGATCCATGAGTTCCTCATACCTGTTGGTGAGGGTGGTGGAGACAGGGAGAGGAAGAACATTTCAAAATGAACTAGTGTAGCTAAACTGATATCACAGGAATAGTTTAGTTCGGTATTTTTCAAACTTTTTTTCCGGGGTCCCATTTTTACCAGCCGGCCAACCTTCGGGACTCACGCCAGCCGACCCACGCTGGACAACCTACGCGACCCACGACGGACGACCTGCGCGACCCACCATTTTCTCTTACCTTGTTCGTTGCTGACAAAAATGGAGGAAATGGTTTTGGGTCCCTTTCGTCCCAAAAATTGGGGAAAAAAAGCTGCGACCATATTAAAAAATGTGGCCGCACTGCGCATGCGTGCCCGATCATCGGTGCATATGCGCAGCGCGGCCAAATTTTTTTCATCTATTCCTGGCCATTTTGAAGGCTGCTCGCAGCCGGCATTATTAAAAGCGGAGGTTGAGGGGGGACCTGGTTGGGGTCGACAAAATTATGAGAGGTATGGACAGGGTGGATAGCAACAAGCTTTTTCCAAGAGTGGGGCTGTCAATTACAAGGTGTCACAATTTCAAGGTGAGAGGGGGAAGGTTTAAGGGAGATGTGCGTGGAAAGTTTTTTTACGCAGAAGGTGGTGGGTGCCTGGAATGCTTTGCCAGCGGAGGTGGTATAGGCGGGCACGATAAGCATCATTTAAGATGCATTTGGACAGATATATGAACGAGTGGGGAACAGAGGGAAGTAGATCCTTGGAAAATAGGTGGCAGGTTTAGATAAAGGATCTGGATTGGCGCAGGCTGGGAGGGCCGAAGGGCCTGTTCCTGTGCTGTAATTTTCTTTGTTCTTTCTCTATTAGTACTTTGCAGTATTCTGTATCAGATATATATATTTTGAAGTTGAAGCAACTTTACCACTGTATTTTTCTCTAATATTAAGTGATTCATTTCAAGCCCAAACACCGACATAATAAAGGCCTCTAAAACAGCCACTGATACGGATTTGATTTAATGAGGAGCTTGCACCAATTAAACAAGTCCCGAGGTGACACATTCAAGGCACCATTCATAAGGAGAAGGCCGGATACTTCATCCTAAACAAATGGGCAAGGAAAATACCATAAAACATCCTTTGATCTGAACAAGAGGTTGTTATGGGCCAGGGTTTAGCGAACCCCAAAGCGTATCATGGAGTTCACCTGACCCACAACTTTTAATAGATTGTGGTGTGGGGAGCAGACAGCCCACTCTACAGGTGTGGTACAGAAGAAATGGAAAAGTATTTTTTAAAGCAAAACAATGTTTATTCTCTGAACTCAAGTTAACCTTTTTAAACCATACAGTGAACATCTTAGGAACCATTAATTCAAATACAACCCCAAAGAATACAACACTAAGTAATTCTTTAAGCTTTCCTTTTAACATCCGGAAGACTTAAAACACCTTTTACCAGAAGCACATTAAGTTTACGTTCACTACTGAGAACATTTATAATTCTGAATTCACCAAATGATCAAGAGATAGTCTTTTGATGGCAGAGAGAACAGCAGTACACCTGCTCTGTCTGGCTTCAGCTCCAACACTGAAAATGAAACTAAAACACACCTTTCAGCAAACAGCCTAAAACAAAAGTAAAAAGCTGACAGACAGCCCAGCTCCATCCACTCTCTGACATCACTGCAGTAATAAACACCCATTTCTTAAAAGTACTCTCACTACAGATATTTATATACACACCCATTTATAAACAGCCATTTCTTCAAGGTACTCTCACATGACAAGGTGATAGAAACAAACTTGACTGAGGGACAATCCTACAAATAATTGACATGTAAGACGACCAGTCAGAGAACTATGGGAAATGGGATCAATAAACGAACATCACTCCGAGAAACCAATTAGGAACTGATCATACCTACCTAGATTGATCACGCAGTGGGTTGTGGCTTGGAAGGGGTTAATAAACAGCAGCTTTCAGTGAGCAAGGTGTGCACCAAGTTTGAAAGTGAGGTTTGCAGAGTTTGCTGTCCGCAGGAAAGTAGAAGCCTCACAGAGGTTACGAGTAGAGAATGGAAGCAGAGTGTCGCCTCACTCCCGAAGCTGGACCGGAAAGCAGGAACCGTAGTATGCCCATCAATTCCTATTTGTTGCGGTGCTTTAAGTATTATTCCTGAATTAAATACAGTTTCCTGAGTTACTTAATCAGACTGTCTCCTGTTGCCTTTTTTGGTTAAAGTCCCAAACAAACAAAATTGAATTTGAGTTCAAATAATACCCAGAACTCACAAATTTGTGACGTCAATGTGATTGGAGGCTGAACTGGAAAATATGGGGCTGGGTTCTTCAATTTTGTATCTATGTCCGGAGGAAGTGTTTGGTTTTACAATGAAAACATCGGCGAGGCTCTAGCACAGACACACCAACCAGTGAGGGGCTGGCAGCCGCGCCACGTAGAACACCACAGCCTTCACGAAATAAACTGCCGGATAATTACCTGATCTGTGGCCCCTCATGCGCATGGCGACGGCCTGCAGCGGTCGCGCTGTACAACATGGCGCCGGCCGTGCGCGGACCCGACCTGCCAGATAGTGACCCCCTGCCCACCCCCAACCAGTTCCCCAGCCCTTTCTGAAGCCCCCCCCCCCCCCCCCCCAGGCGACGCTATGGCTCCCCAAACTGTGGCGGCACTGAACACAGTCCGCAGCCGCCATGCCGGGTTCCCGAAAACTGAGAGCGTGCCCCGCACTGTCGAGAACTCAGCCCATCGGGGACGGGGCATCGGGGGAAGGTCTTCAGGTAACGTCCCGAGGCCGTCCCAATGGCATACGGCATAATCCTCGATGATGCCATTTTGGAGGGGGCAGAGCATCCGAAAACAGGCGCCACCTCCGATTCGGTCGTAAAAAGAGATTCTCTGCCCGATCGGCGATTACAAAGTCAGCTTAGGCAAGCCGCGAATCCGGCCCAGGGTATTTGTGACAAAGTCACAAGCATTTGTGACATGACAGTGAATCTGCCAGGCCAACACTGCCATCGGGAAGGGAAGCTCGAAGGATGTGGGATCTTTGGCAATCTGCCAGTGAATCAGGCGCTACTGTAAAAGATGTCCGTTAAACAATTTCCTCTCTCTAGGAAAGTTGACCAACAGGAGAGTGTGCAAACACTTCTCAGAGTGTTTGGAAAAGGGGGACAGAGTCCCATTGGACATGATAGTCACATTCATCCAAAGACAGATGGACGAGAAGAAGGTTAAAGCTGAAATTGCAATGGGTCTTTTAGGTTTTGGAGCTACCACTCCCAAAGATGAGTTTATGAAAAGGAATCAGGAGGAGATAATTTGAGGGAAAAGAGCCAGAAGGAGTTGGAAAATTTGAGAAAGAAATTACAACAGAGAGATCAGGAGATAAAGGGTTTAAAGGGACAGGTTTGCACTTTAGAGTTAGGAGCCGAACAGTCAGCGACCATAATGCAGCAACAGAGTATATCCAGTCTGCATGCACAAACTGGCTTAGTTGAGGTAGGTCAGCTTAGATGGGAGCTTTCAGAAAGTAACTAAACAAATGAGAAGCTCACAAAGGACTTGTGCGATGTCAGGAGAGTCTTGAGGGAAGCAGTTAAAAGATCTCAAAGGGAAGCAGATGTAGTAGCTAAGAGGGCAACAGGAGAAAAAAAAGCAAGCATTCATGGCAGCATTTACAGAAAGGGCAGTTCAAGTAGAAAATCCAGTTTGAGACCTCTTGACTAAGGGAATACCTTGGTCTGGTGAACGGCAGACTACCCTTCAGTTACTATTAAGAACACTTCCACAACATATCGACAGGGAAATGATCAGAGCTTCACCATCCCTGATCTGGACTCACACTGGTCGATTATGGGGGAGACTGCAATTGTGTATCAGAACCGAGGATGGACAGGTCAAGTCCCAGCTCTCTGGTTCCTTCTGGGATGGGAAGAGAGTTGGCTGTGTTCATGGAACAGATTTGCGGGAGGGGAGAGGTTGGAGGCGGGGGGGGGGGGGGAAGATGGGTGGATCCTTGGAGATTTAGTCACCCAAGAGAGAGAGAGTTTTTCTTCTTCTCTCACGTGTCTATTCCAGAATAGATTTCTCCATAGTGGAAAAGGCGTTACCACGGGTATTCGGCAATAGTAATATCGGAGCATGCTCCACACTATGTGGATATGCGATTAGAGATGGTCTGAGCCCTACTCTGGCAGGTGAGTGGTTTTGTGAAACAGTGGCACGATCATACAAGGCCCACAAGGTTATGTCTGGCAGAGCTTAAAGGCAGAGGTTAGTAGACTTAATCTTGGAGGTGATCAGCAGCACTCCATGACCCTTACGGCATATTTTTCGATAGAGAGAGAGGCTCCAAATGATGTTTGATCTTAAATCGATGGAGACTGTAGTGAGCCATTTGCGAGGGATATTCTGTGATAATGCCAGTCGATGATTGGCTCACCAATTGAGACAATGGGCAGTCACATAGTAAATACCTCAGATTAAAGATGAGGGGGGGGGGGAAAGAGCACGGTGGCACAGTGGTTAACACTATTGCCTCACAGCTCCATGGTCTCGGGTTCAATTCCGGCCTCGGGTGACCGTGTGGAGTTTGCATTTTCTCCCCGTATCTGCGTGGGTTTCCTCTGGGTGCTCCAGTTTCCTCCCACAGTCCGCCGATGTGCAGATTAGATGGTTGGCTATGCTAAATTGCCCTTCAGTGTCCTAAAGGTTAGTTGGTGTAACTGGGTTAGGAGTTAGGTTGGAGGCGTGGGCTTTAGTAGGGTGCTCTTTCCAAGGGCCGGTGCAGGCGCAATGGGCTGAATGGCCTCTCTCTGCACTGTAAATTCTATGATTCCATGAGAGCTGGTTACTTCCCCAGACACGATTGATGGAGCTTTTGAGGTTTTTTACCGAGGGCTGTACAAGTGTGAATCGCTGGAAGATGGTTCAGGGATGGAGCGATTTTGTGGGCAGATTGCACTTCCCAGTGGAGATACAGTGGAGAGGGGCTGGAGGCAAATTTTGGAGTTGGAGGAAGTTAAAGACTGTATTGGTTCTTGAAATCAGGGAAAGCTGGGTGACCGGGTGGTTTTCTGGTGGAATTCTACAAACAGTTCGAGGCCTTCTCGGAGCCGCACTTCTGGGAATGTTCAACTCTCTGATGAGGGGGCGCTGCCGGCCATGCTGACGCAGGCCTCGAATTCTCTAATCCCGAAAAAGGGCAAAGATCCCCTAGAGTGTGGGTTTTATAGGTCTATTTCACAATTAAACACTGCTGCGAAAATACTAGCTAAACTTCTGCCGCAATGTTTGGAGGGATTCTTACCAGAAGTGATCTCTTGAAGACCAGGCAAGATTTGTCTGAAGCCAACAGTTGTCGTCCAACATCAGGAAGCTTTTAAATGTGGTCATGTCGCCCTCTGTGAAGCAAGTGGTGCGGAGAAGGCCATTGACCGTATGGAGAGGAGCGACCCCTTTTGAGGTATTGGGCCGATTTGGGTTTGGTCCTACTTTTAATTCCTGGATGAAACTGCTGTATGTAACAATAATACTACAATAATATTTATTGTCACAAGTAAGCTTACATTAACACTGCAATTCAGTTACTGTGAAAACGCTCCAAAAGACCACCCTACCCAGGCCCCCACCCTACCCCCATAACCCCACCCTATCCCCATAGCTCCACCTAATCTTTTGGACACTAAAGGGCAATTTAGCAAAGCTGATGCACCTAACTTGCATTTCTTTGGGCTGTGGGAGGGAACTGGAGCACCCGGAAGAAACCCACACGGAGAATTTGCAAACTCCACACAGACTGTCACCCAAGGCATTGTGTGGCAGGAGTGCTAACCATTGTGGCAATGTGCCACCAAGTTGGCAGACAGATAGGGAACGGTGGAGGTCTGGAATTAAAGATGGGAAGTTCTTTCATCGGGTAAAGTGTAAAAATGATTAAATGACGAAAAGGATGATGGTGTATGGTCAAGGTACTATGCAGGCCTGGAATAAATAATAATTGGTGCAGCCAGGCAAAAAAATTAAAATATAGTGAGCATGCATAGCAGCTAACGTTTAAAAGGGAATATTGCCTACAACCGACACGGTGGCCAATGGTTAGCATGGCTGCCTCATTGCGTCAGGCACCCAGTTCAATTTTGGCCTTGCGTACCTGTCTATACGGACGTTGCACCTTCTCCCTGTGTTTGTGTGGGTTTGTTCTGGGTGTACCAGTTTCCTCCCACAGTCCATAGATGTGCAGGTTAGATGAATCGGCCATGCTAAATTGCACCGGAGTGTAAAGGAATGTGCAGATTAGGTTCTGGGTATCGGGCCTATGTAGGGTCGTCTTTCAGAGCATCGATGCAGACCCGATGGGCCAAATGGCTTCCTGCACTGTAGGAATTCTATGGTTCCAGGAAACCCATGCGACACGGGGAGAATGTGCAAACACATATACAGACACACAAGGCCGGAAATGAACCCGGATCGCTAGTGCTAATTAGTGTGCTACCATGTTATTACGATTTTGCCTTGTTTATTTCAATTCTTATTCATTTATAATTAAAAGTTGTGTTTTGATGTTTCAGTAAGCCATTTGGAGAAGCTTGTAAAGTTTAATGGAAAACATTTCTTAAAAAAAATAATTTTATAAATACAAAACTTTGAAACCAGTTAGTTAAAGTTAAAAGTGCTGAAGAATAACATAAAACTACCTCAACTTTTACAAATTTCTTGCAATAAAATGTATTTTTTCACTGAAACACAAGGTAATAAAATATGATTCCTCATAAACCCAATGGTTCTGTCTATTTGTAATGGGGAGAGGAGGGAAGGGAAGGACGCTTTGACATAACAGTTGTTAATTTTACACGCTCAATGTCCAAAAGCAGCAGCTGCCAAACGATCTCGAATGGCCCTTGCGTCACTTGGAGCCTGGCCTTGCACACCTGCACCAGGAGGTACATCTGCATCAGGCTCCATATTGCCTTCCTCCAGCTCGTCCATTTCTGGTGGCAAGACATCTTCCGGGTGAATGTTCAGTCTATGCTGAATGGCAAAGTTATGCAATGCACAACACACTATAACAATCTTTGAGACTATCTCTGGTGCGTACTGTAACGTGCCCCCTGACCTGTCCAGACATCGAAAACGGGATTTCAAAACACTAATTGTTCTCTCCACGACCTGACGTGTTGTTACATGCGCACGGTTGTATCGTTTCTGTGCTTCATTATTGGTGCTCCGGAATGATGTCATAAGCCATGTTCTCAATGGGTATCCCTTATCGCCCAGTAACCAACCTTTAATTCCTGGTGGTGTTGTCATAGACCGGTGTAACATTGAGCTTTCAAGGACAAATGAGTCATGGGCACTTCCCCGGTTGTTTGCATTCACAGTGAGGATCCTCATTTGTGCGTCGCACACAATCATCACATTTAAAGAATGGAAACCCTTTCCGTTGACAAATGAAACAGTGTCATTTCCTGGTGCCTTCAATGCAATATGGGTTCCATCAACAGCCCCAATTACTTTTGGGAAACCAGCAATCCTGTAGAATGCGATGGACCTCTCCTTCAACTTCACAGGGGATGTGTCAAAGATAATAAGCTCCGAAGCCTTACGATAAATTGCATTCATTACCTGGTGAATGCAGGTCCTTGCAGTGTTCTGTGAAATGTGACATATGTCACTAATGCCATGTTGAAAGGAGCCAGACGCAAAAAAATTCAGCGCTGTCGTGAGTTTCATTTCCACTGTTAAGGCTGTGCGGCAGTTAGAGTTTGGCTTCAGGTCTTCCTTCAACATTTCACAAAGACGTCCCATTGCTTCCTTACTGAAGCGCAGTCTCCTGGCACACAGCTCCTCTGACATCATTTCGTATGATGTTCTTTGCCTGTACACTCTTAAGGGCGGATAATTAATTCGCTTCCTCGCCAGACGGAGATGATGCCTTACTCTTCTCTCATGATCCCTGCGCATACGTCGCCGCCTCAAGAGAATTTCAAGGGTTTTAAGAAGCCAACCTGTCAATGTGATGCCCCAGCGGAGGTGAAGCATGACTACAGATTTCGGATCTGCACTGGATTCTGCAATACCTGTCAGAGGAATAATTCACATTAGCACACAGGAGGCTTGCATACGTCAACTGAGGCATTAAACTTTGCTAAAGCATTTGAAGTAATCATGGAGGCTTGTAAGGATGAACATCGGGAAGACTCTTCAACAACATACCTGAAAACACATTGCAAAATGTATTTTAGCTCTGAATCAGCTTGGAGGACAGGCATGTCAACATTGGTGTCCTTGAAGGAGTCAAAAGCACCAGTATCGAGGCCATGATCATCCGAAACCAGCTCCACATTACCAAAACAAATCTTCTTCACCCAGCTCAAGGAAGGATCCCGAACAAGAGGACAAAAGAAGCTCTTCAAAGACACCTTGAAGGCTAACCTCAATAAATGGAACAATGGACTTCAATGCCCAAGAGACCTTTGCTCAGAAGGAATCTCCTGGTTGAAGGGACACAATTCTTTGAGAACACCCGACGGCAAGAGGAAGCACGGAAAAGGACCCCGAGAAAGAAATACCCACGGCCAAGCACCCAAGGTCCGATCCCACATTTTGGAAACTCCTGCCAAGTGAGTGACTGACTATGCGGCTCTAGATTCGGGTTCAGCAGCCATGCAAGAACCCACATAACCCGCGACCAGTAACACGGAATATCTCAGGTGGACAATCATAGTCGTTAGCAAGTAAGCAACGCATTCTATCCATTATAGTTCCTTTAGGCTGGTTTAGCTCAGTGGGCTAGACAGCTGGCTTGTAATGCAGAACAATGCCAGCAGCACGGGTTAAATTTTCGTACTGGCTGAGGGAATTCTGAATTCTCCCTCAGTGTACCCGAACAGGTGCCAGAATGTGGCGACTAGGGGCTTCTCACAGTAACTTCATTGCAGTGTTAATGTAAGCCTACTTGTGACAATGAAGATTATTATTATTAATGGAATAACATCCCCAAGGTTTTTTAAAAAAATCTTTCACCTTCTGTGACTCCAAACTCACTTTATAAAATAAAGTATGTTTTAAGGGAATGAACAGCCTCATGACAAACCAAAGTTTTTTGAAAATAAAAATAAAAATAAATCTTGTTTTCACTTTATTTGCATTTTAATTTATATTTATAAACACTAATATTATAAAATATTAACTTCCCAACCAAATGGCCCCGATGTCTTCCTGCCTCTGCTCGATGATCCTGGACCCAAAAATAAATGTGCAAATAAAAAGGTGCAAAAACCTACCAAACAACGGAGCAAGTCGCCCAAGTTAGCGCTGCACCCTTCAACATAATACTTCCCACAAGCGGCGGAAAGCCACGGCCATCGATTCAAAGGTAGAAAAATGCCCACTTACCATCCCTAAGAAATCGCGACGAACCTTCCTCTCCAAGATGCAGCCTCGGGCCTTTAGCGCCGTGGTCTGCGCAGGCTCCAGACCGGCGTTGAAGGAGTGCAGCCCCGCCTCCTTATGACGGCCCCATGTTCGGAACGCGCATTGAGGGTCGCCACGTTGGGAACGCCCATTGCGGGCAGACACATTCGGAACGCCCATAGAGGGTATTAAACGGCAGATTTATTAAGAAGACAGCAAGTGTTTTTGTTTTACAGATTTTAAAATAATTCTCATAGATCATAGAATTTACAGTGCAGGAGGCCATTCGGCCCATCAAGTCTGCACCAGCTCTTGGAAAGAACACCCTGCCCAAGGTCAACACCTCCTCCCTATCCCCATAACCCAGTAACCCCACCAAACACTAAGGGCAATTTTGGACACTACGGGCAATTTAGCATGGCCAATCCACCTAACTTGCACATCTTTGGACTGTGGGAGGAAACCGGAGCACCCGGAGGAAACCCACGCACACACGGGGAGGATGTGCAGACTCCGCACAGACACCCCAAGCCAGAATTGAACCTGGGACTCTGGAGCTGTGAAGCAATTGTGCTATCGACAATGCTACAGGCATTGCTGTAATTATTAGTTATTTTAAAGTAATTTTCAATTTTTTTATGATTAAAGGGTATTATTTATAAATTAGCACAGGATTGTGTTTTTGCTTACATCTGTGAAACTATTTAAATTTGCACAGTGTTATTATTAACTATGTGTGGCATGCCTAAAGCAGTTCATATGTTTCAATTTAGATTGTGGTCGTAAGGTTTTAAAAGCGCCCCACGGCTTTTTGCTGTCACTTCCTTGTGACAGAATCACAGAATAATACAGCACAGAAGAGGCCCTTCGGCCCATCGAGTCTGCACCAATGCATGAAAAACACCTGACCTGCCTACCTAATCCCATTTACCAGCACCTGGTCCAGAGCCTTCAATGTTATGACGTGCCAAATGCTCATCTAGGTGCTTTTTTAAAAAATATTTTTATTCTCCATTTTCACATTTTCTTCAGAATTTACACCCCACCAACAAACATTAAACGGTAACGCATACAATGTTAATCCCCTTATTAACAACAATGATCCCATCCTCCCACCACCCCAAACAACAGCCCACCAGATAATATAAGCATCAAATAAAACAAAACCTCCCAAGGTGGTGCACCCTCCCAACCCCCCCCCCCCCCCACTCCAATATTCAATGCCACCCAATCCCCGAAAGATTACTGTGAATGACACCCATGAATTGTAGACAACCCCCTCCCAGACTCCTCCCCTCCACTTCCTCTTGTCAACTCCTCCCCCAACTTTGTTTCCTTCCCCCAACTTGTCACCCCGGCTAGACTCACCGAAACCTGTTCTACCAGGCTCTGATGGCCACAGCCCCTCCCCCCACCTCACTCCCATTCACTGGCCGGCTTAAACCGGCCAGCGTGAAGGCCCCTGCAAGGTCTCCTTCCCCCTTGCCCAGTCCCAGGAAAACCAAGAAATCCCCTTTTGCACATAATCCCAGCATACACACCCAAGCTCCAAAGAATCATCATTGCAAATGAAAGTCCCAACTCTTCCTTGTCCAAATATATACAGCGTTGACTCATTTAGTACATACACCAAGACACAGTGAAAAAATAAAGTTGCATGAGGCTACATCGATACACGACCCACTCTTTGTCCCATTTCTCAATTCTGCCAGTCGTTCTGCCTTCACAAATCCTCTTCCGCCGTCCCAAAATAAAAGTCCTTGGATTTGTAGGCCGCCCTCAATTTAGCTGGATATACTATGCCGCACTGCACCTTGCTGATGTACAGTGCCTTCTTCACCCAGCTGAATGCAGTCCGCCTCCTTGCCAGCTCCACCATAAAGTTCTGGTAAAGGCATATACCAGCTCCAGCCCACTGCACCACCCACTTCTGCATTGCCCAGCACAGGACTTTCTCCTTCACGCTATACCTACGGAAACACACAATTACTACTCTTGGTGGCTCACTCGCCTTTGGTACAGGCCTCTACGTCCGATGAGCCCGATGCAGTTCATATCAAGAGGGATCGTCCCCCTCCCCCAATACCAGTCATCAACATCGTGGCAAAATACTCCGTCGGCCTCGGACCTTCCACCCCTTCGGGCAGACACACAATCCTCAGATTCTGCCGCCTGGATCTGTTTTCCAGGTCTTCCATTTTGGCTCGCAGACCCTTGTTGGTCTCTATCACCTTCCGCAACTCCTTACCCATCGAGGTGAGTTGATCACTGTGCTGCGATAATGCCTCTTCCACTTCCTTCAGTGTCTCACTTTGCTCCCGCATCTCCGCCGCTGTGCTTGATACCGCCGCCCTCACTGTGGCAATCGCCTCCTCCACCAACATTTTCAATACTACCTCCATCTCCTTCCTCATCGCTTCCATGTGCTTTGTGAACTGTTTTTCAAGTTCCACAGCCATCACCGTGGTCATTTCTTCTGCTGTGAGCAATGCAGCCTCCCCTGGTGCTCCAGCCGCTTTCCTTACAGTTCCTCCACTGACTTTTCCACTCACAGGCAAACTTTCATTAACCCCCTTTTCCACGGCCGTTTTTTCCCCAAACTTGGACATTTCTCCTCCCTGTGCCTTCTTACAGCTTTTTCAGCCTCCGTTGCTCCCAGGACCGGGCGTTAAAACTCCAAAATTTCTATTCCCGAGCGGGAGCTCTCCAGTGTGCAGCTGCCTCCCGCCCGCCGTCACCCGAAGTCCATCCAGGTACTTTTTAAAGGTTGTGAAGCATCCCGCCTCTACCACCCTCCCAGGCAGTGCATTCCACACCGTCAGCACCACCCATGGGCAAGAACGTTATTCCTCAAATCCCCCTAAACTTCCTGCCCCTCACTTTGAAATTGTTTCCCCTTGCAAATGACCCTTCAATTAAGGGGAACAACTGCTCCCTATCTATCCTGTCCATGCCCCTTATAATCTTGTACACTTTGATCAGGTCACTCCTCAGTCTTCTCTGCTCCAGTGAAAACAACCCAAGCCTATACAACCACTCTTCATAACCTAAATGTCCCATCCAAGGCAAAATCCTGGTGAATCGCCTCTGCGCCCCACCAGTGCAATCACATCCTTCCTATAAAGCGGTGACCAGAATTTCACACAGTACTCCAGCTGTGGCCCCACCAAGTTCTATACAACTCCACATGACCTCCCTGCTTTTGTAATCTATGCCTCAATTGATAAAGGCAAGTGTCCCATATGGCTTTTTCACCACCCTATTAACCTTCCCTTCTGACTTCAGAGATCGATGGACAAACAGGCCAAAGTCACTTTGTTCCTCGGAAATTCCCAGTGCCACGCCGTTCACTGAATAATCCTTGTCACGTTACTCCTTCTATAGTGTATCACCTCACAGTTTTCAGGGTTAAATTCCATCAGCCACTTTTTGCCCATTCGACCATGCCATCTATATCGTTCTGAAACCCAAAACAACCAACCTCACTGTTAATCACCCGTGCAATCTTTGTGTCATCCGCAAACTTACGGATTCTCATTACACACACACACACACACACACACACACACACCCCCCCCCCCCCCTCACATAATCTTCTATGTAATTTATATAAATGGTGAACAATAGGGGAGCCGGTGCAGATTCCTGTGGTATGCCACTGGACACTGGCTTCCAGTCACTCAAGCAACCATCTGTCATCACCCTATGTCTCCTACATCTAAGCCAATTTTGAAACAATATTACCAAGTTACCCTGTATCCCATGTGTGTTTGCCTTCTGATTTTTTTTTATTTGTGTTTATACAATCATGGAATCACTGCAGTGCAGAAGAAAGCCATTCAGCCCATCGAGTCGGCGCAGATGCTCCAAAATAGCACCTTACCCAGGCCCACACCCCTACCCTATCTCCGTAACCTCACCTAACTGTTGGATGCTGATAGGCAATTTAGCAAGGCCAATTCACCTAACCTGCACATCTTTGTAATGTTGGAGGAAACTAAGGCACCCGGAGGAAATGGTGGTGGCAGGCTTGCACAGTGGTTAGCACTACTGCCTCAAAGCACCAGGGACCAGGTTTAGTTCTGGCCTTGGGTGGCTGGCTGTGTGGAGTTTGTACATTGCCCTGCGTGGGTTTCCTCCCACAGTCCAAAGATGTGCAGGTTAGGCAGATTGGCCATGCTAAATTGCCCCTTAATGTCCAGGGATGAACAGGTTAGGTTCTGGGGGTGGGAGTGGCTCAGTGCAGAGTCGATCGGCCAAATGTCCTCCTTCTGTACTGTAGGAATTCTATGGTTGTATTCTATGGTTCCAGGAAATTCATATAGCCACAGGGAGAATGTGCAAACACCTCACAGTCACCCAAAGTCTGAATTGAACATGGGTCTCTGGTGAGGCAACAGTGCTACCCAGCATGTCACCATGTTACGCGTGTTATTCTGTTTTTCCCTTGTTTACTTCAATTATCTTATTCATTTATAGTTATCTCGTAACTAAATATTGTGTGTTGATGTTTCAGGAAGACATTTGTAGAAGCTTGTCAAGTTTAATGGAAAACATTAATTAACAAAAACAATTTTGGGGAAGGGGAGGGATGGGAGGGAAGAGGGGGAATGGGAAAGAGGTGGGAAAGGGGAGAGAGGGAGGCAATGAAATGAAGATGGATACAGGGTTCAGATGAAGGTATTATTAATTTTAGAAGTTCCAATTCCATAAGCAGCAGCTGCTGAATCGCAGTCTCCTCTTACATAACACTTCTGACAATTTTAGCATGTCCTTTGCCTGTAGGTTCTTTGGAATGAGTAATTGATTTGCTTCATCGCCAGGCAGAGATGCAGCATGACACTACTCTTAAGAACCATGCACCTATGAGAAGCCTTAAAAGAAGTTGAAGGAGTTTAAGAAACCAAGCTATTCTTGTGATGACCCAGCAGAGGTGAGGAATGACTACATATTTTGAATCTGCAATGGATTCTGCATTATCTGAGATAGTTCACATTAGTTTACAATCGGCTTGCTTACGTCAACTAAGGAATTAAGCATTGTTAAAGCATTTGAAGAACTCAATGAAGTTTGTAAGGATGAACATCAGGAAGACCCATAAACAACTCAGCTTAAAATACATTGCAAAATCCAAATTTATTTCAGCTCTGAATCAGCTACGACAGGCGTGATAACATTAGTGTCCTTGAAGGAGTCAATAGCCCCAGTATTGAGGCCATGATCATCCAAAACCAATTCCGCTAGGTCGCCCATATGCTTAGGATGTCAGAGGCCCAACTGCTAAAGCAAATCTTCTTCAACCAGCTCAAGGAAGTATCCCAAACATGAGGAGGACAGAGGAAGCTCCTCAAAGACACCTTGAAGGCTAACCTCAAGAAATGGAACATAGACTTCAATTCTGCGGAGACCTTGGCTCAGTAGAGGTGCACTTGGAGGAATTTCCTGATTGAAGGGACACAGTTCTTTGAGAACATGTGACGGAAAGAGAAGGAGGCCCAGAGATGGAGCCTTAGAAAGGAATCTCTGTGACCTACCATCCAAAGACCGTTGCCACATTTTGGAAACTCCTGCTAAGTAAGTGATTGAAGATGCAGCTCTAGGTTCGGGTTCAGCAGCCATGCAAGGAGCCACAGAATCTGTGACCAGTAACACAGAGTATCTGCCGTGGGCAATCATACTTGTGAGCAAGTGTTCACTGAATTCTATCCATTATAGTTCCTTTAATGGAATTAACATCCTCATGACAAACTAAAGTTTAAAATCAATCTTTCATTCACCTTGTGTGACTCCAAGCTCACTTTGTACAGTAAAGTATGTTTTAATGCAATTAACAACCTCACGACAAACCAAATATATATTTTTCCTTTCACTTTATTTGCATTTTAGACATATTTGTAAACACTGATAATATAAAACATTAGCCTACTAAACAAATGTGTCCTGATGTCTCCTGCCTCTCCTCGATGATCCTGGACTGAGAAATAAAAGTGCAACTAAAGCGGTGTAAAAACAGACCTAACCTCGGGAGTATTGTGAGCAGTTTTGGGCCCCGTATCTAAGAAAGGATGTGCTGGCCTTGGAAATGGTCCAGAGGAGGTTCACAAGAATGATCCCTGGAATGAAGAGCTTGTCATACAAGGAACAGTTGAGGACTGGGTCTGTATTCATTGGAATTTAGAAGGATAAGGGGTGAATCTTATTGAAACTTACAGGATACTGCGAGGTATGGATAGAGTGAATGTGGGGAGTATGTTTCCACTTTAGGAAAAACTAGAACCAGAGGACACAATCTCAGACTAAAGGGACGATCCTTTAAAACAGAGATAAGAAGGAATTTCTTCTGCCAGAGTGTGGTTAATCAGTGGAACTCTTAGCCGCAGAGCGCTATGGTGGCCCAATCACTGAGTGTCTTTAAGACAGAGATAAATAGCGTCTTAATCAATAAGGGGATCAGGGGTTATGGGGAGAAGGCAGGAGAATGGGGATGAGAAAAATATCAGCCATGATTGAATGGTGGAGCAGACTCGGTGGGTCGAGTGGCCTAATACTGCCCTTATGTTTTATGGTCCAAGTTGACCAGGTTTGCGTTGTCCCTTTAATTTGCCTTCAGCCGGTTCAGGGCACACATTTGGGGGTTTAAACGACGTGGGCTTCCAGCGCGCATGCCCAAGCATCTGTACTTCTGGGTCATCACTCAGACACAGACAGCTCATCACTCAGACACAGACAGCTCATCACTCAGACACAGACAACTCATCAGTTCCACAGGCTCAGACAACAGAAGTATTCAGACCCACTGATCCCACCTTCCAGGGGCATAATTTAATCGAACATTCAAACAGAGCTGCTCAGAAAGAAGTAGTTTCCATTTCACTCCAATTAAGTCCTTCTGACAGATTTATATAGAAATCCCAGCCCCCAAATCACATCTCCTATCAGATTGAAAGGGACTGGGACAATCTCACAACAATAACCCACAGCAACTAATTGAACAGCAGATCAAAAGATACAAATCAAATCCTAATAATGTCATAATACCACCTGTTTAAAAGTTACAACATTATTCACAATCCTGTTCACAGTTATGTAGATTTACTGATGGAAAAGCAGAATACTGCTGGGTGATGTGACCATCAATTCATTCGAGACACGATTGGAAGTAAACTGTGGTTTTAATAGTCTTACAACTGAGCCTGTCTGCGACCAGAGGAACTGAGAGCAGGCTTATGGCTGCAGCACTTTATACTTCCGGTAGTGGGAGGGGCCAAGGGTGGATCCCTGTACAAGCTCCTCATCTCCCCCCATGGGTAGAGCCGTGCAATGGCTCACATACAGAGCCCACAAGGACATAATATAATGCAATGCAATACAGTGTGAATTACAATACAGTATAATTCAACCCCTGTAAAAAAAATCAAGTCCGACGGGCGTCTTGGGTCTACAAGTTGAGCCGGTCCAGTGGCCGAGTCATCCTTTGGGATCGGCAGAGCACCGGGGTTGCAGCCTCTTCGAGTGGCTGGGTGGTGACGATCGGTGTTGGTATGGGGGCGGACTCCGGGGGTGTTTCGGTCTGAGCTTCATACCTGACCGGTGCGACGGGCGACGGGGGGACAGGAAACCTACAGGCATGGGGGCGCCGAGCGTGGGCAGGGAACCTATAGGCGCGGGGGTGCAGGGCATGGGCAGTTGGGTGGGGTGTAGTGTGAGGGGCACCTTAGCTGTGGTGGTGGTGGAGTTGGATCCTGCAGGCGCCAGGTCCCGGAGGGAAACGGTGTCCTGACGGCTGTCGGGGTATTCAATGAAGGCGTATTGGGGGTTTGAATGAAGCAGTAGCACTCTCTCCAGTAGCGGGTCTGTTTTGTGTGGCCGGAGGAGAACCGGGCCCAGTGTCCTCAACCAGGATGGGAGCGAAGCCCCCGTGGTAGTGCCCCTAGAGAAAACAAATAGTCGTTCGTGAGGGGTCTGGTTGGTGGCGGTGCATAGGAGGGACCTAATAGCATGGAGCACGTCAGGGAGGACCTCCTGCCAGTGAGAGGTCGGGAGATTCCTAGACCGGAGGGTCAGTGGGACAGTCTTCCAGACTGTCACATTCTCCCTCTCCACCTGCCCGTTCCCCTTGGGGTTGTAGCTGGTAGTCCTGCTCGAGGCGATGCCCTTGTCGAGCAGGTACTGACGCAGCTCGTCGCTCATGAAGGACGAACCCCTGTCGCTGTGTAAGTAGCTGGGGAAACCGAACAGGGTGAAGACACTGTGCAGAGCTCTGATGACTGTGTGGGAGGTCATATCGGGCACAGGATGGCAAAGGGGAAGCGGGAGAACTCATCGATGATGTTCAGAATATACATATTTCGATTGGCCCTTTGAAATCGATGCTCAAGCATTCAAAGGGCCTGGATGCCTTTACCAGTTGGGCCTTGTCTGGTCTATAGAAGTTTGCACTCCGCACAGACTGGTGACTGTGATGGCCTTTACCGCCTCGGTGGAGAAAGGCAGATTTTGGACTTTGACGTAGTGGGCGAGCCGGGTGACAGAGGTCATTGTGGATAGCCTTCAGGCGGTCGTCTTGCGCGCTGGCACATGTGCCGTGGGACAGGGCATCTGGGGGCTTGTTGAGCTTCCCCGGTCGATATATGATATCGTAATTATAGGTGGAGAGTTCGATCCTCCACAGCAAGATTTTATCATTTTTAATTTTGCCCCTTTGCGAGTTGTCAAACATGAAGGCAACCAATCTTTGGTCGGTGATGAGGGTAAACCTCCTACCTGTGAGGTAGTGCCTCCAGTGCCGTATGGCTTCCACAATGGCTTGAGCTTCCTTTTCGACTGAGGAGTGTCAAAGTTCCGAAGCGGAGATGGTTCAGGGAAAGAGGTGACTGGTCTCCCTGCCTGATTCAGAGTTGCTGCGAGAGCGATCTCTGAGGTGTCGCTCTCCACTGGAAAGGGGACGGATTCATCCATCGCCCGCATGGCGGCTTTGGCGATGTCCTCCTTGATGCAGTTGAAGGCCTTTCTGGCCTCAGCTGACAGAGGAAAGAGTGTGGTCTTAAATAGTGGGCGGGCTTTGTCCGCATACTGGGGGACCAACTGGGCATAATAAGAGAAAAATCCCAGGCACCTCTTGAGGGCCCTGGGCAGTGAGGGAGAGGGAGTTGTAAGAGTTGCATATGGTTCATATCAGGGCCCAGGACTCTGTTTTCCATGACATAGCCAAGGATGGCTAGTCTGGTAGTGCGGAAAATGCATTTCTCCATATTATAGGTGAGGTTGAGTTTCTGGGCGGTTTGGAGAAATCTGTTGAGGTTGGCGTTGTGGTCCTGCTGTTCATGGCCGCAGATGGTGTCATTGTTCAAGTACGGAAACATGGCCCGCAGCCCATACTTTTCCACCATTCGGTCCATTGTTTGTTGGAACACTGAGACCCCATTCGTGACGCCAAAGGGGACCCGGAAGAAATGGAAGAGGCGGCCATCTGCCTCGAACGCCGTGTGGTGGCGGTCCTCCGGGCGGATTGGGAGCTGGTGATAAGCAGACTTCAGATCCACCGTGGAGAGGGGCCATGGGCGAAGCCATGGGCGGAGCCACGGGTGGAGCGCTATACAAGCTCCTCATCTCCCCCTATGGGCAGAGCCGCGCAACCGCTCACATACAGAGCCCAACAAGGACATAATATAATGCAAGGCAATACAGTGTGAATTACAATACAGTATAATTCACCACACTGGGAATAGGAAATAAAACCAGAAAATGTTGGAAGGGTTTGAAAATGTTGTCAGTCAGCGCTGAGGAAGATTCGAATGGACGCGGAACGTAAACTCTGTTTTTCTCTCCACAGATGCTGCCATATCTGCTGAGTTTTTACAACATTTTGTTTTATTTGAAATTTCCCTCCGGTGACCCAGCACTTTCCAAATTCAGTGAGTGGAGAACTCACACTCCTCTCTGCTGGCTGATGGCGCACGAGCTGGAACGTCAGAACTCCAATATTTTCAACTTCAAAGTTTCAGGTTACCAGCGAGCTGCAAGGAATTGTTTTTCCCCAGAGCTGTCTGGAAATTCCTATCTTCACAAAGCTACTCAGCAATAGCTGCACTCTCTTTGAAATGAAAGTTCTCAGTTCTCGCTGTTACATAGCTCCTAATAATTTTCAGTTGCTTAAAACGCCACTCGTACACAGGAGGTCCTGGGTCCAAATCCAACCTCCGCTCGTCCGTTGGGTTAATCTAAGGGCTTTGTACGCAACCGCATTGCAATAACATTGGGGAGAATGCCATTTTAGGCACAAATGATCAACGTTATCTTTGTAGCTTCATGCCTCCCCGACAATTTTGAATAATTGCCCTCGATTATTGGGAGCAAGAATTAGTTTGTTTATGTTACTGCTTGTTGCACAGTAGAGAGTTAGGAGGGAGAAAAATGTGAAGCTTTTTCTTGACGACGCTGCCCAAAATTTGTGATTCGCAAAATGTAGAATGTTAAACTCAACAAGCGGTCAGTATCTGTGGTGGTGGAAACAGGATGAACTTTTCGAGTCCCCATCACTTTTCCACAGAACTTTATCAGTACTGCTGATATTCCAGATGATTGCGAACTGCCTTCAATTTTGTGTTTTCCGAAATTAAAATGCCATGACTCCCCGTCGGGGAATTGAACCCCGGTGTCCCGCGTGATAGGCGGGGATACTGACCACTATACTAACGAAGATCACGTTCGTTGCAAAAAGACTGGACGTTATCGTGTTCCTCGTTAGTATAGTGGTCAGTATCCCCGCCTGTCACGCCGGAGACCGGGGTTCAATTCCCCGACGGTGAGATTCTGAATTGTAATTTCGGAAAACACAAAATTCAAAACAGACGGCGGAATCCTCTGGGAAATAGTCAGTGCTGATAAACCTCTGACGAAGAGTGACGGGGACTTTGAAAGCTCATTTTGGTTCTCCCTCCACAGCCCGAGCCCATTTCTTGACGTTTTTCCAGCAGTTTTCTATTTATATTTTGGTGCAGATAGAGATTGTGCATCAGTCACAGAGTCAGGAACAGTCAGTTGGAAAACAATCCTCAATCCGCCGGTTTCAGTGTCCAGAGGGACTGCAATACGAGAGGAGGGAAGATAAGCTGAACCTTTCTGAATGACTGATCAGAGCCCAGCTGGACCCATTCCGAACCCCACACTTTAGGAAAGATGACAATGTGCGAGAGGAAGCGAAGGGGAGATTTACTAGACGAGTACCAGAGATGCGGGACTACAGTTATTTGAAGTGAGGAGGAAGCTGGAGTGTTCCCCTTCCAGCAGAAGAAGTTAGGAGGAGGTTTAATGGAGCTGTTCAAAATGCTGAAGTCGATGGGAATAACTTATTCCAATTGAGAGAGGTGGTAAGTGCAGGAGAGAAATTGACAAAATAATCAGAGGCGGGACTGAGAAGTTTCTTTGGTGCCGCGGATCGATTTGATCTGGAATTTACTGCCTGAAAGGGCTGAGGAAGGAGGTACAATAATATCTTTCAGAATGGATTTCAATGAATCCGTGAGGTTACAGGGACGAGGAGTGAAACTAACTGGATAGGTCTTCCCGAGAGACAGCACAGGCAAGACGGGCCGAATGGCTTTCTTCTGCGCTGCATCATTTATATTATTCAATGGGCTGTGTGGACAATCGACGTCACCCCCCGGGTTTGCTGCCCGACACTGGCTCCGAGTTGGGGTTTCTGATTTGAGTTTAGAAATCAATGCACTGAGATGGCCTGGCATGGATTCTGGATCCATTGCTTGGAGGCAGCTGTGCCCCTCAAGGTACCACCATCGCCAGCTCGAAGCTCTATAATATTGCAACAAAAACATCCTAAATATCCTAACCTTGTATTAAAATTGAAACAAAGCTGCCAAGGAACCGCAGAAGGCGGGATTCGTTTAGTTGACAAAAACGTTCCGAGATGCATCTTAAAGAGCGGAGGGAGCTGGAGAACTGGGGACGTTTAGGACAAAGAGCAAAGAACAACGCAGCACAGGAACAGGCGTTCGGCCCTCCGAGCCTGTTCAGGGAGGGAATCCACAATGTTAGACTGGGTCAGTTGAAATCACGGCTGTCGATGCTGTAGAAATTAAAATCGGAAATATACATGTAATTGCGGGGAAGGAGTCAGTGACAGGCAGCAAACGCGAAGGTTATGTCGATTGTCCCCAAAGCCAATTGAATAATAGAATGCTTCCGCACAGAAGAAAGCCGTTCGGCCCGTCCGGCCTCTGCGGTCTCTCGGGAAGACCTATCCAATCAGTTTCACACCTCTGCCCTGTAACCTCGCGGATTCATTGTAATAAATTCTGAAAGTAATTATTGAATCTGCTGTGAATTCCAGATCGAAGCAATCCGCTGCTTCAAATAAACTCTTCTCATTTCCCCCTCTGTTTGTTTTGTCAATTTTCTCTCCTGCAGTTACCGCCTCTGCTCTCAATGGAATTATTCCCATTGACTTCAGCATTTTGAACAGCTTCACTAAACCTCCTCCTAACTTCCTCTGCTGGAAGGGGAACACTCCAGCTTCCTCCTCACTTCAAATAACCGCACCTCTGGAACTAATCTAGTAAATCTCCCCTTCGCTACCTCGAGCACCTTGTCATCTTTCCTAACGTGTGGTGTCGGGAATGGGTTCTAATACTCCAGCGGAGCTCTGATCAGTCTTTCAGACAGGTTCAGCATATCTTCCCTGGTTTACTATTTCTGGTTCCGAACTCAGTGTGGGTTCTGAAATTTGAAACCTGCGGATTGAGTATTGTTGACCAGCTGACTGTTCCTGACTGTGTGACTAATGCACAATTTCTATCTGCACCAAAATAGAATCAGAATAGTACTGGACAAACTCAACAAGCGGTCAGTATCTGTGGTGGTCGAAACAGGATGAACTTTTAGAGTCGCAATAACTTTTCCACAGAACTGCTTATTTTCCAGATGATTGCGAACTGCCTTCAATTTTGTGTACTCAGAAATGAAAATTTGATGTCTCCCCGTCGGGGAATTGAACCCCGGTCTCCCGCGTGACAGGCGGGGATACTGACCACTATACTAACGAGGAACACGTTAGTCGGCTGTCCGTCTGATCACAGGGTCAGTTTTACACTGTTTTGAGGTGGGGGGGGGGGGGGGGTGTTGTAGTGGTGCGGCTGGATCGGGGGCCAGCGGAAGATAGAAATTCACAAAGATGTCGTGGACAGAAAAACAAAAGGAATGTAGTTGGGGATGGTCAACACTAACAAGGGCTGATCGTGACATACAAAGATATTCGATTGTGTGAATGGCAGAACAAAGGTGGGTAGTGTGTCAAAGGGCAACTGGGAACAGATGGTCCAAGTTGGATAGGGGAGGGGCCAATTGTGAGGGAACAATTTCATTGGAAGAAATGAAAGTAAATTGATAGAAATAAAAAATGGGGTGAAGGTGGAAGAGAGAGATCACACTCCACGTGGGAAGAGGGTGAATTGCTGGAGGAGTGGATCAGGGTTCCCCTAACGGAACATTCCCACCAAAATGCTGACAGGGCGAGTGAGAGAAAGGTACGTTTGTTGGTTTGCTGGAGTTGGCGGAACTGGCAGAAGACAATTATAGAACATGAAACACACAGTGCAGAAAGAGGCCACTCGGCCCATCGAGTCTGCCCCGACCCACTTAAGCCCTTCCACCCTATACCCGTAAACCAATAACCCCTCCTAACCTTTTTGGTCATTGAGGACATTTTTTAAAATCACGGCCAAACCAATTAACCTGCACGTCTTTGACCTGTGGGAGGAAACCAGAGCACCCGGAGAACATGCAAACCGCGCACAGATAGTGACCCAGCAGGGAATTGAACCAGGGATCCTGGTACTGTGAACCTACACTTGTGCTACCGTGCTGCCCATTCTTTGGCTGGGGAGACTGGTGGGGTGGAAAGTATATTAAGTCTATTAACTGTGCTTCCAATTTCTACCCCAGTATCACCTTCAGACGGTCCATCTCCGACACCTCCTTCCGTGACCTTTCAATTTCAATTTCTGGGGATAGACTGTCGACAAATATTCATTACAAACCGTCTGGCTCCCAAGCTACCTTGACTACAGCTCTTGGCACTCCTCATCCTGTTGGACGGCATCCTTCACATCTGTTCTATCTGTTCTGGTCATACCGCTTTCCAAAATGATGCTGCTAACATGTCTTCCTTCTTCGTTAATCTTGGTTTCCCACCCACTGCTGTCGACGGGCTCCCAACTGTGGCCGATCCTATTACCCCATCTCTGCTCTCACCACATCCCCTACCTCCCAGAACCTGGATAGGATACCCCTTGTGCTCACTTTTCTCCCTCCCCTCCCTCCCTCCCCATGCAGCCTCTGCATTCAAAGTATCTTCCTTAGCTATATCCGCCAACTCCAATGAACCCCCAAACATACCTTCCCCTAATCACCCTGTCATCATTTATCAGGGACCATTCCCTCAGGGATACCCTGGTCCGTTCCTCCAATACCCTCAACACCTGACCCGCTTCCCACAGCACCATCCCGTACTAATGCAGACAATGTAACGCCTGCCCCTTTATCTCCTTCCTCCCTGCTCACCATCCCTGGGCCTAAACACGCTTTTCAAGTGAGGTAGTGCTTCACGTGCACGGGCATCAATCTGGTCTGTTGCATTTGCTGCTCCCAATGCGGACTGCTGTATATTGGAGAGACTAAATGCAGACTGGGTGCAACAGCTCAGATGTGTCAACAAGCAAGAACCCAAACCTTCCTGTCGCTTGCCATTCCAACTCACCGTCCTGCTCTCATTTTCACATGTCAGTCCTTGGCCTGCTGCAATGTTCCAGTGAACCCCAGATCAAACTACAGGAAGAGCACCTCATCTCTTAATTGGGCACATTACAATCTTCCGCACTGAACATTGAGTTCAACAATTTCAGACTGTGAACTCTCTCCTCCAACTTCACCTCATTTTTATTTCTATCAATTTATTTTCCTTTCTTCCATTGATCTGTTATTTCCTCCCCTCCCCCAACCCACTTGGACCATCTGTTCCCTGTTCCCAGTTGCCCTTTGACACACTGCTCACCTTTATTCTGCCATTCACACATTCTAATCTCTTTATGTGCCACTACATTGTGGAGATGCCGGTGTTGGACTGGGGTTGGCACAGTAAGAAGTCAAGGCAACACCAGGTTAAAGTCCAACAGGTGTGTTTAGTGATGAAGGACCTGCGCTCCGAAAGCTAGTGACTCCAAACAAATCTGTTGGACTTTAACATGGTGTTGTAAGACTTCTTACTGTGCCACTATCAGCAACCTTCTTAGCTTTTATCACCCACATTTACAATTCCTTTTGTCTTTCTGTCCACGACGTCTTTGTCAATCTTTACCTCCCGCTGGCCTGCTGTACAGCACCCCCCCCCCCCCGCCCCCACAAAAAAAAGGATACGAAGTAATCTGACCCTATTTGAGTTTTCTCCAGCTTTGAGAAATAGTAATCCAGACACAAAACATTAGTTCCCTCCTCTCTCCTCAGATGCTGTCAGACCTGCTGAGATTGTCCAGTATTTCCTGATTATGTTTCAGAGTCCAGCATCTGATTGAGATAAAAGCATCATGCGTTTAGCTCAAGGGTTCAGTCAATCATTTGAGGAATTAACCACTAACAGTGGGCCTGAAGCGGCTGGGGGAACACCTTCAGTTATCTCGCAGTGAGATTAGAAGATAGATAGAGAAATACAGCACAGAACAGGCCCTTCGGAACCACGATGTTGTGCCGAACTTTTGTCCTTGGTTAATCATAGAATTTTGGACACTAATCTCTTTATGTGCCACTACAATGTGGAGATGCCGGCGTTGGACTGGGGTTGGCACAGTAAGAAGTCAAGGCAACACCAGGTTAAAGTCCAACAGGTGTGTTTAGTGATGAAGGAGCTGCGCTCCGAAAGCTAGTGACTCCAAACAAATCTGTTGGACATTAACATGGTGTTGTAAGACTTCTTACTGTGCCACTATCAGCACCCTTCTTAGCTTTTATCACCCACATTTACAATTCCTTTTGTCTTTCTGTCCACGACGACTTTGTCAATCTTTACCTCCCGCTGGCCTGCTGCACAGCATCCCCCCGGCCCACGATGTTGTGCCGAACTTTTGTCCTAGGTTAATCATAGAATTTTGGACACTAAGGGCAATTTTCATGGCCAATCCACGCAACCTGCACATCTTTGGACTGTGGGAGGAAACCGGAGTACCCTGGAGCTGTGAAGCAATTGTGCTATCCACAATGCTACCGTGCTGCCCTTAAGAAGAAGTTAATCTACACTCCATTATTCTACCCTAATCCATGTACCTATCCAATAGCCGCTTGAAGGTCCCTAACGTTTCCGACTCAACTACTTCCACAGGCAGTGCATTCCATGCCCCCACTACTCTCTGGGTAACGAACCTACCTCTGACATCCCCTCTATATCTTCCACCATTTATCTTAAATGTATGCCCCCTTGTAATGGTGTGTTGCACCCGTGGGGAAAGTCTCTGACAGTCTACTCTATCTATTCCCCTGATCATCTTATAAACCTCTATCGTCCCCCCTCATCCTTCTCCATTCTAATGAGAAAAGGCCTAGCACCCTCAACCTTTCCTCGTATGACCTACTCTCCATTCCAGGCAACATCCTGGTAAATCTCCTTTGCACCTTTTCCAAAGCTTCCACATCCTTCCTAAAATGAGGCGACCAGAACTGCAAAATGTGGCCTGACCAAGGTTTTGTACAGCTGCATCATCACCTCACGGCTCTTAAATTCAATCCCTCTGCTAATGAATGCTAGCACACCATAAGCCTTCTTCACAGCTCTATCCACTTGAATGGCAACTTTTAAATATCTATGAACATAGACCCCAAGATCTCTCTGCTCCTCCATATTGCCAAGAACCCTACCGTTAACGCTGAATTCCGCATTCATATTTGTCCTTCCAAAATGAACAACCTCACACTTGTCAGGGTTAAACTCCATCTGCCACTTCTCAGCCCATCTCTGCATCCTATCTATGTCTCTTTGAAGCCGACAACAGCCCTCCTCACTATCCACGACTCCACCAATCTTCGTATCATCTGCAAATTTACTGACCCACCCCTCAACTCCCTCATCCAAGTCGTTAATGAAAATCACAAACAGCAGAGGACCCAGAACTGATCCCTGCGGTACGCCACTGATAACTGGGCTCCAGGCTGAATATTTGCCATCCACCACCACTCTCCGTCTTCTATCGGTTAGCCAGTTTGTTATCCAACTGGCCAAATAAACCACTATCCCATGCCTCCTTACTTTCTGCACAAGCCTACAATGGGGAATCTTATCAAATGCCTTACTAAAATCCATGTACACTACATCCACTGCTTTACCTTCATCCACATGCTTGGTTACCTCCTCAAAGAAGTCAATAAGACTTGTAAGGCAAGACCTACCCCTCACAAATCCGTGCTGACTATGCCTAATCAAGCAGTGTCTTTCCAGATGCTCAGAAATCCGATCCCTCAGTACCCTTTCCATTACTTTGCCTACCACCGAAGTAAGACTAACCGGCCTGTAATTCCTAGGGTTATCCCTATTCCCTTTTTTGAACAGGGGCACGACATTCGCCACTCTCCAATCCTCTGGTACCAGCACGGTAGCAGGTTGGTTAGCATAAATGCTTCACAGCTCCAGGGTCCCAGATTCGATTCCCGGCTGGGTCACTGTCTGTGCGGAGTCTGCACGTCCTCCCCGTGTGTGCATGGGTTTCCTCCGGCTGCTCCGGTTTCCTCCAACAGTCCAAAGATGTGCGGGTTAGGTGGATTGGCCACGCTAAATTGCCCGTAGTGTCCTAAAAAGTAAGGTTAAGGGGGGGGAGGGGGGGGGTTGTTGGGTTATATGGGTTTGAGTAGGGTGATCATTGCTCTGCACAACATCAAGGGCCTGTTCTGTGCTGTACTGTTCTATGTTCACCCCTGTTGACAGCGAGGATGAAAAGATCATTGCCAATGGCTCTGCAATTTCATTTCTTGCTTCCCATAGAATCCGTGGATATATTGCAGTCAGGCCCGGGGGATTTGTCTATCCTCAAGTTTTTCAAAACGCGGAACACATCTTCCTTCCTGACAAGTATCTCCTCGAGCTTATCAGTCTGTTTCACACTGTCCTCTCCAACAATATGGCCCCTCTCGTTTGTAAATACTGAAGAAAAATACTTGTTCAAGACCTCTCCTATCTCTTCAGACTCAATACACAATCTCTCGCTACTGTCCTTGGTCGGACCTACCCTCGGTCTAGTCATTCTCATATTACTCACTTATGTGTCAAAGGCCTTGGGGTTGTCCTTGATCCTACCTGCCAAAGATTTTTCATGCCCTCTCTTAGCTCTCCTAATCCCTTTCTTCAGTTCCCTCCTGGCTATCTTGTATCCCTCCAGCGCCCTGTCTGAACTTTGTTTCTTCGGCCTTTCATAAGTCTCCTTCTTCCTCTTAACAAGACATTCAACCTCTCTTGTCAACCATGGTTCCCTCACTCGACCCTATCTTCCCTGCCTGACAGGGACATACATATGTCAGGATACCTCCTCTAATGGAGCTGACTGTTTCAATTACCATCTGGGATTTTGATGGTCATTGACCCACAGATCGACAGATGTAGGGAATTGAATGAATTGACTTGCCCTGTGATCAAAAGGGTTGCAGACCAACGTGTTCCTCGTTAGTATAGTGGTCAGTATCCCCGCCTGTCACGCGGGAAACCGGGGTTCTGTTCGGAGACTCGGAATTTTAAGAAAACACAAAGTTCAAAGCAGACGGTGGAATCTTGTGGGAAATAGTCAGTGCTGATAAACCTCTGACGAAGAGTGACGAGGACTTTGAAAGCTCATTTTGGTTCTCCACCCACAGCTCGAGCCCATTTCTTAAGGTTTTTCCAACACTTTTCTATTTATATTTTGGTGCAGCCAGAGATTGTGCATCAGTCACAGAGTCAGGAACAGTCAGTTGGACAACAATCCTCAATCCGCTGGTTTCAGTGTGCAGAGGGACTGCAATACGAGAGAAGATATGCTGAACCTTTCTGAATGACCGATCAGAGCCCAGCTGGAGTATGAGCACCCATTCCGAACCCCCACTTTAGGAAAGATGACAAGGTGCGAGAGGTAGTGAAGGGGAGATTTATTAGACGAGCACCAGAGATGCGGGACTACAGTTATTTGAAGTGAGGAGGAAGCTGGAGTGTTCTCCTTCCAGCAGAGGAAGTTAGGAGGAGGTTTAATGGAGCTGTTCAAAATGCTGAAGTCGATGGGAATAACAATTGAGAGAGGTGGTAAGTGCAGGAGAGAAATTGACAAAATAATCAGAGGGGGGACTAAGAAGTTTCTTTGGTGCCGCGGATCGATTTGGTCTGGAATTTACTGCCTGAAAGGGCGGAGGAAGTAGGTACAATAATATCTTTCAGAATGGATTTCAATGAATCTGTGAGGTTACAGGGAAGAGGAGTGAAACTAACTGGATTGGTCTTCCCGAGAGACCGCACAGGAAGACGGGCCGAATGGCTTTCTTCTGCTCCGCATCATTTATATTATTCAATGGCCTTTGTGGACAATCGACATCACTCCCCGGGTTTGCTGCCCGACACTGGCTCCGAGTTGGCGTTTCTGATTTGAGTTTAGAAATCAATGCACTGAGATGGCCTGGCATGGATTCTGGATCCATTGCTTGGAGTCAGCTGTGCCCCTCGGGATACCACCATCGCCAGCTCGAAGCTCTATAATATTGCAACAAAAACATCCTAAGGATCCTAAACTTGTATTAAAAATAAAACAAAACTGCCGAGGAACCGCAGTAGGCGGGATTCGGTCAGTTGACAAAAGCTTGTTCAAAGAAGCATCTTAAAGAGCGGAGGGAGCTGGGGAGGGGGAGGGGTTTAGAACAAAGAGCAAAGAAGAACAGCACAGGAACAGGCCTTCGGCCCTCTGAGCCTGTTCAGGGAGGGAATCCACAATGTTCGACTGGGTCAGTTGAAATCACGGCTGTCGATGCTGTAGAAATTAAAATCAGAAATATACATGTAATTGCGGGGAAGGAGTCAGTGACAGGCAGCAAACGCGGAGGTTATGTCGATTGTCCCCAAAGCCAATTGAATAATAGAATGATGCCGCACAGAAGAAAGCCATTCGGCCCGTCTTGTGTCTGCGGTCTCTCGGGAAGACCTATCCAATGACTTTCGCAGCTCTTCCCTGTAACCTCGCGGATTCATTGTAATAAATTCTGAAAGTAATTGAATCTGCTCCATCCATCCTTTCAGGCAGTGAATTCCAGATCGAAGCAATCCGCTGCTTCAAAGAAACTTCTCATTTCCCCCTCTGTTTGTTTTGTCAATTTTCTCTCCTGCAGTTACCGCCTCTGCTCTCAATGGAATTATTCCCATTGACTTCAGCATTTTGAACAGCTTCACTAAACCTCCTCCTAACTTCCTCTGCTGGAAGGGGAACACTCCAGCTTCCTCCTCACTTCAAATAACCGCACCTCTGGAACTAATCTAGTAAATCTCCCCTTCGCTACCTCGAGCACCTTGTCATCTTTCCTAAAGTGTGGTGTCGGGAATGGGTGCTAATACTCCAGCGGAGCTCTGATCAGTCGTTCAGACAGGTTCAGCATATCTTCCCTGCTTTACTATTTCTGGTTCCGAACTCAGTGTGGGTTCTGAAATTTGAAGCCTCCTTCGGATTGAGTATTGTTGTCCAGCTGACTGTTCCTGACTGTGTGACTAATGCACAATCTCTATCTGCACCAAAATATAAACAGAACTGTGCTGGAAAAACTCAAAAAGCGGTCAGTATCTGTGGTGGTCGAAACAGGATGAACTTTTAGAGTCCCCATCACATTTCCACAGAACTTTATCAGTACTGTTTATTTTCCAGATAAGAAGGATAAAGAAGGAGCCGTGCTCCGAAAGCTCGTGTTTGAAACAAACCTGTTGGACTTTAACCTGGTGTTGTAAGACTTCTTACTGTGCTCACCCCAGTCCAACGCCGGCATCTCCACATCATATTTTCCAGATGATTGCGAACTGCCTTGAATTTTGTGTTTTCTGAAATTAAAATTCAGCGCCTCCCCGTCGGGGAATTGAACCCCGGTCTCCCGCGTGACAGGCGGGGATACTGACCACTATACTAACGAGGATCACGTCGGTTGCCTGACCTTCTGATCACAGGACAATTCAATCTCCTCATTTCCATCTGCCAATCTGAAGGTTAATGAGCGCCAAAAATCCCAACTGGGAATTGAAACAGCTCCATTAGATGAGGGTTCCTGTCACATTCCAGTCTCACTGCGAGATAACGGAACGGGGTCCCAGGCGCTTTAGGCCCACAGTTAGTGGTTAATTCCTCAAATGATTGTCTCATTCCCTCAGGTCAATGCAAACTACTGCGGATGCTGGGACCTGAAACAAAAACAGAAAATATTACACAATCAGAAAGGAAAATATAGTGCCCCCCCCCCCTAATAAGTATACATCTGACCCTATTTGCAGTTTTCTCCAGCTTTGAGAAATAGTCATCCAGACTCGAAACACTAGTTCCCTCCACTCTCCTCAGATGCTGTCAGACCTGCTGAGATTCTCCAGTATTTCCTGATTATGTTTCAGTCCAGCATCCACATGAGATAAAAGCATCATGAGGCTCAAGAGTTCAATCTTTTGAGGAATTTTCCACGAACGGTGGGCCTGAAGCGGCTGGGAGAACCCCTTCAGTTATCTCGCAGTGAGATTAGAAGATGTCAGCATACTTTCTCTAATGGAGCTGACTGTTTCAATTACTACCTGGGATATTTGATGCTCATTGGCCCACAGAGCGACAGATATAGGGAATTGAATGAATTGACTTGCCCTGTGATCAAAAGGGCTGCATATCCATGTTAGTATAGTGGTCAGTATCCCCGCCTGTCACGCGGGAGACCGGGGTTCAATTCCCCGACGGGGAGACGCTCAATTTTCATTTCGGAAAACACAAAATTCAAGGTAGGCGTCGGAATCCTGTGGAAAATATGAACCTCTGAGGAAAAGTGACGGGGACTTTGAAACCTCAACTTTTTTCTCCCTCAACAGCTCGAGCCCATTTCTTGAGGTTTTTCCAGCAGTTTTCTATTGATATTGTGGTGCAGATAGAGATTGTTCATCAGTCACAGAGTCAGGAACAGTCAGTTGGACAAATGCCCTCAATCCGCCGGTTTCAGTATGAAAACAGGGAAAATATGCTGAACCTTTCTGAATGACTGATCAGAGTCCAGCTGGAGTATTCTCACCCATTCCTGAACCCATACTTTAGGAAAGATGACAAGGTGCTAGAGAAAGTGCACAGGAGATTTACTAGACTAATACCAGAGATGCGGGACTACAGTTATGTCGAAAGAGTAGGAAGCTGGAGTGTTCTCATTCCAGCAGAGGAAGTTAGGAGAAGGTTTAATGGAGCTGGGGAAAATGCTGAAGTCAATGAGAATAACTTGTTTCCATTGAGTGAGGCGGGATGTGCAGGAGAGAAAATTGGCCAAAGAAACATGGGGAACTGAGAAGAGTTTCTTTGATGCAGCCGAGTGTTTTGGTGCGGGATTCACTGCTTGAACGGATGGGGAAGCAGATTTAATAATTACTTTCAGAATAGATTTCAAGGGCAGCATGGTAGCACAGTGGGTTAGCCCTGCTGCCTCACGGCGCCGAGGTCCCAGGTTGGATCCCGCCTCTGGGTCACTGTCCGTGTGGAGTTCGCACATTCTTCCGGTGTTTGCGTGGGTTTCACCCCCACAACCCCAAAAAGATGGGCAGGCTAGGTGGATTGGCCAGGCTAAATTGCCCCTTAATGGGAAAAAAATTGAGTACACTAAAACGGGCCGAATGGCTTTCTTATGTGCTACATCATTCTATTTTTCAATGGGCTTTGGGGACAGTCGATATCAATGCTGCCTGACACTGGCTCCTGCCCCGCAATGTCTTATATATTCCCGATATACATATTGTCTTATATATTCCCGATGTCTACAGCACCGACAGCCGTGATTTCAGTTGGCCCAGTCTAACATTCTGAATTCCCTCCTAAACAGGTTCCTGTGTTGTGTTGTTCTCTGGTCTTTATTCTAAACCTCTCCACTTCTCCAGCTCCCTCCCCCCTTTAAGATGCTTCTTTGAACAAGTGTTTGTCAACTGACCGAATCCCGCTTTCTGAAGCACCTCAGCAGCTATGTTTTATTTTTAATAGACTTTTTAGGATCCTAGGGATTTTTTTCTTGCAATATTAAAGACCTTATAGCTAGCGATGGGGGTAAACTGAGGGGCACAGCTGCTTCCGTGCAATGCACCCAGAATCCATGCCAGGCCATTGCAGTTTCTAAACTCTCAAATCAGAAACCCCAAGCTCGGAGTTGAATTCGATCCGTTTCGGTGAGAAGAGTAACGGTTAAATTCCGCTGTGTCTTTCCTCGAATTCATTTGGATAATGGGAAATTTAATCAATGGGTTATGTTATCTTCCAGATAAGAGTCGAGGTCAATTGGATGAGTGACTGATAAATGTATTTATGGGATTAAGTGGGAATAAATTAGATAGAAAGGAGATGGCAATGCATGCTGTCGAAGTTGGGGAAACATTTCCAATAAATAACATGCACGTTAAATTTAGCAAAGTTATCAGAAGTACAAAAAATAAATTGAATCTATGCTCCAAAATGACGTGAATGAGTTGAGTTCTTCTGATTGGAGTTCATCAATTGTAATGGTGCCAACGCAAGATGGAACAGAGTGATTTTGTGTGGACTGCTGGAAAGTGAATGTTGTCACCAAGGGGCATGAGATTCCTACCCCACGGTAGGAAGGTTACAGTGAAAGTATTCAAGGCAGACTTCGGAATCCTGAGAAAATAGGCAGTGCTGATGAACCTCTGAGGGAGAGTGACGGGGACTCTAAAAGTTCATCCAGTTTCTCCCTCCACAGATCCTGCCCATTTGTTGAGTTTTTCCAATCAGTTTTCCTTTTTTATTTTAGTGCAGATACTGATTGTGCATTGGTCACAGAGTCAGGAACAGTCAGTTGCACAACAATCCTCAATCCTTTAGTTTCAAAATTCAGAACCCACACTGAGTTAGGAACCTGAAACGGGACTGCAATACGAAAGCAGGTAAGATGTGCTGAACCTTTCTGAATGACTGATCAGAGCCCAACTGGAGTATTCTCACACATTCCGGACACCTCACTTTCGGAAAGCTAACAAGTTACCAGAGGTAGTGCGGAAGCGATTTACTAGACGAGTACCAGGGATGCGGGACTGCAATTATTGAAATGAGTAGGAAGCTGGAATGTTCTCCTTCCAGCAGAGAAAGTTCGGAGGATGTTTAATAAAGTTCTTAAAAGTGCTGAAGTCAATTGGAATAAGCTGTTTCCGTTGACAGAAGGGGCGGTAACCGCAGGAGAGAAATTGACAAAATAATCAGAGGGGAAACTGGGAAGAGTTTCTTTGAAGCAGCGGATTGTTTTTGATCTGGAATTCACTGTCTGAAAGGTTAGAGGAAGCAGATTCAGCAATAACTTGCAGAATGGATTTCAATGAATCCGTGAGGTTACAGGGAAGAGGAGTGAAACTAACTGGATAGGTCTTCCCGAGAGACCGCATAGGCAAGACGGGCCGAATGGTTTTCTTCTGTCGGCAGCATTCTATTATTCAATGAGCTTTGGGGACAATCGACATCACCCCCCGGGTTTGCTTCCCGACACTGGCTCCTGGCCCGCAATGTCTTGCACATTCCCGAGTTGAATCTCTACACCATCGACCGCTGTGATTTCAAGTGGCCCAGTCTCAAATTAAGATCAGAGGGTAAGGTGTGACAGATGTAGGTGTGGAGAGAGGGGGCACACTGTGACAGATGAAGGTGTGCGGGGAGGGGGACGCCGTGACAGATGTCGGTGTGGGGGGAAGGAGAGACACTGTGACAGATATAGATGTGGGGGGAGGCAGGACGTTAGCTCTTTTCTCTCCCTACAGATGCTGCCAGACCTGCTGAGATTTTCCAGCATTTTCTCTTTTGGCTGTAAATTCTATTATTCTATGATTGTCCAGTCGGCCCATCATGCCGGATTGTTCCTCCTTCACCCCGCTCATTTCTTTCTCTCTTGAATCCATACTTTCTCCTTTTGCCATGTCCCTTTCCACCCATACATGTTTCCTCTGATGCCCTATCAACAACTTCCAGTTCCCCCAGCCCTAACCACCTGCGTTTCATATTGGATGTCCAATCCATCTAAACCTCTATCCCACATCAGGACGGTCTGAAGATTTTCCGCTTTTTCCTCGAACAGGGGCCTGAATTATCTCCGTCCACCGCCACTCTCCTTCATCTGGCTGAACTTGTCCTCTCACTGAACGATTTCTCCTTTTCTAGAGATTTGAAACCATGGAAGAAAATAGAAAAGGGACAATCGCTGAACAGGGAGAAGTGAACAGAGAGAAAGCAGAAGACGAGGGAATGGTACTGGGTAAATGTCTTCTTGACAACGCCATCACGGACTGGACAGGCCTCATATCCTCCTTCTATACAGCACCTCTTGTATGATTCTAGGATTATAGTACTTGAGATCCGTAAGTGACTAAACGCCGGAGTCCCACTGGTGAAACACTCCAAGGTCAATGTAATCCTCTGTTTCCTCTGAGTAGTATCTGTGAGATGATGAGAAATAGGAGCAGATGGATCATGAATTTCGCGGTTTCTCAACCATTCAAAACTTCGTGCCTGATCTGCTTCAATTACACCTTCCGGATAATTGTCAATTCTCACTGTCACAGCCAGAACAGACGGAGAATTCTCAGTGATAAAATAGTGAGATCGAATTCAATACATGCATCGCAATGCTCGCTTGTTAGTTGACGCCAGTGTCGGCCCATCAAATGTGTAACCGCTTTGGGAAAGGGCTGTTCCACAATCCAGTTTACCCTATCATCCTGTCAATTAATTCGCTTTCAGTTCATATTGAAACTGATTAGAATACACCATCCTTTCAGATTGAAAAGTAAAATAGTGGGCATGTTGGAAATGCTCAGCAGGCCAGGAGACAAACTGAGTGAACCGTTCAGGCCGATGTCTTTTCCTCACAACTGAATAAAGGTAAAAATATAAACCAATGGAGTGCGAGATGGGGTAGGTATGTACAAAAGCGAAACTCTGTGAGGGAGGAAGAAAGGAGAGAAAATGCTTCATGGTGCAAAATGCAAAGAGACTCGTTATGTTGACAGTAAATAAAGATGTGTCCAGATGAGGTTGTGAATGGTTGCATAGCAACCGACCTAATGTAACATGAAGGAAAAAACAAAGAAACGAGACAATACCAAACCAGTAAAAACCAGAAAGAAACAATATGGATACAGATCTTATGAAGTTTAAATCAACCTAACAAAATCCGAATAACGCATCTGGATTGATGTCCAATATAAGGAAGTTTGGAGGTTGATGCTTAAGGAAGCGCTTTGAATTATTCCCGGTGATCACCGAGAGCAATGGAAGGGATTGGCAGAGTTGTGTTACAGGACAGGACAGAGTGAAGGGGTAAAAAATTGAGCTTTTAAATAGTGACAGATCTATTTCCATCCCCTACACTTTGCAAATCCCATAGTTTAAACGTCACTCCGAATGAGCTTTCTTGCTTTCAAGGGGACGGATTCACACTTTCCCACAACAAATATCATGTTCAATCATTACCCAATGAATCTTTTCCTGTTCATGTGTTCCCAGTGGAATTTTGTGAACTTAAAGCCTTCCAGAAATAAATGCAATCTTCAAAGCTTTGACATTCCAGTGCAGATGAGTGTTCTTAATTGGCAGTGTGTATCCGACACGACAAATGAACCAAATAGTGAAGCAAAATAGTGGGAAACAATTCAAAAATTTGGATTGCAACTTTTGCTGCCAGGTTGGTGCCGTGGCTTAGTTGGTTAAAGCGCCTGTCTCGTAAACAGGAAATCCTGAGTTCAAATCTCAGCGGTGCCTTTATCCATTTAGTTAATGCTTTAACTCAACACAGTGACAATCAAAAAGTACAACGCAGGAACAAGGTCCTTCGACCTTCCAAGCCTGCGCTGACCATGCTGCCCGTCTACACTAAAATCTTCCACACTTCTTGAGTCTGTATCCCTCTATTCCCATCCTATTCATGTGTTTGTCAAGATGCCCCTTAAATGTCACTATCGTCCCTGCTTCCATTACCTCCTCCGGCAGCAAGTTCCAGGCACCCACTACCCTCTGTGTAAAAAACTTGCCTTGTACGTCTCCTCTAAACATTGCCCCTCGCACCTTAAACCTATGCCCCCTAGTAATTGACCCCTCTACCCTGGGAAAAAGATGCTGACTATCCACTCTGTCTATGCCCCTCATAATTTTGTCGACCTCTACCAGGTCGCCACTCAACCTCCTTCATTCCAGGGAGAACAAACAGAGTTTATTCAACTCCTCATAGCTAATGCCCTCCATACAAGGCAACATCCTGGTAAATCTCTTCTGCACCTTCACTAAAGCCTCCATATCCTTCTGGTAGAGTGGCGACCAGTATTGAACACTATATTCCAAGTGTGGCCTAACTAAGGTTCTATACAGCTGCAACATGACTTGCCAATGACTGTCAATACTCTTGAGGGTTCTACCATTCACTGTATATTCACTACATGTATTAGACATTGAGAAAAAATATTGCGTTTTCATGCTGAAAACAGGTGAAGCTGGAAAAATATCTGAAGGCCCAGGTCAGATATGATCAAAATTGTCCCCCTTCTGAATCCAATTGGTCCCATTTCCGCCCCTCCCGCACAGGGCCATCTGTAACTTGTTTTTAAGTTTTGCTTTGACAGACCGCTGGCCTTTGTTCTGATATAAATACATTCTGCCGCATTTATACCACCCTGTGGAACTTCCTTTGTCTTTAACACTATCTTGATATTAGTGTTCCATGATATATTTGTCAAATATTTCTTAACTTCTATCTGTTGCTGGACTTCTATTTTGCTCACCAAATCTTAAACAGTATAAAGTACATCACAATTCTCCCTCTCTTTAACCCTGCAGAAGAGTTACTCAGACAAGAAACATTAACTCTGTTTCTCCCTCCACAGATACCCCCGGGCTTGCTGATACTTATTTCCAGCATTTTATGTTTTATTGGAAGACAAGATTCACATAGATAGATAGAAGATAGGAGCAGGAGGAGGACGTTTGGCCCTTCGAGCCTGCTCCACCATTCATCATGATCATGGTGGATCATCCAATTCAATAGCCTAATCGTGCTTTCTCCCTATAGCCTTTGATCCCATTCTCCCCAAGTGCTATATCCAGTCGCCTCTTGAATATATTCAAATATATATTTTACCTCTGGAAATGCAGAAGGAACATTTTGAATGTTTGCCAGCGATAATTGTGAACAAGTATTGAATGATTTATCTTACTGAATATTTGGTGGGAAAGAGTTGGGAGGGATAAATGGTGAAGCATTTTCGGTGAAGACGTTGTGCTGATGATCTATTTGCACCCTGGAACTTTGTGATTCACACAATTCTCACCTGTACCCGCTGAGCTTTCTTGCATTCTGTACAACAAACACTAGATGTTACCATTGATCCACTCTGAAAATTCATCTCTGTCCTTGTATTAATATCTCCCCGAAATAAATGTAATAATCAACACATTGAAATTCCAGTGCAGATACCTGGGTAAAAACAGTTGTCACTGTAAAGAGCGAGTAGTTGGTGCAAGTTGGACGATTTGTGAATTGAAGCCAAAGGGAGGCTGCCGGTGTGTCTGGGAGGGAAATGAGCTGGAGAGGGAGAATTATCAAAGGAGAAAATGCAAAAAGGTATTTGATCAGACAATAAAGACAGCTCTGAGAACAACACTACAGAAAGTCTGGAAAGTTCAGTGACTAGAGCATCAACCTGTTAATCTGAGGGCCAAGAGCTTAAATCCCCATTCAATCACCATCATTGTTTCAAGGTACTCACTCCTCATGACACCCAAAAGTATAAAATGAGCAATGTCTGCTGTATGTTTCGGAAGAGTAGTGTAGGCTAATAACTAGGGGCCGTGGATCAAAAGTCATTAATAATATATATTTATAGAAGGGATGTAGGGGTCCTGTAAGTGGACGAGTAATTAGGGTAATTCCCCAGGGTTCAGTCCCCAAATTTGATACAAGGTCATCTTGTTTTAGCTATATTCTCTTTAAAAGGCATAATGGGCTCTGGGGTCAGGACGGTCTACACGTGTTTCTCTGAGTTCCAGATGTTGGTGGTATTGTTCCTTGAATAAAATCTGCTTATCGTGGAGCTGGTGCGGGGAGTGAGGAGGAATATTTTTCCAAACAATCGAATAGAGGAGTGGAGAATGTGTACAGTAATGCATAGCTGGAATGTTGATGAAATGGGGATAGAGGTGGGATTGGAAGGTTTGGAAGGGACAGGCAAAGATCTTCAAATTAACTCAATAACTCACTAGAACCAATGGCGATTGGCACGGATGATGTGGAGATGCAGGCGTTGGACTGGGGTGAGCACAGTAAGAAGTCTTCGAACACCAGGTTAAAGTCCAACAGTTTTGTTTCAAATCACTGTTCAAATTTCCTCACCTGAGGAAGGAGCAGTGCTCCTAAAGCTAGTGATTTGAAACAAACCTGTTGGATTTTAACCTGGTGTTGTGAGACTTCTTATTGTGATTGGCACGGAGGCAGTGAGCAGGTTGTGTGGGACTTTATTCGATTCAGGATTTAAAAAAAATAAATTGAGATTACCAAATTATTTTTCCCAATTAAGGGGCAATTTACCTATCCTGCACATCTTTTGGGTTGTGGGGGCGAAACCCACGCAGACACGGGGAGAATGTGCAAACTCCACACGGACAGTGACCGGGGCCGCGATTTGAACACTGGTCCTCAGCGCCACAGGCAACAATGCTAACCACTGTGCTCAATTCAGGATTTTAACTGTTGCATCCAGGAAAGCATTAATTCGTGCAGTGGGGAAATTAGGGTTTCATCGGGAGAGCTGTATTCAGTCTGTATTCAGGTTTAGACAGCAGAGAGTGTTAGCAATGTTTGTGTGGTGATAGACAGCTGGCATTTAATAGATTGGGTGGATGGGGAGGAAGCTGAATTCATGGTTGAACTGGACAACAAAGTTCCACACATCTGGATTGAGCCTGAAGTGGCAGTGGGGAGACTGGTGTAATCCAGGTCGTCATTGTGATCATGTCTGTGGGAGACAGAGGTCAGCCTAATTTTGGCTGAAATTTCTTGAGAGTAAATGTTGTTTCATCCGGATCACAAAGCTGGTTCAACAGCTGGAGAACAGCAACACCCTGGCAGTGATAGAGGATGTAGAGAATGTGGTTGTCCTGCCTGTGGAAGCTGTTCACAATCTTCCTGATGACCTGGGAGAGTTTACACATCCGGGAAATGTTCAGAGTTCCGTCAAATATGGACAGGAGGAGAAACTATTCAATAATACTCCTCAAGCCAACTGAAAAATGATCTGTTACAGGATTTAGAGAGGAAAAAGCGATGGAGACTCCCATTGCCGTTTCTCAACCTATGTTATTCCCAAAGCTTGTCCTCAAGGGTTTGGACAATAGGGGGCAGCACGGTAGCATGGTGGTTAGCATAAATGCTTCACAGCTCCAGGGTCCCAGGTTCGGTTCCCGGCTGGGTCACTGTCTGTGCGGAGTCTGCACGTCCTCCCCGTGTGTGCGTGGGTTTCCTCCGGGTGCTCCGGTTTCCTCCCACAGTCCAAAGATGTGCGGGTTAGGTGGATTGGCCATGTTAAATTGCCCGTAGTGTCCTAAAAGTAAGGGGGGGGGGGTTGTTGGGTTACGGGTATAGGGTGGATACGTGGGTTTGAGTAGGGTGATCATTGCTCGGCACAACATCGAGGGCTGAAGGGCCTGTTCTGTGCTGTACTGTTCTATGTTCTATGTTCTATCTGTCTCTGGACACTGTAACAACAATGAAATGAGGGAGGAGTTAACAGTGAATTCAAATTGATGTTTCTCCAGCTGTGCCGCATTTTCAATGGTGCCCGAGGAAGCTGCCAAGTCCCTCTCTGAGATCTTTCTCTGATCCAGCTTCTCAGAGGGACTGGCAACAGAGCGAAGGAATAACAAGACAGCTAATTAGTTTTCACCCCACAGGAAAATCATTCAATCCTGGGGGTTGTTGAAAGAGTGGCCAGAATGATACAGCCAAGGGAATGTCGCAGATGGCTGTAAAGGAAATGTACTCACACGTTTCACACTTGTTGATAGAGAAACCTGACACTCAATCCCTAGAGTGGAACAAATTCTATTATTTATTTATGCCACTGTCTTCTTTTTCCAGTCAACATTCAACTCTTGTTAAACTTTCCCTTTTATCCTGCTGCATATTAATGACTCAATGAAGGATCCGGTTTTATTGTAGTCAAATATGTTGACAATGCAAAGAATGGTCGGAATGCAATTTACGAGGATGAGACAGGAGTCTGCGAACAGTTAGATATATTCAGTCAGCAAAGAAAAAAATGGCAAATTGAGTGTAATATGGGAAAACGTGAATTTATCACTTTGGTTGGAATAATAAAGGACTATTGAAATGTGGGGATAGAGTTCAGAATGCTGCAATGCAATGGAATCTAGGGGTCTTTGTACATAAATGATAACAAATGACCATGCAGGTCCATTGCATAATTAGGGAGGCAAATGGAATTTGGGACGTTATTGCAAGGGAGCTGGCGTATAAAAGTAAGAAACCGTGCTGCAACTACACAGGGCTTTGGTTTGACTGCACTGTGAGGAGGGATTCACTTTCATCAGGGGCAGTTCACATAATGTTCACCAAACTGATTCTTGGGATGAAGGAGTTGACTTACGAGGGAGAGTTGGACAGGTTAAGCCCATTATCACTGGAGTTTAAAAGAATGAAAGGTCTGATTGAAATATATATAAAAATAAGAGAATGTTTCCCTTCCAGAAAGAGGGTGGTGCTTTTTCAAAATAGCGCCCCCTCCCCGAGATTAAGAGGATCTTCTTTTTCTGTCAGAGACATGCTACTTTATGAAATTCTCTAATTTACAGAGCAATGGAGACTGGATATCACATTGAATTGGCAACATATCATCCTGAATTAATGTCTGCAGCTGAAGAAATGCCTCTCTGCTCCCTTAACTACAGAATCTTCTGTCATCGCTGCATCTTAAACATAAGAACATAACATAAGAATGAGGAGCAAGAGCAGGCCATCTGGCCCCTCGAGCCTGCTCCGCCATTCAATGAGATCACGGCTGATCTTTTGTGGAGTTAGCTCCACTTTCCCGCCCGAACCCTTTATTCCTTTATCCTTCAAAAAACTATCTATCTTTATCTTGAAAACATTTAATGAAGGAGCCTCAACTGCTTCACGAGGCAAGGAATTCCACTGATTCACAACCCTTTGGGTGAAGAAGTTCCTCCAAAACTCAGTCCTAAATCTATTTCCCCTTATTTTGAGGCAGTGCCCCCTAGTTCTGCTTTCACCCGCCAGTAGAAACAACCTGCAGCATCTATCCTATCTATTCCTTTCATAATTTTATTTTTCTATAAGATCTCCCTTCATCTTTCTAAATTCCAATGTGTACAGTCCCAGTCTGCTCAACCTCTCCTCGTAATCCAACCCCCTCAACTCTGGGATTAACCTAGTGAATATCCTCTGCACACCTTCCAGCGCCAGTACGTCCTACTATCTTAATCTACCTCCTGCCAAATGAACAGCTAAAGCCTTGATTTAACCCAGACTACAATCCCTGGTTGAACCATCAGTGTCACCAGTAGTCAGGCCTGAATACTGGCTGTAGAGTGAGATGTACTGAGGAGATTGCTGCACTGCTGGTGTTGTTCTGACAGCCTGCTGCTCACACATTCCCCATGAAGAATGACAGTAGAGACTGAATCAACATCAGTTTGGGGCATTGTGGTGAACCACTGTGCACCTGTATTAGGGGATGTAAGGTAGGATACACTACAAGTTCGGCGGTAGCCCCTGCCGGCTAGCTCCGCCCACAAGGAGCTGTATAATTATGTGTGTCCTTCTCCTGATCAGCCATTTCGCCAGCTGCAGCAGGAGGCCACACATCTGACTGTAATAAAGCCACAGTTGTACCAATCTGAGTCTTTCATGCAAATTGATCGTGCATCAATGTATTACAGTCAGATTTTTCGACATTATGGACATCAGGATCAAACCAGATCGCCTGCAGCAGGATCCACACTCGCCAGACGCCAGAAAGGACTTTAATCACTGGCTGGCTTGTTTTGATGCCTACATCAAAGCTGCGACCCCCGCGCCGATGGAAGCTCAGAAAATTCAAGTTATATACTCCAGGTTGAGCTCCAGCATGTTCCTGTTGATCTAAGATGCCCCAAGTTACGCTGAAGTGATGGCACTCCTAAAAGAGAACTACGCTCAGAAGACAAACACACTCTTCGCAAGGCATGTACTCGCCACTCGGGTACAACTACCTGGTGATCAAACACTTCTGGCGGGCTCTTATCCCACTCGTACGGGACTGTGACTGTCAGGCCATCACGGCCACTTAACATTCTAACCTCCTGATGTGTGACGCTTTCGTAACAGGGATTAGGTCGAAATCCATCCGACAACGACTGCTGGAAGGGGCCACGCTTGACCTAATGGAGACAAAAATGTTAGCGCTCTCCATGACGGTCGCATCTCGAAACATCCAAGCCTACCCCGCTCGCTGCGCAGCCCACCCCTCCTGCCCCTCTTGGACCCTGCAAATGACCCCCCTGGCTGGGGTCCCTCCTAATCAATACACTTGCACCACCCACCATAACACGTACCCTGTGGGTCCCTGCTGCTACTTCTTTGGCCAGCAGAAGCACCCCTGCCAACGCTACCCAGCCCAAACCGTCACTTGCAAATCCTGCGGTAAAAAGGACCACTTCGCAGCTGTGTGCCAGGCCCGCGCAGCCGCTGCTATCGCGCCCGCAATCGCCCCCTCCCCCCGGCCGAACGCACAATGGGCACCGCCATCGTCTCCCCCCGGGTCCATGTGACCAGTGGGTGCCGCCACCTTCTCCTCCTAGGTCCACGTGTGGCCCTTGGGCGCCACCATCTTGCCCCGCCCCCACAACGTGCGCTCCATGGACACTGTCATCTTGTTCCCAACAGGCCCTCCAGACACTGCCATACAGTATTGTCTCCCCCACGGGACAGGAACGCTGGATTCAGGTCACCGACGCTCCCCATCTGAATCCTCGGACGCCAACCCGCAGCTCGCCTCGATGACACTGGACCAGTCCCGCCCTCACAACCTGGCCACCGCTTCAACAACAGTGAAAATGAATGGCCACGCGACCTCTTGCCTGCTGGACTCAGGGAGCATTGAAAGCTTCATTCACCCAGACACAGTAAGGCACTGCTCCCTCGCAGTCCACCCCGCCAACCAACGGATCTCCCTGGCCTCCGGATGCCACTCTGTCTCGATCCGAGGGTTCTGTGTGGTCAATCTCACTGTCCAGGACGTAGAATTCAGCGGTTTCCAGCTCTACGTCCTCCCCAACCTCTGCGCTGCACTATTGCTGGGTCTGGATTTTCAGTGTAATCTCCAGAGCCTAACCCTCAAATTCGGTGGGCCCCTACCTCCATTCACCGTTTGCGACCTCACAACCCTCAAGGTTGACCCCCCCTCCCTCTTTGCCAATCTAACTGCGGATTGCAAGCCCGTCGCCACCAGGAGCAGACGGTACAGCGCCCAGGACAAGGCCTTCATCAGGTCCGAGGTCCAGCGGCTGCTTCAGCAGGGTATTATCGAGGCCAGCAATAGCCCCTGGAGAGCCCAAATGGTATTGGTTAAAACTGGGGAGAAACACAGAATTGTCGTGGACTACAGCCAGACCATCAATCGTTACACGCAGCTCGATGCGTACCCCCTCCCATGCACATCTGATATGGTCAATCAGGTTGCACAGTACCGGGTCTTCTCATCAAAAATAGACGTGAAATCCGCCTACCACCAGCTCCCCATCTGTAAATCGGACCGTCCATACACTGCCTTCGAGGCGGACGGTCGGCTCAATCAATTTCTTAGGGTTCTCTTCGGCGTCACTAACGGGTCTCGGTCTTCCAAAGGGAGATAGACCGAATGGTTGACCGGTACTGTCTGCGTACCATGTTTCCGTACCTGGACAATATCACCATCTGTGGCCATGACCAGCAGGACCACAACGCCAGCCTCTCTAAATTTCTCCGCACCACCACTCTCCTCAATCTTACATACAACAAGGAGAAGTGTGTGTTCCGCACGACCCGTCTAGCCATCCTCAGCTATGTAGTCCAAAGCGGACTCCTGGGGCCCGATCCTGACCGCATGCGCCCCCTCATGGAGCTCCCCCTCCCCCACTGCCCCAAGGCCCTCAAACGCTGCCTTGGGTTCTTCTCCTACTACGCCCAGTGGGTCTAAACTACACGGACAAGGCCCGCCCACTCATACAGTCCAACCAATTGCCCCTCACAGCCGAGGCACAACATGCATTCGCCCGTATTAGAGCAGACATAGCCAAGGCCGGGATGCACGCAATAGATGAGACACTGCCCTTTCAAGTAGAAAGCGATGCTTCAGATGTCGCCCTCGCCGCCACTCTAAACCAGGCAGTCAGACCCGTAGCATTCTTCTCCCGCACCCTTCATGCCTCTGAAATTTGGCACTCATCCGTTGAAAAAGAGGCCCAAGCTATCGTTGAAGTTGTGCGGCATTGGAAGCATTACCTGGCCGTCAGGAGATTCACTCTCCTCACTGACCAAAGGTCGGTAGCTTTCATGTTCAAGAACACCCACCGGGGCAAGATCAAAAATGATAAAATCTTGCGGTGGAGAATCGAGCTCTCCACCTATAATTACGAGATTTTGTATCGCCCGGCAAGCTCAATGAGCCCCCAGACGCCCTCTCCCGGGCACTGCACGACAGCCTTTGTCACCCAGGGGTCACTCGATTCTACCACCTCGTCAAAGCCTGCAATCTGCCCTACTCCGTCGAGGGCGTACGGACAGTCACCAGAGACTGCCAGGTCTGTGCGGAGTGCAAGCCACACCTCTTCCGGCCGGACCGTGCGCGCCTGGTGAAAGCGTCCCGCCCCTTTGAACGCCTCAGCATGGATTTCCCCTCCCCTCCACCGACCGCAACATATATATCCTCCGTGTGGTCGATGAATTCTCCAGGTTTCCCTTCGTCATCCCATGCCCCGATGTGACGTCTGCCACCATCATCAAGGCCCTCAACACCATTATCGCCCTGTTCGGTTTCCCCGCCTACATCCACAGTGACAGGGGATCCTCATTCATGAGCGATGAGCTGCATCAGTTCCTGCTCAGCAGGGGTATCGCCTCCAGCAGGACGACCAGCTACAACACCTGGGGAAACGGGCAGGTAGAGAGGGAGAACGGAACGGTTTGGAGGGCCGTCCAGCTGGCCCTACGGTCCAGAAACCACTCGCTGGCAGGAGGTCCTCCCTGATGCACTACACTCCATAAGGTCTCGACTGTGCACCGCGACAAATAACACACCCCATGAATGTTTTTACCTTCCCCAGGAAGTCCACATCCGGGGTTTCGCTCCCGACTTGGCTCGCAGCTCCAGGACCAGTCCACCGTTATGACGATTCCAGCGACGAACCGTCAAACAACCGGACTGACTTAATCTCTGATGGGAACCGGACTACCAAAATGGACATATTTTTTTCACCTCCCCACTGTAAATTATTTGTAAATCTGTATATAGTTGCACGCCACCCCCGCCAGACTAAGTTTTAACAGGGGGTGAATGTGGTGAACCACTGTGCTCCTGTATTAGGGGATGTAAGGTCGGACCTACACTATAGGTTTGCCGGTATCCCCTGCCGGCTAGCTCCACCCACAAGGAGCCGTATAAATATGCGTGTCCTTCTCCTGATCAGCCATTTCGCCAGCTGCAGCAGGAGGCCAAGCATCTGACTGTAATAAAGTCACAGTTGTACCAATCTGAGTCTTTTGTGCAATTGATCGTGCATCAGGCATATATAATAATGAGGATCGAGCTGGAAGTGGCTCGGAAGGACATGTCTGTTGTCATAAGGGTCAATAACTGGGGCCCAAGATATGAAGGATTAAAGTCAGAGTTTTCACAGCACAACAAGAGATCCTTCAGACAATCGTATCTGAGCAATTATCAAACACCTATTTACTCTAATTCCATTTTCCAACACTTGATCCATTACCTTGTATGCTATGGCATGTCAAATGCTCACCTCAAGACTTCTGAAATTCTCTGCTTCGGTCACTGTCTGAGTGGAGTCTGCACTTTCTCCCTGTGTCGGCGTGGGTTTCTTCCGGGTGTTCCGGTTTCCTCCCACAAGTCCCGAAAGACACGCTGTTAAGTGAATTGGACATTCTGAATTCTCTCTGTGTAATCGAACAGGTGCCGGATTGTAGCGCCTAAGGGCTTTTCACAGTAACTTCATTACAGTGTTAATGTATGCCTACTTGTGACAATAAAGATTATTATTACAAATGTTGTGAGAGTTCCTGCCTCTACCACGCTTTCAGTCAGTGAGTTAGAAGGCAGAAAAGGATTCTATTGACCCAGGTGCACAAAGTGTTTTGAATTCACTGTTTTAAGGTTTGATAGGCGCAGAAGCCTTTATAAAATAGCTTTGGCTATTCGGCTGAAGGCCAACAACCAATACAGGGTTATAGACCAAGGACTGGAAAGTGGGTTGAGACTGGTGGCCTTTTTTCCAACAGCACCGACACATTGGGCTGAGTGGTCTGCTTCAGTGCTGTAAATTTTCTGCTTCTATGAGCAGTTGTGTTTTCTTCTCCTCACTGGACAGACTGAGCCCTAGATCTGTCCTTGGACACCTGCAGTTCAGCTGTTCCTGACCTAAACTGTCACTGGTTCAGTTCCCAGTACTTAACAGACTCTTGCCAGAGACCACATCCTGTAGATCTTTATGTACATTGTATTTACATTCCTATTCGTTCATTGACATCTGCAGCACGGCTCATTCATGCAGATGGATTTATATTGTTTTCCCACCAGTTGTTAGTTGTGGCTCAATAGCAGCACAATCACTTCTGAACCAGAGGGCTGCAAACTCCTGTTGATTTCATGTTGATATTCAGAGTCCCAACAGAGCAAAGGAGCTGATCAACCTTTACACCCCTTACCTTAAGTCGTCACAAAGGAAGCATTGCGTCTGAGTTTCACTCCTCCCACCCCACCCCGCAGCCTACATCTAAAAGTGAATGATTCCCAACAGTGTTTGGCTGAATTGTCTGATAGTTTCATAGAATTTTTGATAAAATTTACAGTGCAGAAGGTGGCCATTCGGCCCATCGAGTCTGCACCGGCTCTTGGAAAGAGCACCCTTCCCAACCGCACACCTCCACCATATCCCCATAACCCAGTAACCCCACCCAACACTAAGGGCAATTTTGGACAGGCAAGTTAGCATGGCCAATCCACCTAACCTGCACATCTTTGGACTGTGGGAGGAAACCGGAGCACCGGAGGAAACCCACGTACACACGGGGAGAATGTGCAGACTCCGCACAGACAGTGACTCAAGCCAGGAATCGAACCTGGGACCCTGAAGCTGTGAAGCAATTGTGCTAATCACTGTGCTACCGTGCTGCCCTGCCGTCCAGTTTCCACTCAGTCGGCGTTAACTTCACCAACGCTCAATTCAAAACCTCCTATGTGAATGAATTAACCCTTTCTTGTTAAATCTTCAAGGAACAAGTCCGAGAGAAAATCATCCACTGCGAATGTTTAATTGACTCAATAACATGATCACCACAACTTGATCACTGAATAGAAGAATTACTTTTTAAAAGTGTACATAGGGTCACCAAGCAATATTATTAACACATAATAGGCAGTTAATTAGCACAACAAATGGGAGAGATTGTCAGCTGTCTATCGCCATAAGAAAACATTCACTAGATCACTGATTATCAAATTATAGTTTAGGTCAGTATCTGTGATTACTGCAGATTGACAAGATTCATTTAGTATCGACTATTAATCCATTTAGTATTCAGTCTATCTAATACTGTTGATGAGGTTTCGTTTTGAGATTTTGCCCAAAACGGGGGATAGAAATGGGCCATGATTTTCATACACGGCCTGATTCTCCTTTCCATTGACTGTTCAAGTGGATACAACAGGTCCCATCCGCTCCAACACAAGGAGATATGGGGGATTCCCAGAGTCTGCATGGATATTTATCTGGTGATAAACTGACATTAGAAATCGGTGGCCTCACAGAAACCGTTCAATTTCCATTTCAAGGATCTGAAACCTGTTTTATACCCGAGTGACAAGTTTCTTTTCCATTCATTTCCCAGCTGTGGGTGTCACTATAATTCTCGACTCAAACTGGACTGAGATGATGCTGTTGGGCCATCTTCTTGAATTGTTCACGTATCTTGTTTGATAAAACAGGCCAGTTGAATGGATCTCATTTACTTTCCAAAAAACTCGGACAGATTCATGATCACTGACAGCAGTTTCTTTTTAAAATCCAGTTTCTATTAAAATGAATTAAAATTCTCAAACTGTCGTTTGAACTCATGTTCTCTGGATTATTAACATAACCTCTGGATTGTTAGTCCAGCAACATAACCAATGCACTCTCTGCCCCTGATAGTTGAAATATGTTCCATTAAATGGCCATTAAATCTAACTGAAATTTGTGGATTATGAACACTAACTGGGTGTGGGGATCACATCACAAAGTACAGGAAAGAGATAATAAAATGTATTTCTTTTCTTCCTGTTACCTGTTCATTTCACTATATCTGAATTAATTCCTTATTACTACATGGTAATTAATTTGAAATTTCAGAGTCGTGATTTTTTTTCCTCAAACTATAGAGTCTTATCAGAAAATCAGATAGGAAATCAGACAGAAATGTTCATTGAATGGAGCACTGGTGATTCTAAATTGAAATGTTTATGATTGAAATATTCAAACTATCACTTTCCGTCCCGATCTGGATTCCTGCAGTAACTTCAGTTGTTCTTTTCCATTTGGACTGAATTTATTATCCCCCAGGCTGAAAAAGATTAAAGATCAATCAGGAAATAAGCACATTGAAGAACAGTGAAAGTAACAGTATTACGATCCCAGGCCAGACCCCAACAGTGGCTCGGTTACTGGACAGAAATCCCAACATTGTATTTTAATTTTGTAAGACTGTGAGGAAAGGATACTTTGCTCCAGGGGTGATCTCATGAAGAAATAGGGATATGGTGTATTAAAACAAACTTTATTACTAACACAGTATTAAAATATCTTTAACATCACACCAGAAAATTACTTACAATCACTCCTTAAAGATTGCTAATCAATGCCGGACATAGTAACCCGAAACGGCAAATCACAGTTCTCTATTGCCTCGACAGCGCCAATGCATTCCAGAACACACGTACAGTAAATACCGTTTGATGGGCTCCTTGAGGAGGAGGAAGCTACGGAGCCTGTCCCAGAAGAACAGGACGCAGCTGCCCAGGATGGAGAATCGGCTGCCAAACAGGCCGAGAAGAAGGAGCTGCATTGGAGGCGCTACATGAGGTCTCAAGTGCACTGGCAGCGCCTGTCATTCGAGGCCCTGCCGTATCGGCATGCCGTTGAAGATTCTGGCTGAGCAGGGAGACAGTGTGACATATCTGTCATATCATGGCGCACCTGGCACCGCGGGAGTATGGGGGGAGTAAAACCCGCTCCCGGTGTCCGTCAAGGTGATGGTCGCCCTGGATTTTTACGTCATAGGCGTCTTCCAGTGGGGACCTGTCCTGGATCTCAGAGCTCAGTGTACAGGTGCACCCGTGCTGTCGCGGAGGACCTATATGCCCAGTCGGCACAATAAATCCACTTCAATGTGGACTGAGGTGATGACGCCTATCCAGGCACCACAGACTGATGCCGAGACCCACTAGAACAACGCCCATGCAGCGACCAGGGGTGTGATTGAGCGGTCTCCTGGCGTTGTGGGTCAGGTGCCTGGACCGTTCTGGAGGGACCCGTCAGTATGATGCTGAGAGGGTTGCCAGCATAGTGGTGGCCTGGTGCATCCTCCACAACATCGCAAAGCTGAGGGGCAAGGTGCTGGAGGAGGAGTATGAACACCAGTCCTCTTCCGACGAGGAGGATGCGGGGGAGAGCGAAGGTGGGCAGGGCATGGGGCCCAGGCAGGCACGAAAGGCCACACAATGTGTGCGTCAGGGCCAACGTGCATGGGATGCCCTGATCGTCTCCAGGTTCACCAACTGGGAGCATGAAGGGACCCTCCAGAGCGGTCCAGGCACCTGCAAACCCCTGCATGATACATACCTGCCACACTACAAGGTGAGGGCCCTGAGTTGGCAGTTACACCGGGTCTGGTCCATGGAGGTTGACATCCCGCTCTGCGATGAGCGCTGGTGCTCCACATCGTTTCACAACATCTGACTCCTGTCCACGGTAGTACTTTGCACCGTCCACCTGAGTGATTCCTGCATGCGAGCAAGCCATTCCATCACATGGTCACATCAGATCCCTGAGGTGACAGCTGGAGGGGGGAGGGGGGGGGGGGGGGGGGGGGGGGAGGAGAGGGGGAGCCCAGCCTACCCGCAACATCCACCCATTCCCCTCCACCCCTCGCCCTCTCTGGCCAGGTCAGACCAGACCTCCGCTCACACCCATCTGACAGAGCACCGAGGCAGCTTGTAACAGTGTAATGTGCACAACTATTTACAGAGACGTGCCCTTGCCCCTATAACTAAGCTGTGCCCTGCCAACTTAACTGGTGTCTAACGTTCTGGCCTTACGGGCCCAAACGCTACCTCTAGGTGGTACATTAAGGATGAAGGCAGCCTGCTGTGAGTCCCACCCTGTGACCTGGGTCCTCACTAGCAGCCGTCTTATGGGGCGACCGGGCCTGGAATGGCCTGCTGCTGCTCGGGTGTCCCGGTGGCCTGCTGCCGCCCTTTTCTGCTCGCTGCCCACCTGATGCACCAGGGACAGGGAGCGGGGGTGCAAGTGGGAGGTGCTGCGGTGTACCGGTACCTCCCATGCGGGAGTCACTGGCATGGACCCCATCACCTCCTCCTCTCCAGAGGTGCCTGATGGCCTCCAGGGCTACTCCATGGGACCGGGGTGCAAGCGAGATACCGCCACCGCCCTGAGGCTTTTCCACCACCTGGTGCTGCCAGTCCTGGAGACCCGCTCTGGTCTCAACCAGGGCTGCATGCACAGGGGGTGGACCATCTCTGTCTGGGACAGCACTGCATCGCCTACTGACTGTGCCACTACCTTTTGGGTTTGTGTCACATTAGCCAGTAACTGCGCCATCGCCCTCTGGGATTGGTCCTCCTCCCTCTGTGTCTGCACCTGGGCAATGCCACCGACATTCTCAGCCACAGCTCGCTGTGACTGGGTCAGACTCAGAACAGCCACTGCAATTTCCAGATGGCTCTGGCACACGGCACTGAGAGGCTTCAACCCTGTCCTGGGCCTCGGCTAAGGCCTGCACAGAATGCCCTCGACCTTGGACAAGCTTATCCATAGTCACAACTCTCGCCCCCAATGCCTTAACCACGGACGCCACACATGCGGTTTTGGCCTAGGTGGCACGCATAGTCAGCACCACCTCCTCATCCTGAATGTGGTTGGACTCATCCACCTGCGCCTGCAGGTGCTGGATGCTCGCCGACAACCCCTCACGTAGTCCCTGGCTCTGTGACTGCATCTCCACAATCGATGGGACTGTCCATTCCAGAAGCCTGAAACCCGCCTGGTCAGCAGCCAGTTCCTGGGGCCGGCCCGCCCTCCGACCGTCTGTCCCCTCGGCAGTTCCTACCTCCACCTGATATGCAGGGTCAGCTATGGGGTGCCCACCAGATCGTGTCCCAGGAGCCTCTTCACTAAAATAGCCAACTGAGGTGAGTGCCTCTGGGATGTTTCAGGGTGTTGCTGTGGAGGGAAATGTTTGTCATCCTCACACCCGAGCTCCGGGGTGTCTTCGGTCTCAGATCCATGCCTCGTGTCCGTGCTGCTGTCCTCATCACTGCTTGGCACCCGGGGCTCCGGCTGTGGAACTGGCTGGGGCAGGGTACAGAAAATGGACCCGCCCCATCACCAGCAGGCCCTGCAAGACTCAGGACAAGACTCATGATTAGACCACGGTCGAGGGAAGTTGGGGTGAGGGTAGGGATGAGGCTAAGGCTGGGGATGGGGGTGAGGGTGGTGGGGGATGAGTGTGGTGTGGGTTTGACACTTGTCATGGGGAGCCGGAACTCAGCGGGGTGACACATCCTCGCGGTGATCTCCCTTTCATCTGGGCCGCTGACCATGTCCAGGACCCTCTGCTCAGCTATAGTGAGAGCCCACAGGTCTGGCAGTCACCCTCCAGTTTTCCCCCCCTCCAGCGGCTATGGGCGGCGTTCTCCTGAGGGGATGGGGCAGTAAACGACAGTGTGAGACAGTCGGACGCACTCAGCCCAGGAGATGGGTAGCTGGTGGCTGAAGTGGCCTGGGCACCTGGCCATGGCGGCCAGTATGGGTACCAACATGCGGTGCAGGGTGGGGGTTTGGCCGCCCTCCAGGTGGGAGACAGGGTGGGGGTGGTAATGCGGTGGGGAAGGTAGGGTTACAGGTGTGTGGAACAGGGGATAATGCCAGGGGCAGTGTTGCCTCCGCACCCTGTCTGTACTGAGGAGGTTGTGCAGATTCTACGGCACTGCTGGCCGGTTTGGACGATGTTGCTGGTGGCGCTCACTGCCTTTGCCACCTACGTCCAGGCACAGTAAATGGCAACCTCCTTCCCGTATCCAGCAGGGTCTCCAGCCCGGCGTCCGAAGATCGTTGGGCCGCATGTCTTGTTGCCATCGTGTTGGTGTGTATATGAGGCTGCAGTTTGTCAGCATCCTGAGTGTCAATCGTGAATCCAGTACCGTTTCTCATTAGGATTGATTGTGTGCGAAATGTTAGACATTGTAAATCCAAGTTAATACCTGGATAACTCCACAACTAAGACCCAAATCATACCACCTTCCCCCCCCGCCCCACCAAAATACGGAACACCACCCGATTAGCACCCCATTTCGATCCAACTATCCCCAACCACCTCTACAACCCAACTACCTCCTGACCTCCACACAACTGCACCCCGACCAATTATTTTTTTATTTAACATTTAGCGTACTGATAGAAATCTAGTTTTAATATATAGTAAGTTTAAAAGGAAGAAAAGCTTCAAATTCAAAATGGCTTTTTAAAATGATTTAAGCTCAAAATGGCTTCACTAAGGTCACACAGTTCAAACAGGCAGGCAGTGAAAACTGCTGAACACGATGAGAATGATCAGATTAAAACTCCAGACACACACATTTGTTACACACTCGTTACTATATGCATCTGGGCAAAGTTCCTAGTTCAGTGGTCATGAGAACTGATACAGAGAGATGGGAATGAAATGATGCAGTCACCCAATGCTAAAAATTTGATCAAGTCATTTCTGTCGAATAAAATGAACTATAATTATTATGACCCAATCACAGTCAGAAAGGGGACAGAACATTAGCAATACCTTAAAAATAGGTGCCGATTGTGAGCAATTTCCTGTCTTTAACTATTTCCTGCGCTTTGCTCTGAAGAAGCTATTTTGTTTATTTTCAACTTCTCTGTATCGTGTATTTTAATTTGAAGAAATCATCAAGAACTGTAATTTGTATTGAATTTGACTCAGTCACCTGTGTTTGCTTGCACAAAATGAACTTTTAAAAACTCTGTATTTGCAAGCAAACTGACTTGATGCGAGACATCTGCAAAACAACTGAATAAAGCTTGAATTTACTTCATGCATGAAGCTCAGTTTTATAGTTCTGTCGAGTAATGTATCATGCGGTGACACATAAGATATATTGACCAAAGTACAGATCTATCAAGTGCCCAATTCATTTTTTTCAATTAAGGGACAATTTATTGTAGCGAATCCACCTACACTACACATATTTGGGTTATGGGGACTAAACCGACGCAAACACGGGGAGAATGTGCAAACTCCACACGGACAGTGACCCAGAACTGGAATAGAGCCAGGATCTCGGCGCCGTGAGGCAGCAATACTAACCACTGTGCCATCGTGCTGCCCTCCACCCTGACCAATTCTGACTAAACGCCCCAACTTGACTACCCAACCCAACTAATGTCAGACCTGACTATGCCGCTGAGCAATCCCAATTAACACCCGGACTGACCCACTGCTGATCCAACCATCTTTACCTACCTCACTCAAAACCCATCACAGCCCCACCACTCGACCAGTCCCCTGACCATCCCAGACTATCTATCTCCATACCACCTTCGTGTTCCTCCAACTAACCACATGACCTGATACAACTACTCCCCAGGCACTCTTCCAACATCCCCAACCATTCTCTGACTTACCTTCCTCTCCCAGCCCTGCAGCAAACCCTCTCACTCAGTCATTAACTAACAGTAATTAAAATGCCGGTCCTTTAACATTACCATATGGCAGTTAGTGCTGTAAATAGGGTGAGTCCCATCTCTTTGCTGATGGGGACCTCTGGGGTCACCGTGCTGAAGATCCCAAAATAAATATGCAGCAGTATCAGAGAATCCACTTATCATTGTCGCTGCTTGGAAGATTAGGCCAATTTATATTTTAAAATCCCATTTATATTTTAATTGCAACACTAAAAATTAACACAAACACTCACTTGATCTGGCACAGATTCCTGCAGGTCAGCATGAGGTCACGGAGAGCGGGGACAGATTGGTCTGTGAAGGAATTTGCCTGCAGGTTCAGATGTGTCAGTGACTCCTTGGTACGAAGAGCGGAGGCAAGATCCTCGGCACCAGAATCTGTGAGGCTGTTTTCATACAGACTGGGGATCAGAGGAAGAAAAATAAATCCCCTGTTCATTAATAACAGTATGAGACAGCAAAAACCAACATCTTTCATTCAGATGGAAGGAAAATATTATTAATGCTGTAAAATAGAATACGTAAATAGAATATGCTGGAAAAACTCAGCAGGTCAGGCAAGTGTTTGTGAAGAGAGAGAATGGCAGAGTATCAATTACAGCTTTCAAGGTCACTGGAGATTGCACATTCTCCCCGTGTCTATGTGGGTCTCAACCCCACAACCCAAAGATATGCAGGGTAGGTGGATTGGTCACGCTAAATTGCCCCTTAATTGGAAAAAAATAATTGGTTACTCTATATTGAAAAAAATCATTACAGCTTTCATTGGAACTGGGAAATGACAGGATTTAAGCAATTCCAGTTGCTGGGGGTGGATGATAGTGGGAGAAAGGAAATAACAGAATGGAATTGCAGGAGTTGTTAAATGACAAAAGGAATGATGGGACAAGCCAAAAGTACAGGATCCCTATGTCTTTGCCTTAGGTCACCAGGGATGGGCATGAGATGGCCAGTGACACAGGAATAGTTTGTAGTCATGCCGTCCCGTTATTCCGCACTGCAGGAGGGCCTGAAACCCCCTCTCCCCCAGTTGTCCTTGATCCTCCCCTGGCTCCAGCCCCATGGGTTCCCAGCTACTAGATTTGCCCCACCCCCTTCCCCAAGGCATACTACGTGCAGGTGATGGGTGTGAGCATGCACTCAACAGTCAAAATATAGCACAGATTGCTAGCACCAGAGCTGAGCTCACAGCAGGTTATCATCACCCTCCTGCCTCGTATATTGACCCGCTGACAGTGCCGACACAGGCCTATCAACCTGGAGTGATGTAACACAGACCCTAGAGAGTGGAACTGGATGATTTGGGGAGGGGGAAGCGGCAGGTAATGGGTAGGTGGTTGCAGAATGAATGGTCCAGGGGGGTGGGGGGAAACTGTGGGTGGGAGAGGGAGAGTTGATGGACGAAACCACGACCTATGAGAAGCGGGTGAGGATGAGGGCCTCCCTGGTCCTCCGAGGCTGCCTATTCTCCGCCCTCTGGCTAGTCACCCCTGGCTCATACCCGTCCTGGCTCAGCTCCTTCTCGTCCAACTTATCGGAGGTGGTGGCAAGTCCTCCTCCTCCTCCACCTCCAACACTTCGTTCCTCTGCTGTGCCAGGTTGTGGAGGGCACAGCAGACCACCACAAAGTACGCATCCCTCTGTGGGTTGTAGTGCAGTACACCACTAGAGCGTTTGAGTCATCGGAACGCATTATAAGCAGTCCGATGCACCGTTCAATGACAGCCGGGTGGCCAGGCGGGCCTCATTATATTGGGTCTCCATATCGGTCACCGGCCTCCCTACTGGCATCATTAGCCAGGCCCTAAGTGGGTACCACTTATTCCACAAGGGCCACCCTGGGGTGTCCCTCAAAGATGCTTGAGATCTCTGACTGGCCCAAGATGTAGCTGATGTGCACACTCTCTGGGAAGTGTGCACATACGTGCACGAACTTCAGGTTGTGGTCGCATACAAGTTGAATGCTTAGGGAGCGGAACCCCTTCCTGTTGATGAAGGGCACTCCCGGACCGCCTGGTGCATTCAAGGTGACATGAGTGCCATTTGTTACCTGGTGGACCTGGGGCATCCCGGCGGTGGTGGAGAATCTTACTGCCTTGATGGGCTTAGTCCAGGTTAAAGCTTATATAGGCAGCTGCCTGGGCAAACATGGCATCTGTGACTTTACTTGTGGGCTGTTGGTTGGGAAATGCCGCACAAGTGCCCACAAGCCCTGTTAGAATCCTGAAGAGTAGAAATCAGGGTTGCGGTGACTTTGACGGCCACCAGGAGAGGGTGTCCTACTCCTCTACGTGGTGCCAAATCCATAAGGACATAGCAAAGGTGCCACACCGTCTCCGTGCTGAGGTAGAGCCTCCTGCGGCACATGCTGTCGCCTGTGCACCCTAGGCTGTATCACCAGCCTCCCTTTCACGGTCCATCCCTTGTCTGTTGGGTGGTCAGGTCCTCAGATTGTGGGACGGGGTCCTGTACATGGCCCGCTGTCTTGAGCCTTTGTCGGCACTGCTGTCGCTGACTTCTCCGATGCCTGGTCACCTGGTTTGCCAATGCCGCCATGAGGGCAGCTTGACATGGCCCAATATATCATCCATAATGTAATATCTAAGGAATTGGAGCGAGTAGGAGACTGACAATCAGCTTTGGTTCCACCCCGATATTCTTGGATCCCCAAGCCTCCTCCACTCTCACAACCCCTGCCATCCCTCAGGGTGCCATCCAACATTCCTTGCACACGCAACCTTGGCTGCAGTAGTGGCCCCTGGGCACCGGACCCTGTACCCCAGACACCAGCTGGAGACGTAACCTTGACCGGTTCCCTCCCTGGTCGACACACCCATCTATTGGTTGCGGGGATGTCCCCAGTGCTGGGGCCCAGTCCTTGGGTGTTCGAATGTTGACTGCCTCTGTGGTGTTGATGCATCAGAGTTCATGACATGTATCCAGGCCTCACAGCCTGACAGGGATGCTAGGCAGTAACAATTCCCTGTTTCATGGCATGCCTACCCATGGGATTCCACATGGGAGTTGTGAGGTGCTCATATCACTAGGATCACCAATTCCACATTAGCAATAGCCTCCAACTGTACGCCCAGCGCACACCAAGGTCAGTGGGGGTTAAAGTGACCTTCATTATATTACCACGGATGGGGCTCTGTCCTGGGGGTGTTCTGTGGGACAGACAGGCTGCAGTTGGAGCTGCCCCCATTATGGATATACGCGATACTGGGGGGTGGTATGGTAGACCCGCGCTCCCCGAGCGCCCCTCGCCCTCCAGCCCAGGGGTGACCCGACCCCCAACGATGGTGGCCCACCCCTCCGACTGAGCCTGTTCCACCACCCCCCCCACTGGGGTCTCCCACTCACCCCCGGTGCTCCTGGGGTGACTGACGATTTCAAAGATAGCTTCTCACGCCTTAGATCCCCACAGCAGTCACACTTCGCTCGCTTCAAGTTTTTAAATAGTTGTTCTAAAAGGTGCCCCCGTGACCACTCGCTGGAGAGGCTGGATCATGGTAGGCCGTTCGATAGGAGATCTTTCCTGTTAATGGGATGGATTGGTAATTACTGGTTTCTCGCCACATGGCTGTGGGATCCTGATCTCGCCAACGGGAGCAGGCTGGTTAGATTGGAAACCGATGGCAACTGGCGTGGTTCCCAATTTCAGCCTCTCCCGCTATCTAACCGCCCGCTCATTTTCGTGCCCGGCACTACGTGGCCAGGAGATCACGCCCCTGTCTCAGTAATCACCAGCAAATCACCTCCCTTTGTCTCTTTTTGTATTGTTAACTAATTTATTTTACTCCTTTCCTCAGACTGGTTCGTGCATTCAGACACAAAGGGGAGGATTCCCCGGTCCCCCAGCCATGTGTTCCTTGGTGGCGCATTATTGCTGACGGCAGGATTCTCTGTTCCTACCACCTGCCAATGGGATTTACCATTGTGGCCACTCTACGCCACCCGGAAACCCACAGGCGTGGGTGCGTTGCTGGCAGAACGGAGAATCCCGCTGGCGGAGAATATGCCTATAGTCTTTAAGTTTGCTCCATTATCAAATTTCCCTCCTCAAGTCAGATTCTTTGGTGCAATGTGACATTCACACGTTCTCCCCCTTCCTTTTGTTTTCTTGTAGCAATACCCTCATCCACTCCTACCTTCTCCTTTAACTTGATTTTCCGTTTTAAAAATAAATTTAGAATACCCAATTTTTTTTTTCCAATTAAGGGACAATTTAGTGTGGCCAATCCACCTAACCTACACATCTTTGGGTTGTGGGGTGAAACCCACACAGACACAGGGAGAATGTGAAAACTCCAAACGGACAGTGACCCAGCACCGGGATCGAACCCGGGTCCTTAGCGCCGTGAGGCAGCAGTGCTAACCACCATGCTGCCCGTATTGATTATCTAATTTACCATGAAACTAAACCTCCTACACTATTTAGTTTAAAGACCTCTATCCAGCCCTGGTTATGCGATTCACCAGTACTCAGCTTGATTCAGGTGAAAACCATCCCATCAGAACAGCTCCCTCCTTCCCCAGTACTGGTGCCAATGGACCATGAATTCAAACCCATTTCTCCCACACCAACCTTTGAGCCACGCATTAACCTCTTTCTTCTTATTGACCCTGTGCCAATTAGCTCATAACTCAGGCAGTAAACTGGAGGTTACTACCTTTTGGTTCACCTTTTTAATTTAGCCCCTACCTGCTTATATTCCCTCAGCAGAACCTCTATCCTTGTTCTCCCCAAGTCGTTGGTACCTACGTGGACTACTGGATCTTCCCCATCTACTCCAAGTTCCTCTGCAGCCCAATTGAAAAATCCCGAACTTTGGCACCAAGTGGGCAACACAACCTTTGGGACTCTCGATCCTGGTCACAGTGAACAGTGTCTATGTCTCTAACTATACTATCCCCGATTATGACTACATTTGTCTCCCCCCACTTGAATGAACCCACATTTGTTTTTCTGATCTTTTCCTGGTTAGATGCCCTCCGAAAGCTAGTGATTCCAAATAAACCAGTTGGACTTTAACCTAGTGTTGTAAGACTTCTTACTGTGCCCACCCAAGTCTAACCCCGGCATCTCCACATCATGGTTAATTGGATAGCCAGCATGAAATCAGCTTCTGGCCCAACAAGTGCACATGTCTGACAGGTGAAAAATTCAGGCCATAATCTCACACCATCTTGTACTTACTGCAGTTTCCGTATTTTACAGTCCGGGTTCCTCAGTGCCTCAGACAGAAATTTCACTCCTGAATCGCCCAGTTTATTCCAACCCAGATCCAGGTCCTTCAGTATCCAGTTTGCATTGAGAGCAGAGGAGAGATCTTTGGCACAAGAATCTGTGAGAGTATTATCAGACAGACTGGAGATCAGAGGGAGAAAAATAACAGGAATCAGAGTCAATATCCTGTAATTTAAAGAACACTATTAATAACAATAATAATGTACAGTATGAAACATTCAAGAAACACAATTGCTAAGTACAAAAGCAAAATACAAATGATGCTGTAAATGTGAAAAATAAATAAATGTTCTGGAAATGCTCACTAAGTTCAGCGGTATATGTGAAAGGAGAAACAGATTGATGAGCTTATATAAGAATGGGGGAAAAAACAATGAGTTGTTAGGGTTGAAGTGAAGAGAAATGGCGATGGGAAGGTGGCAAGAATAAAATGAAAGTGCAAGTGTAATTGAAGTGATATTGGTGATGGTGCAAGACAAAGCATAGCCCTCTACACTGTAATCCTGTGTCACTAGTGTGCACTTCATGGAAAGTTGATAGGTAAAATAAAATTAGCAGAAATATCATGCCCACATAGCCATTGGCAATGATCAGGCAGCAGCATTGGCTGTTAGACATATTCCAACCTCTCTGTGGGGGGTCGCGGTCAGTCAGAGTTGATACCCTCACTGCCGTGACTGATACATGAGCATCCCTGTTGTGCCAAGATAGGCAGGCTGGCACCAGCACACGCAGTGTGTGTCTTTGATGGGTGAGTAACAATGGAAATATATGGCCTGAAGTTTTCACCCATTGGGGGCACACATTCAGAATGAAATACGCTTCTGGCTGCGATTGCACACTGGCTGGCCAATTAACAGACAGCCAACATGAAACACGTGCTGAGGAAGGCTTCTGGGGAGGTTAGGAAGAGGGCAGATGTGGAATGGCTTAAGGGGAGCTGTCTCAAGGAGGAGCTGCAGAACTGTAAAAATTTAATCCCAATGAAAAAAGCGGAGCAAACCGTCGAGGCAGCATATCCAAACAAACACCTAGGTCCTCAGAAACCCTTTTAAACTTTATTTCAGCCCTGACATTTCATCCCACCTTGGAATGAAATTGTCGCTAAAATGTAAAGGCCATCTGGCCAATCGGCCTGCCCACCAACCGCAAATGTAGATAGATCTTGGGTGGCACGGTGGCAGCACTGCAGCCTCACGGCGCTGAGTGGAGTTTGCACGTTCTCCCCGTGTCTACGTGGGTTGCACCTCCACAGCCTAAAGATGAGCAGGTTAGGTGGACTGGCCACGCTAAATTGCCCCTTAATTGGAAAAAAATAATTAGGTACTCTAAATTTTTTTTAAAAAGTAGATAGGTCTCAGCAAATATATTTCAAATGGCTCTTTAATGGGCTAAATTGCCAGTGGACACGCTTCCGACCCTCACGCGTGCCCGCCAATTGAAACATCTCGCAAATGTGCGATGATGGTGGGCGAGTGCCTGATGACTTGCATGATTTCATGTGCTTTCGGGTTTGGCTTATGTCTGCCCAAGCAACAAAAAAATTCTACCCATGAGTTTGGGAGAAGAGAGGACACAACGTCAGGGAATGAAGGATGAAGTGTGGCAGCGTCAAGGTCTTGCATCCTTATGCCCACAGAAGGCGAAGGGCTGGAGCAGGGATAACTGGAGGCAGGGCGGGCAATCAACGATGGTGAGATGGGTTGTGGAGCTCAGAGAGTAAGTGGCCTAATAGATGGACGCCAGAGACTTTCTGGTGATCACAAAACATGTGCTCTGATGTCGATCACCGGTCACATAGACTAGCCTGGGGGATTAGTTGGAATGTACATTTCTCTCTAATCACACTTCACCCTCTCACAAATCAAGGGACAACCACTCACCTCTGAAGAGGAGGGGAGACCTCAGAGGGTGCGAGTCACATTATTCTACCAGAACCTCAGCACAAAAGTCTGTGGGACCGACATCCTATTCGCTTGGGATCAGTCAGAGAACAGGCATCAGTGAAAATGCCGGATTTGAGCCCATATGTCCTCCCAGGTGTTTAGCCCGTGTCCTCCCTGCGGGATAGCCCAAAGATGCAATCCTGCCCCTCACATCCCCAGATGTCTGCGCAAAGGACTGCATGGTAATTACCCTGGAAACTTTTGTTGGGAAGTTGCCCTGCAATGCGAACCATCTGATACTCCAATTTAAATTGCAAATTTTAGATGATTCCGACATTCTTCGAGTAATAGTTACCTAGAAAAAGTTACAACTCTAAAAATCTTTTCTAACTTCTGGGTAATTATAGTAGTGAACCTCTGGATCCCTGCAGTCCAAACTCCACCCTCAGCCCTTCCCGACTAACCTCTCAACCCCATAAAACATAGGGAGTGGCTTCCTTACCCGAGACTCTCCCGCACTTGACTCAAGGACTCGGGAACCCACTGCACCTTTTTCACCTGGCCTGAGTTGGAAGGAAGGTACGGCTGCATTTCAGGGTAAATAATTTTGAGCGGAGTGGCAATAAGCTCTGACTGTAACCCCATGCAAGTTACGACCTTATTACTGACTATGATAATAATGGACAGACTTTATTTATTATACTAATAACAGTGTCTAACATATATTGCTAGATATCTAATCATTATAAACAGTCTGGTACTGACCTCAGCTTCTGTATTTTACAGTCCGGATTCCTCAGAGCCGCAGTCAGTATTTTCACTCCTGAATCTCCCAGATTATTATTGCTCAGTTCCAGATCTGTCAGTGACTGGTTTGCACTGAGAGCCGAAGCTAGATCTTCAGCACATGAATCTGAGAGCTCGTTTTCATTCAGACTGGGGATCAGCGAGAAAAAAGTAACAGGAATCAGGGTAAATCGCCAAGGCTTCTAAAAAATTGTTATTAACAATGATAACGTACAGGGTAGGACACTTAAAAACACAACTTCCACTTATACAGAAGGCAAAATATTATTGATAATGCAAATCTGAAATACAAGTAGAATGTGTTGGAAATATTCAGTAGGTCAGACTGTATCTGTGAGGAAAGAAATGTTTCAATTCGATGAGCTTTCAACTGAGAAATAACTGCAAATTAAATTGTTTTAAACAACAGGGATATAGGGATGGGGGGGCAGTGACAATGAAAGAACAAGAGGGAATTGCAGGAGTGATTAAATGACAAAAGGGGTGTTGGAGCAAGACAAAGGCACAAGATCCCATGTCCTTACCCTGATTCATCAGGGAGGAGCTTGGGTTGGTGAGAAACTTGAGAATGGAGTTTGCGTAAGATAATGGCAAGGTTGTAATAAATAAACCTTATTAGTGTCACAAGTAGGCTTACATTAACACTGCAATGACGTTACTGTGAAAAGCCCCGAGAGGTGGATGTACTGATATTTGGACCACAAGCTGGTGAAGTGGCTATGTGGACAGGGTTAGTTATTTAACATAGTCCACAATGGACTATTTGTATCGCTCTCTGTTGGAGAAAGACAACTTCTTACTTAGCAAGCGTGGACAAGCGGGAGGAGTCAAGAGTATATAAACTACCAGAGCTGACATGGGGATCTAACCCTCAATATTAAAGTCATTCTACATCACACGCTAGCCACCGAACCAACCGAGTTAACCAACTCCACTTGTGAAGACATCAGTGGCTGAACCAGCCAATTAAAGTCTGACAGGGGAGAAGCCAGCCACTCAGGCCGAACTGCAGAACTGTTACAGGACAGAAGGAGGCCAGTTAGCACAGGGCATCTGAACTGACTCTCTGAATGAGCAATTCACTAGGTGTCATTCCCCCACCTTCTCCCAGTAACCCTGCACATTCTTCCTTCTCAGATAACAGTCCAATTGTCCTTGGAACGTGTCTCCCCCCACAATGTCAGGCAGTGCATTCCAGACCGTAACCACTGGAGGGGAAGTCCTGCTTCAGGCAAGGCTAGTGCCATATTTAAAAGCAGCTAGCAGTATTTTCAAAGGCAACAGCTCTGGGGGGACCAGTGAGGGAGCCCTGGTTACTGAATAAGGTACTGTAATGACAGGAGGCAAATTAAATCATACTCCTCAATTCACTGATGCCTCCCTGGAGGTGCTCCTCCAGGCTGCTCGGGTTCAGAGGGAGGTACTGTTCCCTCCGAATGGGAGGAGCATAAGCTTAGCCCATCAAAATGAACAGAAATTCCAGAGGACAGAGCAGGTGTGGGGTATGGGGTTGCAGTACAGCAAAATGATCAATGACCTGATGTGTTCTGACAAGGTGAGTGCAACACAGAGTGTTAAAATAATGTTGATGAAAGGAATTTGATGGAAAGGACATCCCCACCTTGCATTGGCAATGCCCAGGCTACAGCATTGGCTGTCAGAGGTATGTCAGCCTGGAGGTACAGCAAGCAATCATCGCTGGTGAAATGGGTACTGGGGTTCACAGTCACTGGCCTAACGGATGCGCACAGGACAGCCTCTGGTCAATATAAAACCTGCTGCTTGTCTGGCTCAACAGTTGTCACATGGAGGTCCAGAATAGGAGCATTCTGAAGGACCTGCTGGAATGTAGATTGTCCTCTAACATTCTTCTCCCTCACACAAAACAAGGGCTGCTGTTTTCCATTCGAGCGCGCCCATAGAAAATAGAAGCAGGAGGCCATTCGGTCCTTCGAGCCTGCTCCGCAATTCATTATAATCATGGCGGATCATCAAGTTCAATACCCTGATCCCATCTTCCCCCATATTCCTTTAGTCCCAATAGATACATAGTCTATTATTGACACCATTACTGATGCTTTTTTTTTAAAATTTAGAGTACCCAATTATGTTTTCTAATTAAGGGGCAATTTAGCGTAGCCAATCCACCTACTCTGCACATTTTTTTTTGGGTTGTGGGGGTGAAACCCACGCAGACACGGGGAGAATGTGCAAACTCCACACGGACAGTGACCCAGAGTCGGGATCGAACCTGGGACCTCAGCGCCGTGAGGCAGCTGTGCTAACCACTAGGCCAACCATTACTGATGCTGATAATAATCAACAATGACAGACATCCAACTATTACAAACATAATCTCACATAGTCTTGTACTTACTCCAGTGTCTGTATTTTACAGTCTGGTTTCTTCAGAGCCGCAGACAGTAGTTTCACTCCTGAATCTCCCAGATGATTGTAATCCAGCCTAAAGAGAGAGAGTGAGAAACACATTAAAATGGACTGAATTTTCACCACCGCGATGAGAAACAGGAGCAGGGTTTATTTTCAGTTAAGAAACTTACCACTGGTGGAATACTGATTAAAGTTAAGATTTCTTTGTGGGGATGCCATTGATTGGCATGGATACAGGTTTCCTGTCACTGAGAGCCAGTTGGGTTGGAATAGAGGGGTGTCAGACGAAGTGTGGACTCATTCAGAGACACATGGCAGCCATCATTGAGGCTGCTGGTTGTCCTGAGGGTGAGATCTGTGGTTGTGTCAAAGACTCACTGGAGGGAACTGAGTTGTTACAGTGAAACCTTCTCACGTGCTTAACCTGAAGAAGAGCAACTTAGAATAGAGTGCTGGGAGCTGGGTGATTAAAGGGTGATTATGGGTAGCACAGTGATTAGCACTGTTGCTTCACAGTGCCAGTCCCCGGGTTCGATTCCCGGCTTGGGTCACTCTCTATCGGGAGTCTGCACTTTCTTCCCGTGTCTGCGAGGGTTTCCTCCGGGTGCTCCGGTTTCCTCCTACAGTCCAAAGATATGCGGGTTAGGTTGATTGGTCACGCCAAATTGCCCCATAGTCCAAATGCTAGGTGGGTTTTCTGAGTTGCAGGGATGGGGTGGAGGTGTGGGCTTAGGCAGAGTGCTCTATCAGGGGCCGGTGTAGACTCGATGGGTCGAGTGGCCTCCTTCTGCACTGTAAATTCTATGACTTCTATGAGTTATCGAAGGAAGGGAAAGAGGTTCTCTTTTGCTTTCTACCTATCTAAGCTTTCAGGAAGTGGTCTTACTCTGCTACAGAAGAAGGGGTTAGCCATTTGGTGAGTATGCAGTATGCGACTGAGATTTATTCTATTTGCAAGGTGTAAAAGAGTATAGCAATATGTGGTAAGGAAAATAAAATATATAAAAACAAAAGTAAAATATAATATTCTGAAAAAATTAGTTAACAAGAACACATTAAGGATGGCAGGACAGGCGGTTTGCCCACAGCTTCAGCATATGAGAGCCCCTGGGTGCCAGCTTGATCCAGGACGTACATGTCTGCACTAAGTGTTTGAAGTTCGAGCAGTTTATGAGTTCGAAGCTGAACTACAGATACTGTGACACATCAAGGAGGGAGTCAATTACCTGGATTCATTTTGCCAGAGGCAGTCACACTTCTTCGGACAAGGTCTTTTGATTTGGTCAGTGGTCAGGGACAGGAGAGTGTGACTGCAAGTGAGGCAGGTAAAGGTATTTTGAGGGCACTGGAACAGCTTTTACAATTGTTCAATAGGTTTGAGGTTTGTTCAGCTTGCTTGGACGAGAATGGTGGTTGCAGGGTGAAGAACTAACTGACCATAGCAGGGTGAACAATGGTTAGCATAAATGCTTCACAGCTCCAGGGTCCCAGGTTCGATTCCCGGCTGGGTCACTGTCTGTGTGGAGTCTGCACGTCCTCCCCGTGTGTGCGTGGGTTTCCTCCGGGTGCTCCGGTTTCCTCCCACAGTCCAAAGATGTGCGGGTTAGGTGGATTGGCCATGCTAAATTGCCCGTAGTGTCTTAAAAAGTAGGGTTGAGGGGTTGGTTGTTGGGTTGCGGGTGTGGGGTGGATGCGTGGGTTTGAGTGGGGTGATCATTGCTCGGCACAACATCGAGGGCCGAAGGGCCTGTTCTGTGCTGTACTGTTCTATGTTCTATGTTTAAAGTGGAGTCTAACAGTCTAAGGGCCTAGATCACAGCCATGCTCAGTTGTCAAGCAGAACTTTATTTTCTACCAGGGAGCGGCAAGCTGGTGTGCAGAAAGCAGAAAGTCTGTGTTAGACCGCAGATATTCTACACCAGGGGTGCGCAAACTTTTCCGTGCAAGGGCCACATTCAGAAATTCACAATTTTAAAGGGCCGCATAGTATATTAATTAATAGTCCCGGTTGTAACCAATTAGCGTGCGGCATATACCTCAGCGCTTCCCCCGGCGGCATCCTGCCTTTAGCCCTCTTTTTCTCTACTTTTCAAAAATGGCGCTTCACCCGGTTATGATTCTAGGCGCCTCATATAGAACATAGAACAGTATAGCACAGAACAGGCCCTTCGGCCCTCAATGTTGTGCCGAGCAATGATCACCCTACTCAAGTCAATGTATCCACCCTATACCAGTAACCCAACAGCCCCCCCCCCCCCATTAACCTTATAAAAAAAATATTAAAAATTTAAAAAAAAAAAGAATTTTTTTTAAATGACTTGATCTTGGTGGGCCGCATAAAGACCTTTGGCGGGCCGCATGCGGCCCGCGGGCCATAGTTTGCCCACCCCTGTTCTACACTGAACTAGAAGGGCTCCTAAAAGAAAACTATAGATCCTGTGTGGTAATTATTGATAGATTTGGCTCATAGTGTTAAAATCTATGGGATGTGGTTTTGGGGAAGGGGTATTCTCAGAGTTTAGGAAAGTAGATAGATATAGATTGGGGGTAATTCAAGTATACTATCTGGATAATCATTATTGTAATTAATTGTAAATGTTGTTTTTTACCATTGCCTTTCTCATTATGTTTTAAAGGTTAATAAACATGTTTTTATTCACAACAAGAACCTTTCCTCACAGAATATCATCTTTTTTTCTCATACTTTCCTACATGGCACAAGTAAATTGTTAAGATCCAGCATTCCATGATTCCTTTTGGGATTTGGGGTTATCGCGCATTGAACATCAGTGGGGTTCATAACAATAGTTAGAGGGATTTGGACTTCCAGTGGCGGCCATGGAGGAGTAGGTCGCACATTCGATAGCTCCGGCCTGTAATGGACTTTCGGACCTTTTGCCCCTGACTTTTCTTGGATCTTTTGGGATAAATCGGCGAACTGTGTTACAGTCAGGAGGATTCCCTCTCTGGTGTATGGAGAATTGGACCAGAAGTGGCCGTATGAAACGACTCAGTCCTGATAGCGAGAAGCAAGCGGAGCTGGTACCACGGGACAGCATGGCGTCGATGGAGCAGCTGGTGAAGTTTTTTGAGGATTGCTTCACCAAGCTGAAAAAGGATACGCTGGACCCGATCAAGACTTCAATCGATCAAGTAGTCTTGAATCAGGAGACCGAGGGAAAAGCGATACGGGAGCTCGAACAAAAGATATCCAACCAGGAGGACTATATAACTGTGTTGGAGAACAAGGTTGAGGTGCTGGACGACCGCCAGAAGAGGATGCAGGAGAATCTGGAGGACCTGGAGAATAGGTCCAGGTGGCAGAACCTTAGAATCGTTGGCCTCCCTGAAGGCTGTGAAGGTTGGGGTGCGAGGGCATATGTGGCGTACATGCTGGAGAAGTTGATGGGGGCTGGGACGTTCCCTCGGCCACTGGAAGTGGATAGAGTGCATAGAGCCCTCGCGAGGAAGCCCAGGGCGAACGACCCGCCGAGGGCCATGGTGGTACATTTTCACCGGTTTACAGACAAGGAACTGGTCATGCGGTGGGCAAGAAAGAACGGAGCAGCAAATGGGAGAACTATGAGTTGAGTATTTATCAGGACCTGGGAGCGGAGCTGGCCAAGAGACGGGCTGGGTTCAATTGGGCAAAGGCGACCCTCTTTAAGAAGGGGGTGAAGTTGCAGATAAGTTCTGTAGCGGTGGCTCGTAACACTGTATTGGGGTTTTTTTTCTAAAAAGAAAAGAGATTTCATGTTGTGGGGGAAACTGTGGGCGGCGGTGATGGTTGTCGAGTGCTTTCCTTGCAGAGACTTGAAGTGGGGGGTGGGAGGGGGTCTTCAAATTAGAGCTTTTCTTTGGGAGACTGGATCTTGCCTTAAGGGACGGTTTCTTCACTGGTGCCTAGTAATTGCATCTTTTTGTTCGTTGTTGCTGCTGTTTATTCACTGGGGAATGTGATGCTGTTATCAGGTTTACTCATGTGGGGGGAGAGGTTCGAACAATAGGGAGACTGTTTGGCGCAAGGGGTAGCGGTTATCGGGATCAGCATGGTACAGCTGACTCTCGGAAGGGCAGTGGAGGGTGAGCAGGTGCTTGGCCTGGCCGGGGGTGGGGGGGGGGGAAGAGAGAGAGAGAGAGAGAGAGAGAGAGAGAGAGAGAGAGAGAGAGAGGAGAGAGAGAGAGAGAGAGAGAGAGAGCTTTTCTGCTCGTGGAGGTGCCCGGGGAAGCGGGTGGCACAGGCCCGGTTTTGGCCTAAAAAGGGTGATGGCTAGTCGGCAGGGAGGGGGTGGACGCCCCCCCCCCCCCCCCCCCCCCCCCGTCCAGGCTGATTACGTCGGATGTAAGAGGGCTGAATGGGCCGGTCAAAAGGGCTCACATGTATTTCTCTATATATCTCTATATGTTCACGCATCTGAGGGAACTGAAGGAGATATGGCCATGCTACAGGAGACACATCTAAAGGTTATACAGCAGACGAGATTGAGGAAGGGTTGGGTTAGCCAGGTGTTCCACTCAGGGCTGGACTCAAAGACCAGAGGGGTAGTAATTTTGATTAGTAAGCGAGTGGCATTCGAGGCGGGGAAAATCGTGTAGGTACATAATGGTGAGTGGAAGGCTGGATGGTGTACGATTGGTGCTCGTATATATGCTCCGAGTTGGGACGACGTGACGTTTATGAGGCGGGTGTTAGGTAAGATCCCGGACTTAAGAGTCGCATAACTTGATCATGGGGGCAGGGGAGAGGAACTTTAACACGGTCATTGATCCAGAATTGGATGGGTCATTATAGAGGTCAGGGAGGAGGCCGGATGTGGCAAAGGAATTGAAGGGCTTTATTATACAAATGGGGGTATAGAGGTTTATACAGCCGAGGGTGAAGGAGTTTTCTTTGTTTTCGCACATTCATAAGGTTTTCTCTCGTATTGACTTTTTTGTTCTAAGCAGGGCGCTAATACCGAGGGTGGTGGGGACGGAATACTCGGCAATTGTAGTCTCGGATCATGCCCCACATTGGGTGGACTTGCAGGTTGGCGAGGAGCGAGGGCAACATCTTTATGGCGATTGGATCTGGGGTTGTTAGCGGATGAAGCGGTGTGCGGGCGGGTGAATAAGTCCATTCAGAACTATCTGGAAACTAATGACAAGGGAGAGGTATCTGCGGCGACAATCTGGAAAGTTCTGAAGGCAGTTGTTAGAGAGGAGCTACTTTCGATCCGGTCCCATAGGGAAAAGGGGGAACGGGCGGAGAGGGAGAGGTTAGTGGAGGAGATACTCGGGTGGACAGGAGATAAGCGAAAGCCCCAAATGCGGGGTTCCTCAGGGAGTAGCGGAAGCTGCAGGCGGAGTTTGAGTTGTTGACCACAGGGAAAGCAGTGGATCAGTTGAGGAAGGTAAAAGGGGCGGTTTATGAGTACGGGGAAAAGGCAAGTAGGCTGTTGGCACAGCAGCTTAGGAAGAGAGAGGCGGCCAGGGAGATTGGTAAAGAATAGGGATGGGAACATGGTCTTGAAACCAGGGGAGGTAAACAAAGTTTTTTAAGAATTTTACAGTAGACTATATGAGTTGGAACCCCCGGCTGGTATGGAGGGGATGACGCAATTTTTGGATCGGTTGGAGATCCCGAGGGTGGAGGAGGACCTGATGGAGGGACTGGGGTCCCTAATTGAGATGGAGGAAGTTATTAAGGGGCTGGAGGATATGCAGTCGGGCAAAGCTCCGGGGCCGGATGGCTACCCAGTGGAATTTTATAAGAAGTTCTCAGAGATACTGAGCCCACTGCTGGTTAGGACGCTTAACAAGGCTAGAGAGAAGGGAATCCTCCCCCCCCGGCAATGTCGCAGGCCTCATTTCACTTATTCTTAAACGGGAGAAGGCCCCGGAGCAGTGTGGGTCATATTGGCCGATATCGCTTTTGAATATAGATGCCAAGTTGTTGGCGAAGAGATTGGTCACTAGGATAGAATACTGTGTTCCGGGGGTGACAGGAGACCAGACGGGATTCGTTAAGGGCATGCAGCTCAAGGCTAATGTGCGGAGGCCCCTAAATATTATTATGGTGCCCTCAGAGAGAGGAGAGGCAGAGGTGGTGGTCGCGATGGACGCGGAGAAGGCTTTTGATCGGGTGGACTGGGAGTACCTGTGGGAGGCGCAGGGAAGATTTGGGTTTGGAGAGGGCTTTATTGGCTGGGTGAGGTTGCTTTACCAGACGCCTCTAGCGAGTGTACGTATGAACTGGCTGGGGTCGGGGTATTTTAAATTACATTGGGGGACGAGGCAAGGGTGCCCCCTCTCCCCATTATTGTTTGCTCTAGCTATAGAGCCACTGGCCACGGCGCTAAGAGCTTCGAGGAACTGGCAGGGGCTGGTTCGGGGTGAAGCATCGGGTCTCGCTCTATGCGGACGATTTGCTCTTGTTCATTTCGAACCCGCTGGTGGGGATGGGAGAGGTCATGTGGATCTTGGGGGAATTTGGCAGTTTTTTGGGGTATAAGTCGAACATGGGGAGGAGCAAAATGTTCGTGATCCAGGCTGGAGGGCAGGAGGAGAGACTGGGGGATATGCCATTTAGAATGGTGGGGAAGAGCTTTCACTATCTGGGAATGCAGGTGGCTCGGAAATGGGAGGCACTGCATAAGCTTAATTTATCCCAGTTGGTGGAGCAAATGGAAGGGGACTTCAAGAGATGGGACATGCTCCCACTGTCATTGGCGGGAGGCTACAGACCGTGAAAATGACGGCCCTCCCCAGATTTCTGTTTGTTTTTCAGTGCCTCCCCATCTTCATCCCTAATGCCTTTTTCAAGTGGGTGAACAAGATCATCTCGGGATTGGTATGGGCGAATAAAACCCCGTGGGTGAAGAAAATGTGGTTGGAGCACAGTCCGGGGGGGTGGGGGGGGGGGGGGGGGGGGGGGGGGGGGGTTGGCACTGCTGAACGTCTGCAAATACTACTGGGCGGCTAACATCGCCATGATTTGGAAGTGAGTAAAGAGGGAGGGGTTGGCATGGGAGCGGTTAGAGGCGGCGCCTTGTAAAGACATCAGCTTGGGAGCATTGGTTACGGCACCTCTGCCATTCTCGCCGGCCCGGTACTCCACGAGTCCGCTGGTAGTGGCGGCTTTGAGGATCTGTGGGCAACGGAGGAGGCATAAGAAGGTGGAGGGTGCATCGGTCTGGACCCCGATTTGCAACAACCACAGGTTTGTTCCGGGCAAGCTGGAAGGCGGGTTCCAGAGCTGGCAGAGGGCAGGAATTAGAAGGATGGGGGATCTATTTATAGACGGGAGCTTTCCCAGCTTGAAGGCGTTGGAGCATAAATTTAAACTGCCGCCAAGGAATGGGTTCAGATACTTGCAAGTGTGGGACTTCCTGAGAAAGCAGCTGCCAACCTTTCTGCTGCTGCCACTGCGGGGGCTACAGGACTCCCGGTGGCACGATCAAGCAGGCATTGGGCCTGACTAAGAGCATTTGAAGGCTGTGCAAGAGCAAGGCGAGACGTTAAAGGGCATGGAGGAGGCCTTGTCGCAGCACGAGGGGCAGTTTGCCTCGTTGAAAACGGAATTGCTGCTCGTGTCGGAGTAACAAGGGCCTGAGAGCAAAAGTGCAAGATCTGGTGAATAGGTCAAGGCGGATGAACCTCAGGATGGTGGAGTGGAGGGCTCAAGGCCAACCGAGGATTTCTCGGAGATGTTCTCTCAGCTGTTGGGGTGGGGGGGGGGGAGGATAAGGTGTTCGCCCCTCTGGAGCTGGATAGAGCTGGCACTCCAGCAGAAGCCACGGCAATGAGCCACTGTGAAACATCATTCCTTTTTTATGCCGGAGCTGGCAGAGGCGACTGGTCCGAGGGGGGCTGATGGGGACTTTTTATATGAGAGACGGGTCGTGGGTTTGATGATGTTTTATTACAATGTGTTAATATTTCTTACTATTTTTCCTTGGAAGCCGGTGTTGCAAAAGGGGTATTTGATAGGGTACCAGTAGGGGAAGAGAAATATATAGTAAGAACACCAGCGTTTGGGCACTGGATGGAAGGGCGGGCTCGGAGGGATTAGGCTGTTGTTCTTGTTGGCTTTTTAGATGCGGACTCTGGGTGGGGGCTACCTCATTGGCAAGCAGGAGTATCTAATGAACGGGAGTGGAGTGGGGGGAGGGGTGCGACCCGTTGGGCCAGTTTTGGCGAGGCAGAATGGGTCTAGTTGTTTGTTTGAATGGTGGGGGGAGGGGGAAGGTATTGACTGAGGTGGCAGGTATTTTGCAAGCCATGGGGGTGGGTGGAGAGGGGGGGGGGCGAACATTGACATGGAATTTTCTTTGTCTCATCCTCGGAGTGGGGCCGGTGGCCATCTTAAGTGGGCCTGGGACCCAGTAATTTGTAAGGAGGGAATGATTTGCCACCGTTGTACTGGCTGACCCCTTGGTGAGGGGGTGAGAGACCCTCAGCAAGGTTAGGCACTGGGAAAGTGCGGGGCCTCGGGGGGCCAGTGAAAAGGGCAATTATAGGGTTTGGTGGCTGATGTAGTGTTCTTACTGGAGACTCACTTGCAGGTGCAGAACCAGACCAGGCTGCGGAAGGCCTGGCTAAGTCAGGTGTTTCATTCAGGTTTCATTAGCAGGGCCAATTGGTGTGGCGGTTCTTTTTTAAAAATATTTTCAATTAAGGGGCAATTTAGTGTGGCCAGTCCACCTACCCTGCACATCTTTGGGTTGTGGGAGTGAGACCCACGCAGACACGGGGAGAAAATGGGGTGGTGATTCTAATCAACAAAAGGGTCTGTTTTATGCGGGAAGGTCTTGCTGATCAGAGGGCTTGATACGTGATGGTTGCAGGCACATTGGAGGGGAAGGCAGTGGTGTTAGTGAATGTAAACTGCCCAAACTGGGATGATGTAAAGTTTATAAGGCGGTTGTTGATTGCAATACCGGATTTAGATAGACACCAATAGATTTTCGGGAGGGATTCCAACTGTGTGCTCGACCAAAAGCTGGATTACTCCAGGCTAAAGTCACTGGAACCTTTGGGGTTGGCCAGGGTGTTAGCGGTATTCATGGAAGAGACAAGAGGTGCAAACCATGGCGTTTATGCAGGGAAGGAGTTCTCATTTTTCCCCCCAGTGTAAGACTTTTTTGTCATGGGTAATTTTTTGTCACTTCTCCCCGGGGTAAAAGGCAGATGATTCGGCGGTGGTTATTTCTGACCATGCTCCGCACTTGGTAGATCTGACGTCAGAGGCGAGTCAGATGTAGCATACAGGATGGAGGTACTATGTAGGGCTTTTATCAGGCATTGGGTTCTGTCATAAGGTTTCCAAAGCCATTAGGGAATATGTGGAGTTTAACAAGAATAGGACGGTATAAACTTTGTGGGAGGTGTTGAAGGCGTTGATTAGAGGGAACATCATATCATAAGGCACACGTGGATGGGGAGGCCAAGGAGGAGTGACAGTAGTGAATGAGATCCTGGGAGTGGACCATGGGTATGCGAGTGACCCTGCTCCGGAATTATTAGCACACAGGAAAAAGCTACAATTGCAGTTTGACCTGCTATCTACGTCCAGGACAGTATGCCAGGGGTGGTGTAGGAGTACGGTGAGAAGGCCAGACATCACTTGCTCACCAGCTAATGCGGCAGGAGGCTGCTGGAGATGTTCAGTTTAGGGATTCAAACAGCAGGCTGGTCTCTGTCCCAGACAAGGTGAAGGGGCATTTCGAGCCTTTTATGAGTTGCTTTATAGGTTGGAGCCACCAGGGAGAAATGTAGAACGGCATACGTTTTAAGAGGATCTACAGTTTCCCAAGGTGGGGAGGAATTTCGGAAGAGCTGGAGTTATCGCTGAGAAATTTGAAAAGCCTTGGGAAAAATGCAGATGGGGATGGTCCCGGATCCAGATGGGCTCCCGATAACATTTTATAAGAAGTTGTGGATGAGTTGGTTCCATTATTAAAGGCGATGTATCATGATTCCCTAGAGCGGGGTTCTCTACGAGACGTTGCTGCAGGCATCCATCTCCCCCCTTGTGTGAAAAAGGATAAGGACCATACAGAGTGTGGGTCTGATTTCCCTGCTTAATGTAGACACAAAGCTTTTGGCCAAGATCTTGGCGCTGAGGTTGGAACCCTGACTCCCGGATGTAGTTGTGGAGGACCAGACGGGATTTGTGAAGGGCTGAAAGTTGTCATCCAATGCGGTTCTCACCCCAGCAGCTAGGCCAGAACTAGAGTTAATCGTGTCGCTGGTCGCAGAAAAAGCATTCAATAGTGTTGAGTACAGGTACCTCTTCCCCATCTTAGAGAAGATTTGACTGGGCCCTGGGTTTGTGTCGTGAGTGCAGTTGTAAGAGGCTCCTTCTGCCTGCATGCGTACCAACACCATGAGTTCAGGGTCATTTTGGCTACATGAGGCGGCACAGTGGTAAGCACTGCTGCCTCACAGCTCCAGGGACCTGATTAAATTCCGGCCTTGGGTGACTGCCTGTGTGGAGTCTGTACATTCTCCAATTGTCTGCGTGGGTGCTCCAGTTTCCTCCCACAGTCCAAAGATGTGCAGGATAGTTGGATTGGCCATTATTGCCCCTTTGTGTCTAAAACATTAGGTGGGGTTACTGGGTTATGGGGACAGGTTGAGAGTGTGGGCCTAGGTAGGATGCTCTTTCAGAGGGTTGGTGCAGACTTGATGGGCCAAATGGCCTCCTTCTGCACAGTGGTGATTCTATTCTTTAGGGGGGGGGGGAGTGAGGCAGAGGTGTCCTATGTCTCCCCTCTTGTTTGCGCTGGTGATTAATCCACTGGCTATTGCCCTGAGGGCCTCAAATAAGTGGAGAGGAATTGTTAGAGGTGGGGTGGAACACAGAGTGTCCTTGCATGCCGGTGACCTTCTGCTATACATGAGGGGTCCGGAGCCAGTGATGGGAGCATAATGAATACATTGATGAGGTTTGGCTCCTTATCTGGGTACATGTTAAATTTAGGGAAGAGTAAGAATTTTGTGGTCAGCAGCTCGGGGTGGGGGGCAGGGGTAGTTTTCGGTATTTGGGGGTCCAGGTGGCTATTTACAATCTACATAAACGACTTGGATACAGGGATCGAAGAATCTATAGCCAAATTTACAGACGGCACAAAAATAGGTGGAAAAGTAAGTTCCAATGTGGAAATAAGAGCCTTACAAATGGATACAGATAGGTCAGTGGAGTGGGCCAAAATGTGGCAGTTGGAGTTTAATGTGGATAAGACGTTATGCATTTTGGTTGGAAAAATGGAAAGGCAACTTATTATCGAAATGGAGAGACACTTTGGGGTGCTCCGTTGCAGAGGGATCTCGTTCATGAGTCACATAAACCTTGCATGCAGGTACAGCAGATAACAAAGAAAGCAAATGAAATGTTGGCATTTATAGCAAAAGGTATAGAGTACAAAGGCAAGGAAGTGTTGTTGTAACTATACAAGGCATTGGTGAGGCCACACCTGGAGTATTGTGCACAGTTTTGGTCCCCTTATTTGAGGAAAGATGTAGTGGCATTGGAGGCAGTTCAGAGGAGGTTCACTGGGTTGATTCCAGAGATGAGAGGTTTGTTGTATGAAGAGAGATTGAACAGTTTATGCCTATACTCTCTGGAGTTTAGAAGAATGTGGGAAGATCAAATTGAGGTATACAAGATGATAAAAGGTATGGATAAGATTGACGTGGAATGGATGCTTTCTCTTGTGGGGCATTTTAGAACGAGAGGTCACAGTCTTCGGATAAGAGGCAGCAAATTTAAAATCGAGTCGATGAGAAACTATTTCTCCCAAAGGGTTGTGGAATCTGTGGAATTCGCTACCCCAGAGTGTTGTGGATGCTGGGGCAGTGAGTAAATTTGAGGAGTTAGACAGATTTTTAATTGGTAATGGGTTGAAGGGATATGAAGGCCTGGCAAGACGGTGGAGTTAAGGCCAGGAGGAGCTCAGCCATGATCAAATGGCGGAGCAGACCAGATGGACAAATGGCCTAATTCTGCTCCTATATCTTATGAACCACATGAAGTCGTTGAGAACAAAACATTGTATGTTTTCAAGAAGCAGTTAGATATCGCACTTGGGGCGAAGGAGATCAAAGGATATGGGGGAAAGCAGGATTAGTTTGAGTTGGATGATCACGAAGATAATGAATGGTGGAGCAGGCTCAAAGGGCCGATGGTCCCCTCCTGCTCCTATTTTCAATGTTTCCATGTATTTGTGCCTCAGAAAGGTCAAATATGCCGAGAGGGGGTCAATTAAAGGGTTCTATCATAGATGGCAACCATTTATATTGTACTTTTTAAAAATAAATTTAGAGTATCCAATTCATTTTTTCCAATTAGGGGACAATTTAGCGTGGTCAATCCACCCAGCCTGCACATCCTTGGGTTGTGGGGGCGAAACCCATGCAAACACTGGGAGAATTTGCAAACTCCACATGGACAGCGACCCAGAGCTGGGATCGAACCTGGGACCTCAGCACCATGAGGCAGCAGTGCTACTCATTGAGCCACTGTGCTGCCCTTATATTGTACTTTAAGGAATTTGTCACTGTTAGCTGTTGTTGGGGGGAGGAGGCATAGAGGTGGGGAGGGGTGAAGGAGTAAGGGAGGGTGGGTTTACTTGGTTAATGTTCTTATTATTTGGGTTACTGTTGTTGTTTGTTATTTTTGTACTTTTTGTAATTTTGGGGTATAAAATAATAAAAGTTCAATAACATTTTTTCCAAGGAAACATATTTTTAAAAACGAATCAATGAGAATGAGAGAGAAAACTCTGCTGGCTGGAGTCATACTGAGCATAAAGGAAGATGGTTGTGGTTGTTGAAGATCAAACATCTTAATCCTAAAACATCACTGCAGGGGTTTCTGAGGGCAGTGTCTGAGGCCCAACCATTTCAGCAATGAATCATCAATGGTCCTCCCTCCACCACATTAGAAGTGGGGATGTTTGCAGATGAGTGAACAATTTGAAGCACCATCTACAACTTCTAAAATAATGAAGCATTTCTGCATATGTCTATATGTAGCAAGACTTGGACAAATTCAGGATTGACTTTGATAATAACAGGCAATGACCAACTCCACCAACAGAGGAATCAAGCATCTCCCGTAACATTCAATGGTATTACCTTCACTATCAACATTCTGGAGGTTACCATTGACCAGTAACTTAATTGGATCAATCATATGGAGCACGGTAGAGGTTAGAAATTCTGCAGTGGGAGTGCCACGGTGGCACAGTGGTTAGCACTGCTACCTCACGCCGCCGAGGACCCGGGTTTCATCCCAGCCCCAGGTCACTGATCGTGTGGAGGTTGCACATTCTTCCCGTGTCTGCATGGGTCTCATCCCCACAACCCATAGATGTGCAGGGCAGGTGGATTGGCCACGCTAAATTGCCCCTTAATTGGAAAAAGAAAATGAATTGGCTATTAAAAAAAAGAAATTCTGTGGGAATAACTCAACTTTCAACTCCTAAAAGACTGTCCATCATCTACAAGGCACAAGTCAGGAGTGTGATGGAATGCTTTCTCCTTGTCTGGATGTGTGCAACTCCAACAACACTGAAGAAGCTTGATACATCCAAAACAAAGCAGTTCACTTGATTGGCACCCCATCCATCATTCAATCTCTCCATCACCAACGTAGAGTAGCAGCAGTGCGTGCCATCTACATGATCGGCAAGGCTCCTTAAGCAGCACCTTCCAAACCCATGACCACCACCATCTGGAAGGACAAGGGCATGAGAACACCGCCATGTGGAAGTTCCCCTTCAAGCCACTCACAACCCTGACTTAGAAACATATTGCTGTCCCTTCACAGTCTCTGGAACATCCTTCCCAATAGCACTGCGGGTCTTCCTACAATGCATGGTTACAGTGATTCAAGACAGCAGCTCTCAACCAGCTTCTCATGGGCAATTAGGGATGAGCAACAAGTATTGGCCTTGCCAGCGTTGCCCACATCCCATGAACAAACGCAATACTAATGAACAGAACTGAGTGATTAGTCCTGACAAGATATCTTTACATAATTATCAACATTTAAGGGATTTCACTCTCTCCACCAGAAAACATTTGATTATTTATGATGCAAGACAGGAGTTTTTTTCCTTTATGATCTGTACAGCTTACAGTTTGTCTGATTAATTATTAGTATTTCCAAAGCATTTTTCTGCACTAGCATTTATTATGTTTAGAATATATATATTCTGTTAATATAAATAGGTCTCAGTTTATTTTCCTCTTAATTCCACGCTCATACACTTCAGTCATCAACACATAAAGCAACAACTTGTTAGTAAAGACACAATTCTTATTTTCCACCTTGGAATTTTATATTCTTATTTTGTGAAGCTCCTCTGAAGCTCTTTCTCTTTTACAACAATGAAAATACCAGCTATAGACCAAATAAACTTACTTCAGCCCCTTGCATTTGTGCAGAACGGGTTCCAACCGCTGGAGTCCTTCACATTGAATGTAGCACTTTTGTAGACTGAGATATTTTATTGTATCACACAGTCCAATGGTCTGAGACAGGACCGCACAGTCAATTGGGGTCAATCGCAATTCACGAAACGTAAGTGCTTGCATAGATCCCACCGTGGACTGAGCCAGTGCTTTATTCTGAGACTCAAACAGGTAGTGAAATGTGTTCAGCAGGTTCCTTTTACCAGTTTCATTTTTTGTATTTACAATCTGACCTTCAACCTTCTCCTTCACCCAGTCAATCACTCGGCAGGTTGTTTGATGAAGAAATCGACCCAGAAACTCCTCCAGGGGCCGAGCTGACTGTGAGGAGGAGAGACCAGCAACAAAACGGAGAAATATCTCAAATCGTCCATCTCCCTTGCTGTGGGCGTCACAGAGGAGTTTCCCGATATTCTCGCGATTTGGAGTCAGGAATAGTGCGAGTGCAGCTGCAAACTCCTGGATGGTGAGGTGTGGGAATGTGTAAACCACACTCTGGGCAGAATCATCTCTCTCCAAAAGTTCCATCAGGAACCCAGACAGGAACTGGGAAGGTTGCAGATTGTACTCGATTAAATCACCATTTCTAAACACAATCTTCTTCTCAGATACTCCTGTGAAGGCCATCTCACCAAGCTTCAGTAACACATCACGGGGGCTTTCAATCTCTTGGCTATGATTTTTCAGAATGTTGTAAATATAGTAGGAATATAGTTGGGTGATGGTCTTGGGAATTTGCTGCTGTTTCCTGTCACTTTGTGTAAAGAAGGGGCCCAGTGACAGGCCGAGGATCCAGCAGTAGGAAGGGTTGTAGCACATGGTGTACAGGATCTCGTTCTCCTTCACATGTTTGAAAACAGCTGTTGCCACCATCTGATTTTCAAAAAACTTATTGAAATATTCCTTCCGTTCATCACCAACAAATCCCAGGATTTCAGCCCAGACACTGATCTCAGCCTTTTCCAATAAATGTAATGCAGTGGGGCGGGTGGTCACTAGCACTGAACATCCTGGGAGCAGCTTGTGCTGTATTAAACTGTACACAATGTCAGACACTTCACACCAGCATTCGGGACCTGTGCACATGGACTGAGGTTCTGTATTTCTCCGATTGCCAGCAAAATTGATCATTTCCTTGAATTCATCCAAACCATCGAATATAAACAGCAATCCCTCTGGGTTCTTCCAGAGCTCTCCCAGAACATTCCCAAAGTAAGGATAGAAATTGAGGATCAGATTCCTCAGGTTTATTCTACAGTTAATACTATTCAAATCCCGGAATTTAAAACTGAAAACAAATTGAAAGTGTGGGTATATTTTCCCAGTGGCCCAGTCATAAACCATCTTTTGTACCATTGTTGTTTTTCCAATTCCTGGGACTCCACTCACTGCTGCTGAATTTCCAGATTTGGATTTTTTCTGGGAAAAACTGCTCTGGAACAGTTGATCAGTTCGGATCTTTTCCAGTTCTCTCCGCAGATGTTTCTCTCTCCACTCTTCATGGTCTCGGCCTCTTGCCAGCAGTTCATGTTCTACAAGTGTCCGATCTCGAACAGTAGAAATGATCGTCAGCTCAGCGTATCGATTAACCAGCTGGAAAATCTTAACCTTCTCCTTTATTAGGATAGTGTTGACTCTCAGTGTTTCAGTTTGTACCCAGAGTGTCTCCTTGTGTTTCTGCTGAACATCTTGAATTAGAACAGACAGAAAGTGATTCTCAATTTTATTACTGATAGAAAAACAACTTTCCAAGTCTATTTTTGCATTCAGTAAAATGGGATAAGATGGCTTTCACACTTCCAATAGAGATAGTTGTACAAGTTAAAACTCAGTTATTGGAATCGCTGCTGAAAAGATACCAGTGGCTGAGCTAATATTTACCAAACATGGAGGTTTCTCTGAAGCTATATTTTCTCTCTAATGATGAATGCAATTCGGGTAGCACGGTAGCACAAGTGGATAGCACTGTGGCTTCACGGCGCCAGGGTCCCAGGTTCGATTCCCCGCTGGGTCACTGTCTGGGTGGAGTCTGCATGTTCTCCCCGTGACTGCGTGGGTTTCCTCCGAGTGCTCCGGTTTCCTCTCAGTCCAAAGACGTGCAGGTTAGGTGGATTGGCCATGATAAATTGCCCAAAAAGGTTCGCTGGTGTTATTGGGTTACCGGGGATAGGGTGGAAGTGAGGGCTTAAGTGGGTCAGTGTAGACTCGATGGGCCAAATGGCCTCCTTCTGCACTGTGTGTTCTATGTTCTACAGCCTGTCCTGTTTGACAAACAATGCGTTATAAATCCTCACACCCTCCTGGTTAGAAGCCAAGAGGGGTTCTACTGCAAGGGATCCTAAGCTGGGAGTTGTGACCCCAATGGGTTAACAGACATGTGGGGAATCGCAAGCTTCCCCTCCTCCAAGGCAGTGAAGAGGAGACTGACTTCCCAGTCATGAAATTGCTTGATGCTGTCACAAATGCTCTTGAACCGTAAGGAACATTGAATGGCAAACAGGTCAAGGATTTTTTTTTCCACTGACTTAGCAGAGGCAAAGGTAAGCAAATCAGACTAACTGGTTGGCTGACATATCTGGGAGTTGCAGGAAACCAGGACGTCAGAGGCTGAGCTGGGAAGGCGAGTCGCAAATTCAAACTTGGCTGTAAATCTCTGCTCCAGCCTGCCTGATGTCTCAGACTCCTTTACCCCAGAATAATGACTCAGCTAGATCAAAAGCAGGGAGAGGGGATGATTACTGCGAGTATGTAGGGGTGGGGTGTGGGGGGAGGAGGCGGCATGCAGCAGAGTAGGAGAGTCTGAGGAGTGCAGTCTTGGGGCCAGAGGGGCTTATTATAATGCGCCCAGGATAGGTAAGGATCAAAGGCAGCAAATACATGGGAACACCAACACCTAGAGGTTCCCTGCCATGTCACTCACCATCTTGACTTGGAAATATATTGCGGCTCTGTCACTGGGTGAACTTAGTTCTGTGTCCATGGTTGAGGAGTACAGGGGTGATCTGCTCCCGGTGTCCAGCACTGTTGTCTGCCTGGACAGCACTGTGCTACGGGAATCATGCAGCCTCCCCTTTGACCGACTGAAGTTTAACCGAGGGTGGAGTGTAAGATGAGAGTGTGGTTGACAAAGACAAGGGGTGGGGTGGGGGGGGGGGGGGGGGTTAATGTGAAAGGAAGGCTATGCAAGAGGAGGGTGGGAAGGGCAAGGAGGCACTATGAAGTCAGAGAGCAAGGAGGTGCCTCCGCACATCGAATGAAAATTGGAGAATTCCTCACATCATGTGTACTGAGTAGGGGACAATAGACAGGGGACAAACTGTTGCTTCAGGACTCAACCAGGTCATCTGTTATATTACCTACAGTTTTATAGTGACCAAATCACAGTTAAGAGTTACTGTCATTCCGAAGATATGTAGCGATGATTTAAGGTAATCAAAACAGAAAATGCTGGAAACACAAAGAAGGTTAGGCAGCATCTGTGAAGAGAGGAAAGGAGCCTGCATTTTAGGTCGATGATTCTGCATCAGAAACAGAGGCCAATCAGCCCTTTCAGCCTACTCAGCCATTCATTATGATCATGGCTAATCATTCAACTTAATAGCCTTCCGCCCCCCATATCCTTTGACCCCCTTCACCCCAAGTGCTATATCTAACTGCTTCTTGAAAACATACAATGTTTTGGCCTCAACTACTTCCTGTGGTAACAAATATCACAGGCCGACCACTCTCTGGGTGAACAAATTTCTCCTCACCTCTGTCCTAAATGGTCTACCCCGTATCCTCAGACTGTGACCCCTGGTTCTTGACACCCTGAGCATTGGGGACATCCTTCTTGCATCTATATTGTCTAGTCCTGTTAGAATCTTATAGGTTTTACTGAGATCACCCCTCATTCTTCTGAACTCCAGCAAATACAATCCTAACCGACTCAATCTCACCTCATATGTAAGACCCGCCATCCCAGGAATCAATCTGGTAAACCTTTGCTGCACTTTCTCCAAAGCAAGAACATCCTTCCTCAGATGAGACCAAAACTGCACACAATATTCCAGATGTCGCCTCACCAACGCCCAATATAATTGCAGCAAGGCATCCCTGGTCCTGTATTGGAATCCTCTTGCAATGAAGGCCATCATACTATTTGCCTTCTGTGCCGCCTGCTGTACCTGCATGCTTACCATCAGTGACTGGTGCATGAGGACACCCAGGTCGTGTTGCACATTCCCCACTCCTAATCTATGGCCATTGAGATAATCGTCTGCCTTCCCGTCTTTGCTACCAAACCTCGCATTGATCCAAATTATGCTGCATCTGCCATTCATTTACTCACTCACTCAACTTGTCCAAATCACACTGAAGAATCTTGGCATCCTCCTCACAGCTCACCCTCCAATCCAACACTGTGTTCTGCAAATTTGGTGACATTACATTTTGTTGCCTCATTTAAATCATTAATATATATTGTGAATAGCTGATGTGGTGAAGTGTCATCGACTGGAAATATTTACTCGGTTTCTCTCTCCACAGAAACTGCCAGACCTGCTCAGTGTTTCCAGCAATTAGTTTTTATTTCAGATTTTCAGCCTCCACAATGTTTTACTCATGATTCTAGTCAATGAATTAAGGCAATAGAAGTTGAAATTGAGATAAGGATGAGCGTTTAGATGGATTTTGTTTGGTCAACAGACTTCGCTATTCAAATGTTTTAATTCACATTCACTTCTGAAAGGTCTGGCTGTAATCTTTAGACTATGGGCGCGATTCTCAAGAGATATTTCTGAGTTCATCTATGGCGTGGTTTTTCAGGGGGTTTCCCACTTACTGTGTGGGCGAGTTCCCCACCGCTATTTAATTACACTTAGTCATGTTTTTAGGCCCTGGAGAGTTTCTCACCGGTTTAGCCCACACTTAGAATTTTGTTCAGCACTGGGGAGCTGAACTCCATTTAGAAAGAGTGGCATTTTGAAAGGGTGCCCTGATCTCTAAGTGAGCTTATGGGTCCCCCACCCCCCCACCCATGAGCAATGTCAACCCCCACACATATGGGCACAACCCCACACGCCCCAAGTGAGGTCATTCTGCTGTTGGGTCCACATAGGTCCACCCTCTGAGGCCCCCTCGCAGCACTCCCTCCCTTCCAGGACCCCACCCATCAAACCTCCAACCCCCCCAGAGGCCTTACTTACCTGTCCTACACACCCCCACTATTCAAACCTCCCCTTCTACCCTCCTTTCATGGGCGTGGCCCCCCTCACCCCCTGGCAGTGCCACCCTGGGCCCCGGGGCAATGCTCCTGCCAACTTGGCAGTGCCACCCAGGCACCTTCTCAGTGCCAGGGTGACAGTGCCAAGGTGCCAGCTGGACAGTGCCAAGGTGCCCACATTCCAAAAGACGTGCTGTTAGGTGAATTGGACATTCTGAATTCTCCCTCTTTGTATCCGAACAGGCGCCAGAATTATTATTATTATTCCTGGAGGAGGACCAAGGGGTCACCCTGCACTTACCCTGACCACCCTGGGGTCTTCAACGGCACGGGTAAATCAGAGTGCTGTTCCGCCTGGTCCACGTTTGGATAGACAGGATAAAGGATAGACAGGATGGAACTGGAAATGTAGTTGCTTTCTTAGTTAAAGATGCTATTGAGGCTTTATTAAGTAATTATATTGGCACAAAAGGCCAAAATGCTGAATCGATCCGGGTGGAAATAAAAAGCAAGGGAAAAAACTCTTTGGTAGGAGTAATTTACAGGCCACTGAGAAATACATCCAAAGTGGAGCATAGGATAAACCAAGAAATAATGAGGGCTTGTGAGAAGGGCACAACAGTAATCATGGGTGGTTTTAATATGCATATAGACTGGATTAATCAAATTGGCAAGGGTAGCCTCGAGGGATATGTCATAGAGTGTATGAGGGATTGTTTCTTAGAACAATATGTTATGGAGCAAACCAGGGAGCAGGCTATTTTAGATTTAGCATTATGTAATGAAAAAGGGTTGATAAATAGTCTTGTCATTAAGGATCCTCTTGGAAAGAGTGAACACAGCATGCTAGAATTTCAAATTCAGATTGAGTGATAGAAGACAGTGCCATATAAGAGTTTTAGCGTTGGGAAGAGGTAATTAAACAGGGCTGAGGAAAGACTTGGCCCAAGTAGAGTGGGCACAGATAATTGAGGGCAGGACAGCTGAGGAACAATGGCAGATGTTCAGGGAGATATTAAATACCTCTTAATTAAAGTATATTCCTGAGAGGAAGAGGAATTGTAAAAGGGAGAAAAATGTTCCATGGCTAAACAAGGAAGTCAAGGACGACAAAGTCAAAATCGAGGGCATATGTAAAAGCTAGTGAATGGTAAGCTGGAGGATTGGGAGGACTTTAAGGTTCAGCAAAAGGCTGCTAAAAATAAAATCAAAAGAGCTAAGATGAACTGCGAAAGGAAATTAGCAGAAAACATAAACACTGAGACGAAAAGCTTCTGTAAGTATATAAAGAGGAAGAGAATAGCTAAAGTAAATGTTAGCCCTTTAGTGGACGATGTTGGCTGGGTAATAATGGGGAACACAGTGACGGCAGAGGCACTGAACCAATATTTTGCCTCTGCCTTCACAATAGCAGATAATAAAACATTTCTAAAAACTAAAGTTGATGCAGAGGAACTTGGTGCAATAAACATCACTAGGGGAACGGTATTGAAAAAACTGATAGGATTAAAGGCAGATAAGTCTTTGGGACTTGATAGCCTGCACCCCAGGATATTAAGGGAGGTGACAGCAGAGATAGTGGATGCATTGGTTATGATATTTCAGAATTCCTTGGATTCTGGAAGGGTGCTGGTGGATTGGGAACATGCTAATGTGACGCCCCTATTCAAAAAGGGAGAGAGGCAAAATGTAGGAAACTATAGACTGGTTTGCTTTACCTCTGTGGTGGGGAAGGTGTTGAAATCAATCATGAAGGAGGAGATGACTGAACATTCGGAAAGACAAAATGCAATCCACCATTGTCAGCATGGTTTTATGAAGGGTAACTCATGCTTGACAAAATTGCTTGAGTTCTTTGAGGACGTAACCAGCAATGTGGATGATGGGCAACCTGTGGATGTGGTACATCTAGACTTCCAGAAGTCATTTGACAAGGTGTCGCATAAAACACTGATCCAGAAGGTGAAGTCGCAGGGAATTGGGGGTGGAATAATAGATTGGATTGAGGATTGGCTGACTGACAGAAAGCAGAAAGTTGGGATAAATGGGTCCTTCTCTGGCTGGCAAACTGTAACTAGTGGGGTGCCACAGAGGTCAGTCCTCACACCTCAACGGTTTATAATCTATATAAATGATCTGCAAGCAGGGATAGAGTACAACATAACAAAATTTGCAGATGATACTAAAATAGGTGGGAAAGCAGGCAGTGAAGAGGAGATAACAAATTTACAGATGGATAGAGATAGGCTAAAAGATTGGGCCAAAATTTGGTAGACACAGCCTAATGTCCATAAGTGTGAGGATATTCATTTTGGCCGAAAAAATAGAAGGCAAGTTATTATCTAAATGGAAAGCAGATTTAAAATGTGTCTGGGCAGAGGGATCTGGGTGTCTTTGTTCATGAATCGCAGAAAGTCGGTCTGCAGGTACAGCATGTAATTAAAAAGGCAAATGGAATGTTGGCGTTTATTGCAAAAGGACTGGAGTATAAAAGTAGAGAAGTGTTGTTGAAATTGCATAGAGTGTTGGCGAGACTACATCTGGAGTTTTCTGTCCAAATTTGGTCTCCTTGGCTGAGGAAGGATAGAACATAGAACATAGAACAGTACAGCACAGAACAGGCCCTTCGGCCCTCAATGTTGTGCCGAGCCATGATCACCCTACTCAAACCCACGTATCCACCCTATACCCGCAACCCAACAACCCCCCCCCCCCTTAACCTTACTTTTATTAGAACACTACGGGCAATTTAGCATGGCCAATCCACCTAACCCGCACATCTTTGGACTGTGGGAGGAATCCGGAGCACCCGGAGGAAACCCACGCACACAGGGGGAGGACGTGCAGACTCCACACAGACAGTGACCCAGCCGGGAATCGAACCTGGGACCCTGGAGCTGTGAAGCATTTATGCTAACCACCATGCTACCCTGCTGCCCATGTGATGTGGTGGCATTGGAGGCAGTTCAGAGGAGGTTCACCAGATTGCTTCTGGGGATGAAAGAGTTGATGTATGAGGAGCGATTAAACAGGCTTAGGGCAACACGGTGGCACAGTGGTTAGCACTGCTGCCTCACAGCACCGAGGACCCAGGTGGAATCCCGGCCCCGGGTCACTGTTTGTATGGACATTGCACATTCTCTCCGTGACTGTGTGGGTCTCACCCCCGCAACCCAAAGATGTGCAGGGTAGGTGAATTGGCGACGCTAAATTGTCCATTAATTGGAAAGAAAAATAATTGGGTACTTTAAATTGAAGAAAAAAGTTTGGGCTTATACTCGCTGGAGTTTAGGAGGATGAGAGGGGATCTGATCGAGGTATATTAAATACTAAAAGGGGTTGATGAAGTAAAAGCAGACCATTAAATACTAAAAGGGGTTCATAAAGTAAAAGCAGACCAAATGTTCCCCTTGCAGGACAATCTGGAACGAGAAATCATGGCCTTTGGTTGAGAGGCGGTAGGTTTAGAACGGAGATGAGGAGTAACTGCTGCTCACAGAGGGTGGTGAATTTGTGGAACTCACTGCCCCATAGTGCGGTGGAATCGGAGTCATTAAGTGGTTTCAAGAAGGAAATAGATATATTTCTGATGGAAAACAGGTGAAAGGGATATGGGGAACAGATCTGGAGGTGGATTTGAGACGAAGAAGAGATAAGTCATGATCTGATTGAATGGTGAAGAAGGCTCGAAGCGCTGAATAGCCAACTTCTGCTCCTCATACCTATGTTCCTATGCTGATCAAATCACCTCTTCATCTTAATTCCAGGGAACAGAAACCTGTCTGAGGAATCTTTCCCTGTAATTAAACTCTTGGAGTTCAAGTATCATCCTAGGTATCAATCTACTATATTCACTCTGAGCCCAATATATCTCTTCTGACATGTTGTATGCATGTGAGGAACTGCTCATCATCCTGTAGGTTATCATCTAACCAGGGTTTTGTACAGCTAAAGCATGACTTCTACCCCTCGTATCCTTAATAATAATCTTTATTCTTGTCACAAGTAGGCTGACATTAACACTTCAATGAAGTTACTGTGAAAATCTCCTATTCGCCACATTCTGCTGCCTGTTCGGGTACACAGAGGGAGAATTCAGAATGTCCAATTCAACTAACAAGCACATCGTTCGGGACTAGTGTGAGAAAACCTTGTCCTCTAGGTTTTAAAGTTCAGCATTCCATTAGAGCTTTTAATTCTTCTCTGTCCATGGCATTTCAATGATTTATGTAACTGAATCTGAAAATGTCTTCGACTTACACTGTTTGCAACTTTTCACCATTTCGATAGTATCCTATTTTACCCTTTTGAAAAAAGCCCTGTCAGATCAGCGATACTCATGAGTATAGAAACTCTAGTCCACCTCATTACATCCTGTTCAGATGTAAAACATTTATAGTGCATTCCAACTGATCCACCAATAAATATGTTGCCTGGTTTCATTTTGGTCATTTAGGAAACATCATAGATGGTATGAATCGCAACTTTATGCAGAAGGTTTTGAGAATTAATGACAAATTAAAAGTACATTCTGCCCTGTTGTTCCAACCTTTTTAGTTGTGATTTTCAGGTTCTGAAATACTCAAAATGAGTGATTCTCACAAATAGAACAAAGAGCTCAAAATCACCATGTCATTGTTTTACCTTTCGGGTGATTTGGTATTTCCGATACATCTCGCTTCATGTTCATGCCTGAATCAGAACCTGTTTAAATAAATTCATATTTCATGAAATCACATCAGTGTATTACTATAGTGATATATAGAGTTTCAATCTAAAATTTTGTTCGTTGTGTGATTTTACCGTACCAGATTCCCTTATTTCTTTAAGTAGTTTCTCCAGCTTTGGTACAGAATGGCGCATCTTCACAAAGGATTCCCACATTACCCTCCGGGCCTGAGAGCCTTTCTCCGTCACCAGATTTAAGAGAAGTTTGGAACTGTCCATCCGGTTTCCCTTCTCTGCGAGTTCAGTGATTTTCTGTAAAGAATTATAATGAATAATATTGAGGATCAGAGTGAAAGATAAACACTGAGAATGGGATGGGAGTTCCTCGTGGTTTTGAGCACAGAAAACAGTCACTGCGCTGGGTTCTGACCCATGGTGAACATGGGTGAATGCATGATTCAGGCGATAACAGGAAACAAACTGGATGAAACTAAAACAGAAATAGGAAAAATATTTCAAGGAGAATGAGGATTTAGAATCCACAATAATTTTAATGTGATTAGTTTTCTCTGTCGTGAAGTTTCCACTGCTATTTTATTTCTGAGTAAATCAAATTGTGACAGCAGGAAATGAGTGTGAGATACAACTGGATCATATTGGATTACTGATTTCCAATATGATCCACGTATCTCACATTCATTTCCATCAATGAACCTTGTGTAGTCAGGACTTTCATCGCCAGGTTAGAATTATATAGAGCATTTGCTATCGACAAATGTGCCACAGCTTTTCACAGAGGTGGAATCAATTGATGAACCCAATACAAAGCATGATACAGTATGAGTGACCAAAACAAAAATGGTTATGTTTTAACCAGCAGAAGGAGGTAGATAGGTGGAACATTAAAGAGTGGGGTACAAGAAAGCTGAAATCTGGCCACAAGCGATGGTGTGAAGGAGTCAGTGCACAACAGATCAGCATCACAGAAACAGAGAATTTCAGTGACACAGGATGGCTTTGGAGCTGGATGAGGTTAAACTGGACAATTTAAAGACCAGTGGCGGTATTCTCCACTACCCGGCGGGGCGGAAGGTTCTGGCGGTAGGAAGTGGCGTGAACCACTCCGGCGTCGAGCCGCCCAAAAGGTACGGAATCCTCCGCACCTTTCGGGGCTAGGCCCGCACCTTTAAGGGCTAGGCCCGCCCCAGAGTGGCTGGCCCCCTGCCGGCTGGCGTGGAAGGCATTTAGTGCCACGCCAGCCGGGGCCGAAGGTACTCCGCTGGCCGGTGGGAGTCCGCGCATGCGCGGGAGAGTCAGCGGCTGCTGACGTCATCCCCGCACATGCACGGGTCACCTACGCGTCGGCCATCGCAGAGGCTGATGGCCGCGCGTAGGAAAAGAGTGCCTCCACGGCACAGGCCCGCCCGCGGATCGGTGGGCCCCGATCGCAGGCCAGGCCAGATCGCCTCGCACCACCCCCCCCCCCCCCCCCGCCCCCTCCCAGGACCCCGGAGCCTGCCCCTCTATCAGGTCCCGTCAGTAAGGGACCTGGTTCAATTCACACCGGCGGGACCGGCATTGAAGCAGCGGGACTTCGGCCCATCGTGGGCCGGAGAATCGCCGGGGGCAGGGGGGTCCACCGACCGGCGAGACGCGATTCCCGCCACCGCCAAATCTCCGGTGTCGGAGAATTCGGTGGCCGGCATGGGGGGGGATTCATGCCACCCCCCCGGCGATTCTCCGACCCGCCGGGGGGGTCAGAGAATCCCGCCCCAGGAGCCATTATAGATGAGCAAGCATAAACGCATCATATGAACTGGACTTGGGGAAGGTCAGGAGACAAGCAGCAGAATTTTTGAGTTCCTCAAGATTAGAGATAATGGAGGGCCTGCCAGGATCAAGCAAAGGTATATATGAAGATTCAGCAGATGAGCTGATTCAGGACTTGAGACAGGCAATGTTACGAAGATAGAAGCAGGTGATCTTTATGATGAGCTTGGAAGTTCAACTCGGTTTGATTGTGAGATGATTCAATATCAGACAGTGGATAGAAAGGGCATGACAAGATAGAGTCTGCACTGAGTATAGTAGACAATGGCTTTTGTCGTGTTCTCTGTTTCTGCTGCACTTGGGGCGAGGGGGATGAAAGGATATGGGGGAGAAGGCGGCATTAGGCTATTGAGTTGGATGATCAGCCATGATCATAATGAATGGTGGAGCAGGATCAAAGGGCCGAATGGCCTCCTGCTCGCCTATTTTGTATGTTACTAATGTTTAACTGGATGCAAATGCAAACCAAAAAACAGCAAAATCATACAAAATGAAGACTTGCCCCAATAATCCGAAGCTGTCCCTCCTGCATAATACCTCAAGCCGTGAACCGAACCTCCTTAACTTCCTGTTTCAACTTTTGCCGGCAAAAATTACCACCTTCAAGGTTTCTCTTTTTCAACTTTCTCCCTCACTCTTGAAAATCTGACCAGAGGACGTCAATACCTTCCCCCTATTTGCCGTTGCTACTAATGTGCACCACAATTTCCAGCTCAACCCCGCCCCCGGTAAAATATTCTGCACCCTCGCTATGGTGTCATAGACATAGACATAGAACAGTACAGCACAGAACAGGCCCTTCGGCCCTCAATGTTGTGCCGAGCCATGATCACCCTACTCAAACCCACGTATCCACCCTATACCCGTAACCCAACAACTCGGGCCCACCCGTAACCTTAACCTTACTTTTATTAGGACACTACGGGCAATTTAGCATGGCCAATCCACCTAACCCGCACATCTTTGGACTTGTCGTTAATCCTGGCACATGGAGGCAACACATCATGCATAAAGACCCAGCTCACAGAAATGTTTGTCTGGCCATTAACTAGTGAATCTCCTTTAATGACTGCATTTCTATTTTTCAGTGTTCCCCCTGTGCAGTCCCTTGCTGATGGGTGCCCTGGTCTGTACTCCTCAAACATATTGTCCCTCCCAACAGTCTCCAATGCTGAGTATTAATTTGAGAATGGCAGACACCCCGAAGGTTCCTGTACTAACTACTCTTCCAAAGAGCTATCCATCTGCTTATGCTGAATCGTTACTGTCTCTGGGGTGACCATCCCTAGAACACATGACTCAAGAAATTCTCTTCTCAGAGGTTCTGCAGTGTCTCTCGTGGCTGCCCCTCAAGCTTAAAATGCTGAGGGCGATCATAGGACTGGAAACACTTCCGAAACACCTGCCCCCCAAAAACACAGGATTAGTTTAGCTAGTTACTACACTATTGATTTGTTTTCGATTAGTAACTAAAACCACTATCCCAGGTTAGGGAAAAAACAATACTCAACAAACAGACACCCAGCTGCTGACCTATGAATCACTGCTTACATTTTTTGGAAATATACCAATCAGGTCCACACTGCTTTTCCTCTCGCCAGAACAGAGACATAGAAAGAGACAACTTGCCTGAACTTGAAAGGTGGAAAGGTTTGGAGGCGGCACTGGTAAATTAGAAACGAGTAAGATTAGGGCCAATCAAGGATAGTAGTGGAAAGTTGTGTGTGGAATCAGAGGAGATAGGGGAAGCATTAAATGGATATTTTTCGTCAGTGTTTACACTGGAGAAAGACAATGTTGTCGAGGAGAACACTCAGGTTCAGTTGACCAGGCTAGATGGAATTGAGGTTCAAAAGGAGGAGGTGTTAGCAATTTTAGAAAATGTCAAAATAGATAAGTCCCCTGGGCCAGATGGGATTTATCCTAGGATTCTCTGGGAAGCCAGGGAGGAGATTGCAGAGCCTTTGTCCTTGATATTTATGTCGTCTTTGTCGACAGGAATAGTGCCGGAAGACTGGAGGATCGCAAATGTTGTCCCCTTGTTCAAGAAGGGGAGTAGAGACAACCCTGGTAATTATAGACCTGTGAGCCTTACTTCGGTTGTGGGTAAAATGTTGGAAAAGGTTATAAGAGATAGGGTTTATAATCATCTTGAAAAGAACAAGTTGATTAGCGATACTCAACACGGTTTTGTGAAGGGTAGGTCATGTCTCACAAACCTTATTGAGTTTTTTGAGAAGGTGACCAAACAGGTGGATCAGGGTAAAGCTGTTGATGTGGTGTATATGGATTTCAGTAAGGCGTTTGATAAGGTTCCCCACGGTAGGCTATTGCAGAAAATAAGGAAGTATGGAATTGAAGGTGATTTAGCGGTTTGGATCAGTAATTGGCTAGCTGAAAGAAGACAGAGGGTGGTGGTTGATGGCAAATGTTCATCCTGGAGTTCAGTTACTAGTGGTGTACCGCAAGGATCTGTTTTGGGGCCACTGCTGTTTGTCATTTTTATAAATGACCTGGAAGAGGGTGTAGAAGGATGGGTTAGTAAATTTGCAGATGACACGAAGGTCGGTGGAGTTGTGGATAGTGCTGAAGGATGTTATAGGATACAGAGGGACATAGATAAGCTGCAGAGCTGGGCTGAGAGGTGGCAGATGGAGTTTAATGCGGAAAAGTGTGAGGTGGTTCACTTTGGAAGGAGTAACAGGAATGCAGAGTACTGGGCTAATGGCAAGATTCTTGGTAGTGTAGATGAACAGAGAGATCTCGGCATCCAGGTACATAAATCCTTGAAAGTTGCCACCCAGGTTAATAGGGCTGTTAAGAAGGCATATGGTGTGCTAGCCTTTATAAGCAGGGGGATTGAGTTTCGGAACCACAGGGTCATGCTGCAGCTGTACATAACTCTGGTGCGGCCACACCTGGAGTACTGCGTGCAGTTCTGGTCACCACATTATAGGAAGGATGTGGAAGCTTTGGAAAGGGTTCAGAGGAGATTTACTAGGATGTTGCCTGGTATGGAGGGAAGGTCTTACGAGGAAAGGCTCAGGGAATTGAGGTTGTTTTCGTTAGAGAGGAGAAGGCTGAGAGGTGACTTAATAGAGACATATAAGATAGTCAGAGGGTTAGATAGGGTGGACAGTGAGAGTCTTTTTCCTCGGATGGTGATGACCAACACGAGGGGACATAGCTTTAAATTGAGGGGTGAGAGATATAGGACTGATGTCAGAGGCAGTTTCTTTACTCAGAGAGTAGTAGGGGTGTGGAACGCCCTGCCTGCAACAGTAGTAGACTCGCCAACTTTAAGGGCATTTAAGTGGTCACTGGATAGACATATGGATGAAAATGGAATAGTGTAGGTCAGATAGGCTTCAGATGGTTTCACAGGTCGGCGCAACATCGAGGGCCGAAGGGCCCGTACTGCGCTGTAGTGTTCTATGTTCTATGTTCTTAATCCTAGCAAACAATAGATTAGGGGTGCAATTCTCTGGAAAAAATTCTCAGTGCGGTAGCGAGCGGCAATTGCCGCGAGTTTCACCATTAATTGGTCCACTAAACGAGGCCTCATGGGCTTCTCGCTGCAAATAAAGGCTCGCCAGCTGGTTCACCGGGACCGTGATCTCCAGACCCCCACTACACAGTTGAGCAGCACTTACGCTGCACTTGCTCAGCTAACCCCAGCCAGCTCACAACAAGTACGCCGAGGAGACAAGCCCCGAGATTCAGGGATGCTGGCTGGAGAGGCTGTTAGACACGGTGGAGACCAGGAGGGATTTCTTGTTCCCCCGAGGGTTCCGGAGGGTGAGCCACAAGGCAACCAGTGCTGCCTGGGATGAGGTGGCGGCGACTGTCAGCTCGAATAGTATGACCAAAAGGACTGGTCAGCAGTGCAGGAAGGTCAACAACATACATAGGGCAGCACCAGTGAGAAGACACCAAAGCCCCCCCGCCCCACACCCGAGACCCTTCCACCCCCACGGGAGCATGCACCCCCCCCCACCAACTCCATGCGACCCCCAATCCTGCACACGTCCTCTCCCACCACTACGAACCAAACGTATTGCTAACAATGCCCCCTCTGTGTCTCCTCAGGAAAAGCTCACCCACAATCAGCGGGAGAGGACCCAAACTGGCGGTGGGGTGCCGGACATAAGAATCCTTACCTCCTCAGAGGTGACATGGGTGGCTGAGGACAGATCGGTCAGCCACAAGGAGGCTGCTGGATGACGCAGAGGTGAGGAACCACCGGGCTCCACCTGGGGGACCTGTCAAACGTGAGTTGTTATTGCCTTACTGACTGACCAATCCCTCCCACTCACCACATGTTCATTCTTCTTCAGGTCGTCCAGCCGACGGCACTGGCCTATCCTGGGCGGCCCCTTCTCCTGACTCCGAGAAGAACACCTCGGAGGAGAGCTTCAAGGATGCCACCATGGTTATGGCACAGCTGTCATCCCCAACCCCCACCAGCACAGATAAACACACCTCAGTGGGACATGTTAGTGGACAGGCTATTGGGGCACAATCTGGTGAGCATCACACTGCTGATGATGCACATCATGTGGAGGCAGGAACCCCAGGCAAGATAGCAGTCAGACGGCAGCTGGATCCCAGGACTCAGCTGGTTCCCAGCCTGATGCTGACCTTGTGGAAGTGGGTTACCGGAGCTGATGGAGATGATAGGGAGCGGCTAAATGACGGGAGGCCGTTGGATATGGGTTCGCTATCATTGATTGTATGAAAATGGGGCTTAAGTGGTGATAATTAGTTTCTCGCCATGCTACGGCGAGATCCCAATTTCGCCTATGGGAGCGGTCCGGTTGCATCACAAACTGTTTAGCGCCGGTGCGGATCTCATCTTTGGCCTCTCCCGCTATTCACCGGCCTTGTTACACTTGAGAGAGAGCACAACGACGCCGGAGAATCGCGCCTGAGATTTTATCTGATTTAAAACTCCTTCACTTACATAGAGTTAAAATTGTGACCTTGGGTGCAATTCAACCAAAACAATTATATGTCCGGTTTTGTGCGCGTTTAGTGGGATGATCCTGCTATTCAACGGCACTTTGCCGTTTTTTTTGACTCGGCGAGTAACTCCCCACCAAGGCTGCACTTTCGCCATTTCCTGCTCTGGCGAGCTAGACTATTCGCGGATCAGGACGCCATTTTTAAAGGCAGCCTGATCTTTCAATCACCCTCAGAGATCTCACTGTGGCCTCCAGACTCCCCCCTACTTCACCCAACTTACCTCTTCTAAGGTTCTCGAACCCCTCACCCCAACTGTTATGGGCAAGGCCACCTCCCCCCACCATTCGGGCCCAGCCACCTGGGGGTCTCCAATGCCTAGGGAGACCCACCCAGGTGCCATTATGACTGATCCACGTTCGCGTGGACCAGTACAAAGTGGCAGCCTGGCAAGATCGCCCAGGCACAGTCACTGAATCCCGGGCACCAGCAGAATCCAGCGAATGCATATTTAAATCAGGCATTGGGTTCATTTAAATATGCATATCTGGATCTCGCCCAGCGAAATCGTAATCCAGATTGCAATGCCTCGGGAGGAGACGTTTTGAGCGTCATGAATCTCGAGGCCTCTCGCAAGATTCAACGGCTACGAGGCCACTGAATCGCGTCCTATATCTCAAAGAGGAAATTGTCAATCTGTGAAATAGGGGCCGGGATTCTCGGACCTCGCTCGTGCCTGGGATTCTCCAGTCCTGCTGAAAGTGAAAGCAGCCAGAATGCTAAATTCTCCATTATCCCTTGTGGTGGGGCGGCAACAGACAAGGTTGGAGAATCCCGGCAAGGCTTCCTAGGGTTGTCACTGGGTCACTGTCAGGACTGATGCAAAATTAGATAGATTTGTTTTAGAATGCCATATTTTTGAATGTAGCATATGATTAATTGGGAATATGACATCTGTAACTTCCTTGGGAGAAACAGATGACTGTGGTTCTAAATATTCTGCTGTGGTTTTCCTCACTTCATGTCTGGGTCTGTAATGGATGAACTGTGATTGATCAATAACTTCAATATCATTGCAGCAGGTGACTGCCATGATGTTAGACAGTGATTCAGACAGACTTTTTTCACCGTATCCAACAGTTCATTTGTGATTACTCAGTCTGTTCTGCGATAAGAAAATAATCCAAACACATTTTGTGTCCTTCCACTTACCCCATGTTCTTTTCCACTGAAATGTCTCCCGTATGTTAACAATAAACTGACTCCATCCACCACCTCTTCAATAGCCTGTTCTAATCTGTCCCGGTAGAATTTTGTCAACTGGAACAGTTGGTAATCATCGTACTTTGTCAAGAACTCAGTGTTTGTAGAGTTTGGATCTGTGAACACAAACAAAGATGAAACATATTATCGACTCTGCTCAGTCCACTTTAATATATTTTCTATTGAACAAGCAATTTCCCATTTGAATCACGGTCTCAAGCATCAATTTAAAATCTGTATAAACCGCATATTCTACATTTCATTGATCTGTATCGTCAGTTCTTAATATAATTATCAGGTCAAGCACAACTTACCTTTAGCTTATCAATTCCAGTCTCCTGGATTATCCTCTGTAAATCCAAATGTTCACTAATTTGACCTCAAAATACAAATGCCTGAGTTTTTTTCTCAAGATTGGTCTCGCAAAGCCTCCATCTAAAATGTCTGCTTGAGCTTCCGATTTTCAGTTTGGAGAATAGGACTTGATGCAGGCGACCCAGGAACAAGTGAGGATCCTGTCAGCTGTGTTGGCGTGCTCGGAAGAAGGTCTACCTCGGGACTCCGGCCCTTAACCCTCAACCCCTTCACCCTCAACCACGTCCCATCTCACAGACCCTACGGCCTCATGCCAAGCTATGCTCCTGAAAAAAAAATCCCTATGGACCCTCATGCCTCCCCTCTATATATTGAAAAACAAAACTCTCATTCATAAAAACCCATTAACTACATTTACATTAATTACTTCAATTAAACAAAGTCTTATAACAAACATTTCATTGCAAACATATGAACATGCATATTAGGGGCAGGTATAAGGCGCTCTGCCATTCAATAATCTCATATTGCGTCTTGTACAATAAAGAAGTCCAAAATTATCATCAAAATAACATAATGCTCTTTATCTTGATACCCAATTTCTTGCAAAAAGAGTGTCTCATAAATATTTTCATATTTTCTACCTAATTGTTGATTGGAGAAACACTTCCGGTTTTGTCGCTGTCATGATATGCAGACATGCACATAATGATACAGACAGGCAGCTAATGAACACAGAGAACAGGACATAACCAAACAGCAGGCAGAACACTTGGGGGTGGTTTCCCATTATAAAAGGCACGAGGCACACACTCCGCCTCTTTCCACTGGGGACATCTACAGAGTGAGTCAGGGTGTATATATCACATAACACCTCCAGCATGTGGTTCAGTCAGACAGAGTAACCACACGTAGGTTAGCAGAGAGTCGAACTCGCAGAGAATTGTGCTAACTGTGTAACAGGTTCAATAAATCAGATTGAACTAACTTCAAGGTCTGGAGTATCTTTCAGCTAAGGCTGCATCCAGTTGCAGCCCGTGTTATCTCAGTGTGCTCAACACGACAGTCGCACTGGAAGCATTCTGCATCCCTTTGTGTGCAGTCCTGGTGCATATTCATAAAACGAATGTTGGTCTTTGTGCCACAACACAAGCTTCTGAAATTGGCAGCTGGTATGGAGTTTTGTGGGCTTTCTTAAGGATGGGGCTACTACCTGTGTGCCTGCTCAGTCAACAGAGTCACATGAAGCACTGGAGCAGTGCCGAATGATAGTCCAGCTAAATTTGCTAAGCTCAGCCTGGCTCCTTATACCACTTTGTCTAACGTAAGGTCATGTTTGGTCTGCAGGCAGCATGGTGGCACAGTGGTTACCACTGCTGCCTCATGGCGCCGAGATCCCAGGTTCGATCCCAGCTCCGGGTCACTGCCTGTGTGGAGTTTGTACATTCTCCCCGTGTTTGGGTGGGATTCTCCCCCACAACCCAAAGATGTGCAGGCTAGGTGGATTGGCTCCGCTAAATTGCCCCTCAATTGGAAAAAATGAATTTGGTACTCTAAATTTAAAAAAAATCTTTCTTCTGCAGATGTTTGGAGATTTTTTCATCTCAGATCCCACAACAATGCCATCATGGATTAAGTAAGAAGTCTTACAACACCAGGTTAAAGTCCAACAGGTTTGTTTCAAACACGAGCTTTCGGAGCACGGCTCCTTCTTCAGGTGAATGGAAAGGCTTGTTCCAGAAATGTTTATATAGACACAGTCAGAGATGCCCGGAATGCGAGCACCTGCAGGCAATCAAATCATCAAAGATGCAGAGAGAGAGGTAACTCCAGGTTAAAGAGGTGTGAATTGTCCCAAGCCAGTTCAGTCGGTAGGCCTCTGCAAGTCCAGGCTTGTTGGTGGGGGCCGAATGTAATGCGACATGAATCCCAGATCCCGGTTGAGTCCGCATTCATGCGTGCGGAACTTAGCTCCGAAAGCTCGTGTTTCGGAGCCGTGCTCCGAAAGCTCGTGTTTGAAACAAACCTGTTGGACTTTAACCCGGTGTTGTAAGACTTCTTACTGTGCTCACCCCAGTCCAACGCCGGCATCTCCACATCATGGCTACCATTGACACCGCAAACTGCCGGCTCAAAGTGGAGAGGATCTCCAGGAAGATCGCGCATATAGACACTGACATTCAGTTTCTACAAAGATGCAAAAAAGCAGACAAGCTAAGTTCCGCACGCATGAATGCGGACTCAACCGGGATCTGGGATTCATGTCGCATTACATTCGGCCCCCACCAACAAGCCTGGACTTGCAGAGGCCTACCGACTGAACTGGCTTGGGACAATTCACACCTCTTTAACCTGGAGTTACCTCTCTCTCTGCATCTTTGATGATTTGATTGCCTGCAGGTGCTCGCATTCCGGGCATCTCTGACTGTGTCTATATAAACATTTCTGGAACAAGCCTTTCCATTCACCTGAAGAAGGAGCCGTGCTCCGAAAGCTCGTGTTTGAAACAAACCTGTTGGACTTTAACCTGGTGTTGTAAGACTTCTTACTGTGCTCACCCCAGTCCAACGCCGGCATCTCCACATCATGGATTAATGATGTGGAGATGCCAGTGTTGGACTGGGGTGAGCACAGTAAAAAGTCTTACAACATCAGGTTAAAGTTCACCTGAGGAAGGAGCTGTGCTCCGAAAGCTAGTGATTCTAAACAAACCTGTTGGACTTTAACCTGGTGTTGTAAGACTTCTTATCATGGATTAACTCATCCTTCAGTGCCTCGTATCTGCAAGAACTAAATAAGCAATATAGGTTCATTAGAAATAATTCAGTCCATTCCCACGTTATTGTGACCTCTGGTTAAAACTTATTCTATTACCAAGTTTAGCTTTGTAGCCACCTAAAATGGACGCTGAGCTACAAAATAAGCCAAGCGCTAAGGCTGCTGGGAAACAGACAGTTTAGCCAGAACAGCAGTCTGCAAAGAGAGCATTTTGCATTCTGCAGCAGCAGAAACCAGTTTGGGCTCAGGTGAGAAGACCTTAGCTAGGTGCAAATGGCAAAACGCTTTGCATGCTAATGAGGCAATCAGACCTGAACACCCACACAATAGATACATTTGATTCTGAATGGACACATTTTAATCAAGGCCCAGACATCGAGGCACCAGAAACCTCCAAACAAAAGGGCATAAGAAACGCCCCCCCCATCACGGAGACCCCCTCGCATTGGGGAATCAAAACAGTATCGATGAGGAATTGACCCAATAGGTAAAGCCCGCCCAAGAAGAGGGAAGGACAATGGAATCCCTATAAAAGACAGGGACCTCGTGTTGTCCGGTCTGTTTTTCCGTGCTCCGGCTCTGACCAAGACCTTGAAGATCCTATCTGACTCCAGCCGTCGAGCACCAGCCGCCGAACCGTAAGTGCCAGTACGACGCTCGCTACACGAACTAAGCCCGCTAGAACCCCCAGTGACCAGAACGCTTGCTGAAGGTTGCAGCCCAAGACCAGGACGAAGGCCTCGCTCCCTGACCTTGCCTGTTCCTGTTAGATAAGTATTCTGATTACTTTAGTTTAGTCATAGCTTAGTCTCTTAGTGTGTGCATGAATATTTATTATTACTGTATAATAAATATTATCGTTTGGACCTTACTAATCGGTGTATCGTCTTTATTACTTTGAACTTGACCTTGGAATACTAGTGACGTTGTCTATACGGCAACTGGCGACTCCTAAAGCTGAATAAATACATAAGACAGAGCCTAGTGGTGTTAAGCACTTGGAAGTTAATACACCCCAATAAACGCGTTTTGCGCCCATAGTAAAACGTGCAACATTTAGTGGCGACTTCCTGGCGGGACACGGTTGTAAGTGGAAACCCCACACCGTCCAGGACCCTGAAATTTGAATTGGAACTCCAAATTACAGAGAAAGTAATAAAGTAAAGAAAATCACGAGTATTCAAGGTGTTCAAACTAATAAGCGTAATTCGGAAGTGTGTTTAGTGCATGCGTACTAACAGGGCTGTAAGGTAAAACTGAAAGCATTTTGTTGCGACAAACTTTCGGCAGTTTTTGAACGGAACATAGCGTAAGCCGTACCCGTTTCTTGAAACACAACCCCAGCAACCCCCTGTTCCAAATTAACTAAAAGAGAGTCAGAGAAAATGGCCATGCAGGCAATGGAACGTCTGATGGATCCAGAAAGGTTTGTGGTCGCAGCGACCAGCAACAGTAGCAGGGTAGGCCAGTGTCCCACGTGGGAGCTGGAACTCCGCAAATATTTACAAGGAAAGGGATGGCCCCTTTGGAAAGAGTTTTGTTTGAATGAGGAGACAGGTCCCGGAAGTATAGGACATACTTGGTGGGAGAACCTCTCTCAAATTCACAAAAAGAACCTTAGTAAAGCACGCAAGCCGATGGCGATTGTGTCCTGTTTGGCACAGTTGCGAGGCACAGAGGAGGTCGTCAGGACGCTCCGGGCAGAATTAGAAGAAAGGAACCGAATGAGTAAGGTCGATGTCAGGGACATTGAGAAAGAGAATCTGGATCTAAGAGGGAAGTTGGTAGAGAAAGGTAGAGAGGTGGATGATGCCAAGAGGGCACATCAGTCTTGTCTACCCCATCTCAGCAGTTCCCAGACCCAGTACGAAAAGGCTTATCAGGACGTGCAACGTGCCGTTCTGATAAGAGAGGAATCAGAGAAGCAGGTGGAGGCATTGCAGAGGCAATGCTCTGATCTCAAAGCAGCTTTGAGAGCACTCCATGCTGCAACCACAGAGCAAAGGCAAAGTACTGTGGATCACGCGAAATGCAGGAAACAGATTGCAGAGCTGCAATCGCTGCTTTCGGTGCAAAATGGGTTCCAAAGCTCCTTTGGAACCCAGTTAGATGGAGAAAATGCCCCAGATTGGCAAGAATTAAGTGAAACAGCACAGCGATATGTTCAGGGAACATGTGCGCCAGCAGCGCAACAGAAAAGGCAGGCACCCCCACCCCCCACAGATCAGATCATAACCGCACCCATGAATCCCGTAACCACGCAGAGAAAAGCCATAGCAGAAGGCGCACCCGATATAACCTACACCACCCCCTTAACTGTAATCCAGCTCAGGGACGCATGTGAGAAGATCACTCCATTCCTCCCCACCGCAGACCCCCACCAGTTCTTTGCTAAAGTAAAACAGCAGGCTACCATGTACGGCCTGGATGAGAGAGCAGGTTAAGCTCACCGTGCTGAGCTTAGACCAGTCAGTAGTAGCAGCCCTCCCCGACCCACAGAACGTTGCACCCTAGAAGAGATGCACACCTCCATTTTAGATGCCATCGGGTATAATCGAGGTGACCCCGTGGAAGGTCTTAATAAGTGCCGGCAGAAAAGATCCGAAAACCCCACAGCATTCGCAGGAAGGCTGTGGATTCATTTCAACGCAGTTTTCGGCGAGTTAAACAGAGCGCATTTGAACCGGGAAAATATGGTCAAATGGACGCGAACCATAATCTCACACGCAACAGAGGCAGGACAGAGCGCTTGCAATAGTTATGACCCCTCAGAAGAGGCCCATAATGAGAAATGGGTCCTGAAAAGGTTGTCCCGCGCATGGGAGCAATCAATTCAGGCAAAGAGTAAGGTTCAATCCCCAGAAGAGGCTCAGGCTGCCGCAGATATTCAGGCAGTGAGAGAGCATCAGAAACCCGCATGGGTAAATGAAGGGAAGAGCAGCCCACAGCAGAAAGGCCAGGAATGCTATAACTGTGGACAGTTAGGGCATTGGGCAAAAGAATGCAATGCACCCCAGCGATCTCAGAGAGGCCAGCAGACAGGCACTCTGAACCGCAGTAAGGCAAAACCCATCCACAATGTAGCAGTACAGTCAGGACCCACCAATGTGGACGAGACGAACTGACGGTGTTCGGGCTCCCCCACTTGGGTCTGTGACACACTATGGGACTCATCAGGGAGACCCGTAGTCACAGCGAGAGTAAAAGGGAAGCCCATAGAGTTACTGTGGGACACAAGAGGCTCCCGCACCACCATTAACTCTACGACCACGGCACACGCAGACACGTGGCCGACCACATCCACCATTACACTTAGCGGGTTCACCGGACACTCGCAGCAGGGACACATCACAGCACCCGTAGCGATCCAGCTAGGGAACATTTCCACAAGACACCCCGTAGTTTTAGTAAATCTTCCCCGGACAGCAGAACACATCCTAGGGATAGACTTTATGAACGCTCATAGCTTGTCGTTCGACCCAGTGAACCAGTGTGTCTGGCGAATGGCTAGATCAGACAGAGCACCAGCCACCCTCACAGTAGGAGACTACGCTAATCGGATTAGCGCAGTGGGAGAGTACTCATTTGACCTGACTACACTCCACACCGACAGACAAATAAAAGCCCTACTGAACAAACACAGGACAGCATTTGCAAGTCACCGTCATGACTGTGGCAGAATGACTGGACCAGTTCACGTTACCGGACAGGACCCCCGACCACAGAAACAGTATAGATTTCCCCTGGAAGCAGAGGTGGAAATAGAAACGGTGATAGGAAGCTTATTGGAGCAAGGTGTGCTCAGAACGGTAGCCTCGACCAATAATGCCCCTATTTGGCCAGTGAAGAAGCCCGATGGATCATGGCGTCTGACCATCGATTATCGGGAACTCAACAAAGTCACCCCCGCAGTAGCCCCAACGGTAGCTACTAGTCCCGAGACCATGCTCAAGCAGGGACTCAACTCCAAATACTTCACGGTATTGGACATCAGTAACGGATTCTGGTCAATACCATTGGCAAAAGCGTGCCAGTACAAATTTGCCTTCACTTTCAAATCGCAACAGTATACGTGGACATGCCTTCCACAAGGATTCCACATTTCCCCCTCCATTTTCCACCGACAGTTGGCAAGTGGTTTAGAGAAATTTTCCCGCCCCGAATGTCTGGTACAGTATGTAGACGACCTACTACTGCAGACAGACACAAAGGCAGAGCACATTACGCTTCTGGCCGAACTCCTGGAACTGTTGACTTCAATTGGATGTAAAGTTAACCCAAGAAAGGCCCAGATTTTTGAAACTAAAGTGATGTATTTGGGAACAATCATCACACACGGCAAACGCGAGATCGAATTCAAAAGAATTGATTCGATTGTCAAATTGCCCCTTCCCCAAAATGTATCAGCCCTCCGGTCGTTTTTAGGACTGGTTGGCTATTGTCGGAACCACATCGACGGATTCGCGACAAAAGCCGCCCCACTCTCAGACCTCCTTAAGAAAGGAGCCCCCAGGGCAGCACGGTGGCCTAGTGGTTAGCACAACCGCCTCACGGCGCTGAGGTCCCAGGTTCGATCCCGGCTCTGGGTCACTGTCCGTGTGGAGTTTGCACATTCTCCCCGTGTCTGCGTGGGTTTCACCCCCACAACCCAAAAATGTGCAGAGTAGGTGGATTGACCATGCGAAATTGCCCCTTAATTGGAAAAAATAATTGGGTAATCTAAATTTATAAAAAAAAAAAAGAAAGGAGCCCCCTGGGAATGGCTTCCGCAGCATACAGGCGCTGTGGAGGAGTTAAAACGAGCCCTTAGTGCAGCACCCGCGCTGCTAGTCCCAGACCAACTTTCCCCCTATGCAATAGAGGTAGCGAGCACCGATCTGACCCTCTCGGCCGTGTTGCTTCAGGAACGGCACGAGCAGCTAAGACCAGTGGCTTATGCCTCCCGACTGTTAGACCCGGTAGAACAAGGATTCTCTGCCTGTGAGAGGCACCTCCTTGCTGTCTTCTGGGCAGTTCAGTACTTCTCGTACATTACCGGACTCAACCCCATTACTATTCTGACCGAACACACACCCACACAGCTACTCCTAGACGGTCGACTGAAGGACGGTTCAGTTAGCCAGATTAGGGCAGCTAGATGGACACTACTTTTACAAGGACGGGACATTACAGTAAAACGGACCCGCACACACACATATTTAGCAGACAACCTCCAATACCCCGGACAGCCCCATGACTGTGAAATTGTAGCTCCCCTGCATAACACAGGACCCTTTATCGCAAAGACACCCCCCAGGAAGATAGGGAACCCAAAACAAAGCCCCCAACCCACAGACACGTGTGGACCACTGAGGATTTATGTAGACGGTTCCTCCACAGTTTTAAATGGTGAGCGTATCACAGGATGCGGCATCTACGTAGAGGACGCGCAGGGGCGCGCTCTCGAAGAAATCGCTCTAAAACTACCAGGTCACTTAGGCGCGCAGGCAGCAGAGCTCGCGGCCATAGCGTATATAGTGGACCACCCCGCTTCTTTCCCCAGCCCAGCAGACATATATTCAGACAGCTTATATGTCTGTAATAGCTTAACCGATTTTCTACCCCTGTGGAGGACACGAGGTTTTGTCTCCGCAGACGGGAAACCCCTTCCATCAGCCCCTCTACTCCAGCATATTTTAGAAAAAGCGAAGGACAGGACCTTCGGAATAATAAAAGTAAGAAGCCACCATAGGTCATCCCCCCCTGGGAATGTAAAAGCCGACGCATTGGCTAAGGCAGGTTCCAGGCGAGGACACTTATGGACCCCCCCAGCTAGCGCACCAGCTAGCGCCCCTGTGAGCGCAGTCCAAATCTCACAGACAGATATTAAAGATCTTGTAGCAGCACAAAAGCAGGATAAGGACCTCCGGGAGGTTTTTAAAGGCAATTTTGTGCCAGAGTACGAGAGATTTAAACACGCACTGACCACACATGAGGGTGTGATCATTAAGGAACAACTTTATGTGGTCCCGCAGCAGGACAGGAATGCAATGATTGCTTTATTCCATGATAACCACGGGCATCAGGGAATTGATGCAACAACGAGGCACCTCAGGCAACTCTGTTGGTGGCCTAATCTCAGGACTGATGTCACGCATTACATAGAGAATTGCCTTATTTGTGCACAGAATAACCCGGAGAGGTATTCTAAGAAGGCACAACTTCGGCATACTCGCCCAGTTAACGGCCCCTGGACAAACCTCCAGATCGATTTTATAGGACCATTGCCCCCTTGTAGGAATGGCTATAAATACGTTCTGGTGGTCATCGACACCTTTACCAAATGGGTAGAGGCATTCCCCTCTAGAACAAATACAGCAAAGACAGCTGCAAAGATCCTGACCCACCACATCTTCACGAGATGGGGTTTACCCCGAAGTATTGATTCGGACCAGGGATCTCACTTTACAGGACGGGTCATGAGGAACGTCCTGACAATATTTGGAATAAAACAAAATTTTCATATTGCGTATCATCCACAGTCCAGCGGGATTGTGGAGCGCATTAATCGGACTCTAAAAACTACCCTTAGAAAAATGGTTCAGGAGAATAACTCCACATGGGATTCAGTGCTCCCATTTGCACTCATGTTCATAAGGAACACTGTTTCCACTTCCACAGGCTACACACCACACATACTCATGACCGGACGCCCTATGAAAGGGACAGAATTCCTTTTAGGACTGGACATGACCAGCCCCGAGGTGACAGCCCTCACACACGAAAAGACGGTTAAAGACTTAGTTGAGACTGTGAGGTCTGCACAGATTGCAGCCGCAGTTCAGCTTGGAAAACGCCGTCAACAACGCACAGCTTGTTTTAATAAGACCGTACACCCCACAGAATTCCAGGTTGGGCAACAGGTAATGTTATCTGTTTACAACCCCAGCAGTTTTTTGGCTCCAAAATATTCCGGTCCATACTCAATTTCGGATAAAATTAGCCCCTCAGTTTACAGGGTAAAATATCCTAATGGGAAGACCGCGTGGTTCCATATCAACCAGTTAAAGGCATATGGAACACAGGCCAACCATGCTCACCATGTCCTGCTAGATGCAGCAGAACACTTCACCCCGCCCACTAGAGACACTTTTCCACCATCCCCCTCGCAGATCAGTTCATCAACGGACTCGCCCACGACTCCGCCCACAGACCACAATAGACCACGCCCCGAAACGCCCACAAGCTGCCACAGCAGAGACAGCAGGACAGACACTGACTCTGAGGACAGCGACAGCACACAGCCATACAGCCCACACTGCACCAACTACGACCCCGACTCCAGTGACCCCATGGAAGTCACTTACCTTAAAAACCCAGAACCACCACCCGACCCCGACTACCCCAACACCACACTTGACACAACACTATGGCACAGGGACAATTCATACAGACTTGTCCGCAATGACGAGAGTGACCCCCGGTCACACAATTCGAAAATAGCATGCCTGATCCACACAAGGGTGTGGGATCCGGGAGAGCAGGACGACACGGTGTCTGACTCCCGATACGGCAACCCCTTTGTGACCCTGTTCACAGAGACAGAGGAAAAGTGAGGTGTCCAGATGATGTAAAATAGGAATCGTTTGAGGGAAACGATGTCCTTTCTGATGGAACCTGCCCGTATGTTTGTCTTCGTTTTATGTTTGTTTTGTTTCAAGAATGTAAATGGTTCAGTTGGAGGATGGACATCTTCTTTTCAGCTGAAAAGATTGTGACCACCTCACATACACGTTAGCTTGTCCGCAGATACCTTTGAGAACTTCGGTTCCAAAACACCAGTTTGATTGGATATCTTTTCAAAGTTGTAAGACTTGTGAACGCCTTACACACCCAATAGTTTCTCTGCCGAAACCTCTGAGAACTTCTATGGTGAGCAGCTCACCGTATCGTCTGAAATGTCTGAAGCCCAGCTCATTTCCCAAAAGGAGCATCTTGGCTCCAGTGTTTTTAGGTGCCCCTCTATTCGGCGAATAGAGGCTGCAAGTCACGGTTAACACATTCGTACCCGTTTTAATCCAGGTTACTCAGGCAGTGGACAAACGGCACTGAGGACCCGCCCTGTCTGAGAACCCACTTTGGTCAGCCAAGCTCGGGTATGGCACAGCACGCCCTACCCGGGGACCCCATCCAACTCGTACCCGTAGCGGCCCATACGCAACTCATTCGGACGTTTCTTTCAAAATTTTGTTTTCATTTTTCGTTAGGCAGCCCTTCGGCCGCCATCCACATGCTATTTACATCCAGGAACATTCGGATGGTAAACTAGCAAAGCCTGCGAGACGGCTCGCAGGAGAAGGATTGTTAGGTGTATTCTGGTCTTCAAATTCGCTTTTGAAAAAAAAAATGAGGGGAGTCACAGGGTGTGACTTGGCCAGTCATTTTTAAAGGGTCAATCGGAATATAAAAGACAGATGCACTAACAGGTAAAGATCTTAAACTGTGTATTGACAGATACTGTGCTTGATCCCATAGCTTTCGAAGGACGAGACAGGGATCGAAGCAAGGATTGTCCATACAGGAGGAAGAAAGAAGGAAAACCAAGATAAAGATGATGGAAGCTCACCTATTGTTGTTAACTGTTATATCTGTTTGTGTGGAAACAAGACACGTTTCCCCCACAACCCCCACAGTAAATGTTTCCCTTACAACCACTCCCCAGTGCTCAGCTCTGATCAGTGAGGTTCAGACCTGGTGCACTAAATTTATGACATGGTACTCCATGTCATACGTAATCGAATCACTACTGGTGATTGCGATCCTCGTTATCCTTGTACAGACCCTCAGGTTGAGGAAGTGGAAGAGGAGAGCCTCCCGTTCTTGCCCTTCCGTCTATGGAGTTCGATCTCCTATTTTCCGATTTCATCAATCCCCTTTGCCCCATGATGAATAAAGCACTGTGTAAAGAATGAATAAAAATTCGACCCTGTATTGTATTGTCCTATACTCGACTGCCGAGTTAGGAAATGTGATGTTGTGGTGTGAATGGTTAAGGTTTTAGAGTGTGAGGAAATGTTTAAGTAAAGTTAGGGATAATTGTGATAGGTAGAGGTTCCCAGTTTATGGTAATGCATGTCCCCTTTGACATAGCGCCAAGTAGAGATGTTAGGTAAAAAAAAAATTTCTTCCCATAGTTTAAGATAGAGTAGCCCAGGAACTGGCAAGAGGTCAGGGGACACAAAGAAGGCAACCCAGATGCACTCAAGGCGACGTACATTGTGATCCTTCACAATATTTTGATTGTGAGGATCACAAGGAGGGAATGTAGCCACCTAAAATGGACGCTGAGCTACAAAATAAGCCAAGCGCTAAGACTGCTGGGAAACAGACAGTTTAGCCAGAACAGCAGTCTGCAAAGAGAGCATTTTGCATTCTGCAGCAGCAGAAACCAGTTTGGGCTCAGGTGAGAAGACCTTAGCTAGGTGCAAATGGCAAAACGCTTTGCATGCTAATGAGGCAATCAGACCTGAATACCCACACAATAGATACATTTGATTCTGAATGGACACATTTTAATCAAGGCCCAGACATCGAGGCACCAGAAACCTCCAAACAAAAGGGCATAAGAAACGCCCCCCCCATCACGGAGACCCCCTCGCATTGGGGAATCAAAACAGTATCGATGAGGAATTGACCCAATAGGTAAAGCCCGCCCAAGAAGAGGGAAGGACAATGGAATCCCTATAAAAGACAGGGACCTCGTGTTGTCCGGTCTGTTTTTCCGTGCTCCGGCTCTGACCAAGACCTTGAAGATCCTATCTGACTCCAGCCATCGAGCACCAGCCGCCGAACCGTAAGTGCCAGTACGACGCTCGCTACGCGAACTAAGCCCGCTAGAACCCCCAGTGACCAGAATGCTTGCTGAAGGTTGCAGCCCAAGACGAAGGCCTCGCTCCCTGACCTTGCCTGTTCCTGTTAGATAAGTATTCTGATTACTTTAGTTTAGTCATAGCTTAGTCTCTTAGTGTGTGCATGAATATTTATTATTACTGTATAATAAATATTATCGTTTGGACCTTACTAATCGGTGTATCGTCTTTATTACTTTGAACTTGACCTTGGAATACTAGTGACGTTGTCTATACGGCAACTGGCGACTCCTAAAGCTGAATAAATACATAAGACAGAGCCTAGTGGTGTTAAGCACTTGGAAGTTAATACACCCCAATAAACGCGTTTTGCGCCCATAGTAAAACGTGCAACAGCTTTGAGCTAAAATAGCCAGCAAAAGCTTTGGGACTGCTCTCAAGTCTGCAGGAGACTCCTCCAATTGTTGCCGCATCATCTGCAATGAAACCTAAAGCATAAATAAACTGACTTGGTGCTTCTGCAATCATAGAATCATGGAATGTTGAAGGAAATGACATTTTCATAACTCCCACTTCTGGCCTCCCTGCAGGCCCCTGGGATATTCGAATAAGGTAGGGGCAGGGACTGTTCACTTGGTATGCTCATTGTTACCTCTCCCCAGTTAGCCTCCTCCTTCCTTGTAAACATGAACTGCGATTGAGGGTGTTTTTCTGTGTGGTTCCGGTGATAACACCATTGCATTTTCTGCTTCGACGTCTCCACTAATGCCACAGCTGTTCTGTTTGAGAACTCTAAGCGTACTTGTTTACTGGACAAACTGTCGTCATATTCTGGCATCTGATAAATACTTTTTTATTAGTACTACATCTAAACAGATTACAGAGTAGGCATGTCACTCCTTTCTCTGTTGAGAAAGTCAACATCATGGACTGATGTCAGTGATATATCATCATCGCGGACATACAATAGTATATCCCATCTGGTAACACTTTATACACCGACCAATCTGATTGGACAGTAGCTCTCTAGTACCAGGAGTGTCAGAAGCTGCATGGACACAATTCCCCAGGATCCAAGTCCTGGGCGTCCAGGACCAGATGCATGCAGGGGCCTGAAGGTGAAGAGGAAAGGTGAGATCCAGGGGGATGGGCTGGGAGGTGAGTATTGTTGGTGGAGAGGTGAAAAGTGCACCTTCAGAGGTCAGACATTTGGGGGGCACTGATGCACCATCAATTGGACTCGAGTCGTGAAGAAGTTCCAAATAACAGGCTTTAATGTATTAGTTGTGTGCCCGGCAGTCGACTTACAGAGAAAGGCTGCTACGGGTTCTTATACCCCGCCTCATTGGAGGGGCTACCGGCCTCTCGGTCAATCGGTGAGCAGTCACATGACTAGCCTCAGCCAATTGGCAGAGAGGCACATGACCTGCCTGAGTCAATGGGCAGCGAGTCCTCTGCACCAATGGCAGCACTACTCTGAGGTACCGTAAACCTCCTAGTCATACCACCACAGGCACCCAATGGTGAAAGGAAGCTACTGATGGAGGCCGACTAGATGGTCACTGACTTCCCTATTTTCACTCAGCATGAAGGGAGTCATGCTCTTCCTTCCTGTGTGAGCTGCAGTTTCCTGCTCAAAACATGCATCTTTTATCAGACAGAAATTATATTTCCATATATATTGTGAATATACCTGTGTCCATTCTCGTTCCTGTTGAAGATGTTGGATTTTAACTGCTGTTTGGACCTTCAGCCATTGTAGTGACGGACGTTCCCAGTTTTCTGATGCTCTGCAAAATATACAGATCAGGAGTTTTAGTGTGGTGTTTCCCTTCTCATCCAGCCCAGAAGTCAGCAGCAAACGCATCCCTTCCACCATGCAGCCACTTCACACCAATTGACTCATCCCTCACACAGAAGTCTAGTCTCAGAGAGCTGCCAGCCACTTTATCTGGATGGCAACTCCCTAAGTCCTTGCAGTGCCAGAAGTTGGAGTGGACAGGACTTGGACTGCATGCCACTGGAGGTTAAGTCCTTTGTTTCTAGAACTAGGTAAATTTTGGTTGCCTCAAGGAAGGGAGGTGAGGGCCAGAGGAAGGCAGTGTGCTGAATGTTGGTGGAGAGGCTGAGCGAAGGGAGGAACTTCTCGGGCAGAGTGCCCAATATCAAAATGGAACTGCTAATGGAGATGCTCCCCACCCAATCCCCGAGTCTGGCTAATTTTCAGGCCTCCCCCCGCTTCGGAACTCCTTCCTCCCACCTCAAATTTGAGGCTGAGTGGGAAATAGACTGTAATCAGTCAATATTTGGCCACTTCAGTGCCCCAATTGGGATAAAGGCATGCAAATCTAGCCGATCGCAGCATTAAAGCGAATCTGGCTGGAAGGCTATCCGAGAAATTTTACATTACCCCTTCCCACAAACCTGCTAGCAGGGGATCAGAGAGAGAGTGCAGAAAAGATTCAAGAGAATGGTTTTGGAGATGAGGAACTTCAGTTATGAAGAGAGATTAAAGAAGTAAGGGGCGGGATTCTCTGATCCTGAGGCTAAGTGTTGACACGGTCGGAAATGCCGTCGCGTTTCTCAACGGCATCAACACGGCCCCAGGATCAGCAACTCTGGCCCCTACAGCGGGCCAGCAGTGCGGTGGAGCGGTTCACCGCTCCAGCTGTTGATCCGGCCGTGGAATGGGGGCCGGGGGATGCGTGCATGCGCAGTGGGTCCGGCGTAAATCTGCGCATGCGCAGTCCCACTGGCGCGATTTCTGCACATGCACGGTATCTCCCTTGTCCGCGCTGGCTCCGACCCAACATGGCGCAGGAGTACAGGCGCCGGCGCGGAAGAAAGGAGGCCGGGGGACAGAGAGGCCGGCCCGCCGATTAGTGGGTCCTGATCGCGGGCCAGGCCACATCGGAAGCCAGACCCCACCCAATAGGCCGCTACCCGACTGTTCAATGCCGAGGTCCCACCGGCTCAGAGCATAGAACGGCGGCGGCTTTTTTTTTAGGGCCGCTTGCCCCATCTGGGCCGGAAAATCGCGTCCCGGCGGCATGGCGCGATTCGCACGGCCCCCCGCCGATTCACCGACCCGGCGCGGGGTCGGAGAATCCCACCCAAGGACTGTTTTCATTGGCGAAAAGAAGCCTTAAAGAGGTTTGGTAGAGGTATTCAAAACTATAAGGGATCTGGACAGAGTAGATAGGGAAAACCTGTTCCCACTTGTGAAATGATAGAGAACAAGAGGGCACAGATTTAAAATAATTGGCAATTGTTCAATTTCTGTTTTATGTCACTGGGACTAATGAAACAGAAAGAAAACACTCACCCAGTGTTTTATGTTACAGTCCCCAGTAATAAAAATTGAGGGTGTTGAAAGATAATGAAGCTGTTTTCAGTGTTCACGTTCTGACAATACTCCATAGCTAAAAGCTACAGGACAGGCACGAGAGGAATTGCTCCTTCAGAGGGCCAGTGATGACATAACTGGCCAAATAGCCCCCCCCCCCCCCCTTGATGTTGTAATTATTCTGTTCTTTGATTCTATAACTGCTGGTCAGAGACCGTGCTGATCTTTGAGGTTTGGATTAGCATCGTGTCCAGTGAATTCACAGGAAATAGTTTCTCAGTTCAATCTCCCATTAAATTTGTCATCAGATTTCAGAATATTTTAATACTGATTCTTCAATACATCATTCAAGAAGGGAGGGAAAGATGTAGGAAACTACAGGCCAGTTAGTCTAATCTCAGCGGTGTGGAAACTATTGGAAGCAATTCTGAGAGACTGAATTAATCTGCATTTGGTGTGGCGGCAGTGCTTATCATTGCTGCCTCAAGGCGCCGAGGTCCCAGGTTCGATCACGGCTCTAGGTCACTGTCCGTGTGCAGTTTGCACATTCTCCCTGTGTTTGTGTGGGTTTTGCCCCCACAACCCAAAAGATGTGCAAGGTTGGTGGATTGACCACGCTAAATTGCCCCTTAATTGGAAAAAAAATTAATTGGGTACTCTAAATTCATTAAAAACAAATAAAAAAATAATCTGCATTTGTGGAAGCAGGGATTAATGAAGAACAGTCAGCGTGGTTTTGTTAAGGCTGGGTCACGTCTGACCAACTTGGATGAATTTTTCGAAGAAGTGACCAGGTGTGTAGATGAGGTCAATGCATTTGACGGAGTCTACTTGGACTGCAGCAAGTCTTCTGATAAGGTCCCACATGTGAAACTGATAGTGAGGTTAAGAACCCATAAGACCCAAGGAAATTTTGCAAATTGGATCCAAAATTGGCAGAGCGGCAGGAAGCAGAGAGTGATGGTCAAGGAGTTTTTCTGACCAGAAGCTGTTGCTGCTTCTGTGTGAGTGTGCTTAACACTCAATTTGGCTCTGTTTCTTGTCTAAGCTCTGGAGTCGCCAGGTGTCATTAAGACACCACCACAAGCTTGAAGGTGAAGTTCAAAGCAATAAAACCGTACACCAATTAGTAAGTCCAAACAACTAGAGTTTATTATAATACAATTATAATAACTACCCATGCACACGCTAAAAGGATTAAACTTACTCCTACCGCTAAATAACTAATACTTATCTCAAAGGAACTGCTGGGTCAGGGAACAAGGCCTCTTGCTCTGCTCTGCAGACTTCAGGTTGGTATCAATTAAAAAGGGAGTCAGGAGTGCCTATCTCTGGTAGCGGTCGTTGGGAGGCACTTACTTGTTGGTGGCTGCTTTCCGAAGGCTGGAGTAGGAGACAGGAGCCAGGAGACTGAACCATGTGTGGGACCTTTCTTTTATAGGTCCCAGGGGATCCGCGCCCCTTTGGGTGGACTCCTTTACCTGCTTGGAATCGATTGGGTCTCTTCCCAATCGATATGTTTGAACCCCCCAATCATGGGGCAGTTCCTCGGTCGCTGGGGCGGTTCTTGGGACTTATTGTTTTGGGCTTCTCTGGCGCCACAGGGTCTGGCCTTTCATAGAATGTATCGATCTGTGTTTAACTTGTTTCCATTGTACCTGGGATCGCCCGGTATCGCCTCATTAGTATGTTAACTGGTTTCTTTTCACAGTGCTGTCTGGTTTCTGCAACAGTCAAAACTGGTTTCTGCAGTCGTCCCAATATACAATCGCTTTGCAAGCTGCTTGCTTTACAACATGTCCATTTTCCCTGCATTCCTTGCAATCTTCCATTTTGTGTTGGGCAGTGGCCACCCCAGGTGGCTACAAAGCCTATGCCCAGCGGGGTCCTGCAGGGATCAGTGTGGCGGCCTTTATTGTATATGGTTTATATGAATGATTTGGATGACAAATATTGCTGACCAGTAAGTAAAATGAAAATTGGTAGGGGTGGTAAATAGTGAGGAGGATAGCCTAAGGTTACATGAAAATATAGATGGGCTAGTCAGATGGTCTGATCATTGGAAAATGGAATTCAATCCAGATAAGTGTGAGGTAATGCACTTGAGCAGGACAAACAGGGCTAGGGAATACATGGTGAATGGCAGGACACTGGGATGCACCGTGAATCAGAGGGACTTTGGTGTGAGTAAAGTAGTTAAGAAGACATAAGCCTTTATTAGTCGAGACAGAGAGTTTAAGAGCAGGGCATTATGTTGGAACTGTATAAAATATTGGTTAGGCTACAACTAGAATATTGTGTTCAGTTCTGGAATTCACATTATAGGATGGATGTGATAGCACTGGAAAGGCTGCAGAGGAGATTTACCAGGATGTTGCCTGGGCTGGAGAGTTTTAGCTATGAAGAGAGATTGGATAGACTGGGGTTGTTTTACTTGGGACAGAGGAGACTGAGGGGGTGACATGATTGAGATGTATAAAACTATGAGGGGCATAGAGTAGACAGGAAGAAACCTTTCCCCTTGGTGGATGGATCAATGACCAGGGGCATAGATTTAAGGTAAGGGGCGATAGGTTTAGTGAGGAAAAACATTTTCCCCCAGAGGATGGTGGGAGTCTGGAACTCGCTGCTTGAAAGGGTGATGGAGGCAGAGACCCTCTGAACATTTAAGAACTACTCAGATGTGCACTTGCAATGACAAGGCACACAAAGCTAAGGGCCAAGTCCTGGAAAATGGGATTAGAATAGTTAAGTGGTTGTTTTTGACTGGCGCAGATGCGATGAGCCGGAGGGCCTTTTCTGTGCTTAAGACGTCGCTTTGACTGAGGTCTAATGAAATTAGTGTGTGTCCAGACATGCCCAATAAGCAGACGCGGGACCCCTCTGGGCATAGGCTTCTGGTCAGAAGAACTCCTTGACCTCCTTGGGTCCTATGGCTCTTAACCTCACTATCAGTTTCACATGTGGGACCTTATCAAAAGACTTGCTGCAGTCCAAGTAGACTCCGTCAAATTAGCTCTGCCCTAGATTGGAGTCAATCAAATCTCCCACTCTAAAATATGCACTTGATTCATTTGTTTTACGACAAAAAACGATCTTATTTCACTTTACATTAAATCGCTTCATGCTGGATAATTGTGTACGATGGTCAGACTCTCCCAGTCTCATTCTCACCAGTTCTGCCTTACCTTGTAACCTTTTTGTACTGTCTACAGGACCAGTCTTCATCAGAGTCAATGGGATTTTCTCTTACCTTTCTTTCCAGTTGATCTAGGAAACTCTTTGAATCGGAAGGGTTCTCTCTGGTTAGGGCTATCACGATCCTGTGCTAATTCACCTGCTGTTTTTCCTCAATCCCGGTTTAATTCCAGCTGTGGACCATCCCATCACTTCATTATTCACGGTTAGGTCTAATAGCATGGTAGAAAAGGAGACAAATATTCAAGGTGAAAATTACTGCCACACTACAAACACAGCTCTGATATCCAACTGTTCACTGCAGTTTTCTTCCTTTTGCTCCAGTCTGTCTTGTGCTTATTCTCTCCCAACAACAGAACCACTTAGTTCCCAACACACCCCATATCATTTTCTATATTACAAATTTGTTCAGCTCATCGATTTTATGTCGATTCTCCACAAGAGCAACTAACCTGGACTCTCCCACATACACCCTAAAATATATTTCCCTTCAGCTGCTTGTCCAATTCTCTTTTGAAAGCCTCCACCACACTCTCAGCCAGTGCATCCCAGATCCTAACCACTTCCTTTGTGTAAAAAAGATTCTCATCCAATTTGATCTCTTTCCAATCATCTCAAAGTGATGATCCGCACACCAAATTTGGATATGCACCAGTTAACACTGGGGCTACTAGAATGCAGTGTTGGATTTGAAGGTGGATAGGTTCAAGCCGCGTTTGCTGACACCTTTTTGGGGGGAGGGGTGTTGGCTGCGTTTATGAGGGAGATAGGAGGGGCAGACCCGTGGACGTTTCTGCACCCGTTGGATTAGGAGAACTCGTTCTTTTGCCAGTGCACAATGTGTATTCAAGGATTGACTTTTTCTGTTATGGAAATGGCGCCGTTGGTCTGAGTGAGGGAGGCAGAATATTCTGCAATTGTTATTTCGGACCATGCTCCACATTGGGTAGATGTGGCCCTGGAGAAGGGGCCAGCTCAGAGGCCTGAATGGAGGTTGGACATGGAGTTGCTGGCAGACCCAAATTACTGTACCAAAATGGGATTATGTAGGATTCATTAGGAATGGAGATTTGCCGTCAGTGGTATGATACGTACGGTCAGTTAAGGGCAGCACGGTAGCATGGTGGTTAGCATAAATGCTTCACAGCTCCAGGGTCCCAGGTTCGGTTCCCGGCTGGGTCACTGTCTGTGCGGAGTCTGCACGTCCTCCCCATGTGTGCGTGGATTTCCTCCGGGTGCTCCGGTTTCCTCCCACAATCTAAAGATGTGCGGGTTAGGTGGATTGGCCATGCTAAATTGCCCGTAGTGTCCTAAAAAGTAAGGTTAAGGGGGGGGGGGGGGGTTGTTGGGTTACGGGTATAGGGCGTTTATGTGGGTTTGAGTAGGGTGATCATTGCTCGGCACAACATCGAGGGCCGAAGGGCCTGTTCTGTGCTGTACTGTTCTATGTTCTATAAGTGTTGAAATCAGTAGTGAGGGGAGAGGCCATCCCGTTTAAGGCATGGGTGGATAGAGAGGCAAGGGAGGAGCGGTTGGTAGAGGAGATTTTGGAGGTGGATGGAACGTATGTGGAGGATCCCACTCTGGGTCTTCTGATGAGGAGGAAGGAGCTACAGGTGAGTTTGTGTCCATGGGAAAGGCATTCGGCAGTTCAGGCGGGCCATGTACATGTATGGGGAGAAGGCCAGCTGCTTGTTTTGAGGCCAGATCCACTGGCAGGCGGCAGCAAGGGAGATTGTCTGGGTCCGGGATGGGACATGGGGAGCTGGTGGTGGCACCGGAGCAGGTGAACAAGACATTTGAGGAGTTCTCTAAGAAACTGTTCAAGTTAGAGCGCAGGATGAGTTGGACATGCGGGAGCTATTGGTAGTTTAGAGTGTGCCAAAGTAGAAGAGGAAGAGAAGGCAGGATTGGAGGAGCCAGTGGGGGTGGAAGAAGTGCGGGCAAGCCACCAGGGCCGGATAGCTTCCCGGTCGAGTTTTATAAAAAGTTTATGGCTAAGTTAGCGCTGCTGTTGATGGAGATATTTGATGGCGCAGTGGCTAAGGAAGCATTGCCAGAGACAATGGGACAGGTATTCATTTCATTGTTGCTTAAGGAGGACAAGGACCCGCTGGAGTGTAAGTCATATAGGCCTATATCTTTGTTGAATGCGAATGCCAAGATATTAACAAACGTGCAGTTCTTTAGGTTGGAGGAGAGCCTCCCGAAGGTGATTGGGAATGATCAGATGGGGTTCATAAAGGGCAGAAAGCTGTCATCAAATGTGCAGAGAATGTGGTGCTTTTTCCGGCAGAAAGAAGGGAGTTGGTACTGGATGCGGAAAAGGCGTTTGATTGTGTGGAGTGGATCTATTTGTTTGCAGTGTTGGAGAGGTTTGGGATTGGGCCTAAGTTTGTGGCATGGGTTAAATTGTTGTATATCCGATGGTGTGCGCGCACAAATGAGATGAATTCAGGGTATTTTCCGTTGCAGAGGCAAATGAAGCAGGGGTGCCCTATTTGTCTCTCCCCCCCCCCCCCCCCCCCCCCCCCCCCCCCACCAACTTCTGTTTGCGCTGGCTCTAGAGTCTTTGGCCATAGTGTTGGTGTGCTCAGATAAATGAAGGGCGACATCGAGGGGGGTGGAGCATCGGGTGTCACTGTCTGTTGATGTTTGCTGTTTGTTGCTGTGTGTCTCTAACCTGGGCTGTTTAGTGGTGGATGCAATGGGACTACATAGGACATTTGGGGCTTTTTCAGACTACAAGTCAAATTTTGAAAAAAGTGAGTGTTTTGTGGTGTCCTCTACAGGGGCGGGAGTTGAGGTGAGGGAGTTGAAAGTTAGGGTGGAAACAACCCACACTTTAGGTATTTGGGAGTGCAGGTAGCTCGGGATTGGGCCCAGCTTCTTAAGTTGAACTTTACAAGTCTGGCGGGCAGGGTCAAGGTGGATATATTAAGGTGGGACAGTTTCCCCTATCACTGATGGGTCTGGTGCAGGCAGTCAAGATGAACATTTTGCCGCAGTTTTTATTTTTATTTCAGCACTTACCAGTCTTTTTGCTGAAGTAGTTTTTTTATGGGGGTAGATAGGTTGGCTTTGTCGTTTGCGGGGCAGGTAAGGTGGCAAGGATTAGGAGGTCAGTACTTCAGAGAGAATGGCAGTCGGGGGGCATGGCCCGTGCAAACCTGTTATACTATTATTGGGCAGCAAATGTGATGAAGGTGCAGGGTCAGAGTAGGGAGACGGATGTGGGTGAGGATGGAGGCAGGCTCTTGCAAGCGGTTGGGGGTGCGGGCGCTCACAACAGCACCACTCCCATTTACCCCATGGAGGTTTCGTCAGCACTTTAGGTTGGGGCAGGGTCAAAGTTGATGCTGATAAGGCAACCACGGGTTTGAGCCAGGGAGGATGGATGCGAGGGGTGATGGAGATGAAGGGTGATTTGCACGGCTGGAGGAACTGGGGGAGAAGTTTGGGGTCCCCGCGTGGGAGGGTTTCAGATACACGCAGGTACGGGATTTTGCAAAAAAAAAGTTCTCCCGACCTTTCCGGTGGCACCGCCCTCCTTGTTTTTGAAAGGGGTGTTGTCGGTGATGTCGTTGGTGAGGAGGGGCGGGTTAATATTGGTGATCTATGGGAGAATTTTCGATGAGGATAAGGCTTCTCTGGTGGGGGTGAAGGCTACATGGGAGAAGGGGCTGGGGATGATGCTGGAGGAGGAGTTGTGGTATAAGGTGCTGTGGAGGGTCAATGTCTCAACCTTGTATGCGAGGCTGGAGCTAATACAGCTATAGATACAGAGAGCGCACCTGACAAAGTCGAGAGTGAGCCGGCTGTTTGAGGGGGTGAAGGATGTTTGTGAGTGGTGTGGGGGGGCCCAGCCAATCACATATGCATATTCTGGTCCTGCACGAAGTTGGAGACATTTTGAAGGTTATATTTCTGCACCATGTCAGCGATCATGCATGTGGATTTAGAACCTAGTCCCCTGGGGGCCATATTCAGGGTGTTGGACTTGCCAGAGTTGCAGACGGGAGCTGGGGCAGCTGCTTTGGCCTTCGCCTCATTGATCGCTCACAGGCGAGTTCAGTTGGGATAGAGGTCAGCTTCACCACCCTGTGCCTCGGTGTGGCTGGGGAATTTTAGTGGAATTCTTGCATTTAGAAAAGGCGAAGTTCACTTTAAGAGGGGTGAGTGAAGGCTTCCATAAAAGATGGGGTTTGTTTATACTATATTTCGGGGAGCTGGTTACCAACAAATGCTGGGGGGTCAGCAGGGGGTTGTTGGTTGGGGCAGGCTGGTTCAGGGGTTGGTGTTGGGTTTATATTGTTTTGTAATGTTATGTGTGTTAAATGTAAAAATGTTAAAATTTGATTAAAATACTTCTTAAAAACTGCAGTGGTTCTTGTACCCACCCGAGTGAAACTTGACATAAGCCTTCCTTTATTCTGAACAAAAAAATACTATTGCTCATGATTATTTCTGCTTATTACTCAGCCAATTGTATGTCCTGGTGCTCTGGCACTCTCCTTGGATCTAAGGAGAAATTGATGTTTTTGATCAATGCCTGCACAATTTCCACTGTTGCTACCCTCAGAGGCCTCCTAGTTGATCCTGGATCTTAAGTACAGTCGGCTATTCAAATAAAAAGAAAAGCCAAATGCTGCAGAGGCTGTAGACCCTGAAATAAAATCAAAGCGCTGGAAAAACTCAGGAGATCAGACAGTGGAGAGAAAAAGAGAGTGAACATTGCGAGTCCAATATGGCTTCTTCGGAACAGAGACAAAAGTTCCAAAAGTACTTGAAGAAGCTCAGAAAGCTTAAGAGTCACATCAACTTCAAACATTAATTCTTTCTCTCTCCACGGATGCTGCCAGACCTTATTGGTCTTTCCAGCATTATCAATTTGTGGAAGTTCGTACGAAATTGTAGTAATCCTGATACAGATAAAGGTTAAATCAAATTTATTTTAACTCAAAAGTAAAGCTGCACCCGGTGCATACAACACCCGTGTCCCAGCCTGGGACTAACAGGAACTCCCAGTTCGGGTCTGGAACAGTATACAAAAGGTTTGATAACGAGTCCCAACTGGACGGGCCTCAGCCCATTACCATGGGAACCGTACTCAACGAGCCCCACAAAGAGATCAATGCGTGATTCCTCATTATGCTCATCTACCAGTCAGAATCAACAGCTTTATAATCTTATTTTACTCATGTGACATTGTATTAAAATAACCCTTATATTTTCCCAGCCCCTGGACTGTCAAATACATAGTTTACACTGAATGTTTCACGGTCTTTCAGATTTAAATTAGAACCAATTCCTCGTCTCCTGAGATCTGACAAGTTGTTAACCTGGGACAAGGTGAGGTCACTCAGTGAAAATAACTGAAAACAAAAGTAACAAAACAAACATCATATGTTCTGAGGTGAATTAAGAGGACGATTAACCCTGAACATTCAGCCAGTTTTTCCAACCTTACAGAGAGATTAGACCTGGATTAAACCTTTGACAAAAAACTTGACCAGACCTGGATGAAAGTTTTGACAAAGAGTTATCCAGACTCAAAGCGTTAGCTCCCTTATCCCTCCACAGATGCTGTCAGACCTGCTGACTTTGTTCAGTATTTTCTGTTTTTGTTTCAGAATCCAGTATCTGCAGTAATTTGATTTTATCTGGATTAAATCGCTCATTTGAAAAACATCTGACTTCACAATATGTCCACAGTCATTCCGGATTCTGTCGTTGTTGCGGATTATGTCCTCATTGCTCACAAGAACACAATAAAGAGGTGCAAAGTAGATGCTATAGCCTATCAAGCCAGCTCTGCCATTCAATATGATCATGGCTCATCCTGGGTACACTTTCCTGCCGATTCCCAAAACCCTTTATAAAAGCTCAGGAGACCCGAGAAGGTGAATCAAAATATCAATTTATTTTAAGCCAAATAACTGGTCCCTAACCAGACTATTGACCATGCTGGTCCCGATCTGGGCCAGTTATTATAAAGTGATTTCTACGAGGCCCAGCTGATGAGTCTCTGCCCATGAGCAGGGAAGCTCGTATTCCACGGGCCCCAAAGGGAGATCAACTGGCTTGTCCCTGCGGGTCTCGCACGGGTTATTACATTCCTCCCTCCAAAGGTCCCTCTTTCGCTGGATGCAATGAGGGTCTCCTTCGTCGGTTTGCTCCTGGTTGTTCTTCTGACAGCTGTGAGACTAGGTCAGAAGGTATGTGAGATGTTGGGCAGTATCGTACTAGCGCCAAATGTCGAAGGGGTCCTATCGGAGGTCAGTCTTTGACCATACTGTCCTCACAAAGTATTGAGGATTATGTATCCATATCTGATGCTGAATCATCCACTTCCTGCTGACCTGGGCACAGTCCCTGGCGGGTCATGTGCCTTGACTAACAGGTGGCAGGCAGTTGGGGGGGACACCAATTCAACTGGACCAGATCCCCACCCTTGAAGTGGCCCACATGTTTACATATAGCCAGTTATCTAGTCATGACCGGAGGAGATTGGCCCCGTTTTCTTACAGGTGAGTGTAGTGACCATCACTAAGAAGGTTCTGGGGAAACTGAAATGTCAGAAAGTTGGATAATTGACCTGGACCATATGGACTACACCCCAGGGTTCTAAAAGAGATAGCTGAGGAGGTTGTGCAGGCATCGTGGTAATCCTTCAGGAATCACTGGAGGCAGGGAGGGTCCCAGAGGACTGGAAAATGGCTAATGTAACACCCCTATTTAAGAAGTGAGGGAGGCAGAAGACGGGAAATTATAGACCAGTTCGTCTGACTTTGGTCATTGGTAAGATTTTATAGTCCATTATTAAAGATGAGAATGCGGAGCACTTGGAAGTGCATGGTAAAATAGGACTGAGTCAGCACGGGTTTGTCAAAGGGAGGTCATGTCTGACAAATCTGTTCTTTGAGGAGATAACAAGAAAATTAGACAAAGGAGAACCAGTGGTCGTGATTTATTTAGATTTTCAGAAGGCCTTTGACAAGGTGCCACATAGGAGACTGTTAAATAAGGTAAGAGCCCATGGTGTTAAGGGTAAGATCCTGGCATGGTCAGAAGATTGGCAAAAGGCAGAGAGTAGGGATAAAGGGGTATTTTTCAGGATGGCAGCTGGTGACTAGTGGTGTGCCTCAGGGGTCGGTGGCAGGATCTCAACCTTTCACAATATACATTAACAATCTGGAAGAAGCAACTGAAGGCACTATTGCTAAGTTTGCAGATGACACAAAGATATGCAGAGGGACAGGTAGTGTTGAGGGAGCTGCAGAAGGACTTGGACAGGCTAGGAGAGTGGGCAAAGAAGTGGCAGATGGAATACAATGTGGAAAAGCGCGCGCGCGCACACACACACACACACACACACAAAACACTGTCCGATTTCACTGGCTCCAACTATTTTGATTGAAACTGAGGGATAAAGTAAGAGGGGCAGCCCCCTTAAAGGGATACCCACTCAAACAAAAAGAAAGAGCAAATCAAACTTAAAACGTCAAACCAAAAGCTGATTAAAAGCGTCAATAAAGCACCCCAGACTCTGCAGTGCCCACTGAACATGGAACATGAACACCAGACTCAATGGGCATCATATACTCCCTCTCTAGGGACACCTGGCTGCAAATTAAGCCACAGTGGAGAGGCAGACAGTCTGGTTGGATGACCCTCAGTCGCCCACTGATGGATGACCCTCAGTCGCCCACTGTCTGGATTTATTCATGGCAGATTTTGCAAGTCCGAGGGGCAGCTTCACAAGAATATCCTCCTCCTTCCCCATCCCTCTCCAAACTGTAGATCAAGAGTATGGGGCTGAAGCGCAAACAAAACTGCAACAAAAGGTTTTTCAAGAAACTGAAAAATGGGTGCAAGGGTCCGCTCAGACGCGAGTCCAACCGCATAGCTGAGCATTCTCGAGCTCACGAGTGTCGTCGGGTCCGAGCAAGACCATTTTGAGGTCATGGTTGGCGTTGGCAGCGAGCTGGATATCCACCGTCGTGCAACATGCCAATTCGCCAGGTATCATCCAGCCCATTCCTCCACCACCCAGTGCTTCCCCAATCCTGGTCATCCCATTTGCCATAGCCCCCCTCTCTGCCAGCCACCTAAAATGACATTGGTAGAGGTGTGGATTTTAGAGCAGCGGCTCCCTCACGACAGTCCCTAGTCCAGACGGGGGAAGAGTTGCGGCACAAGGCAACCATGCTCCACACTTTGAGCAGATCCTGGTAAAAGACAGGCAGCACCTGTAAGGAGTTACAAAGTCCCACTCAGGTTTATGAACAGGAGCTGTATGTCGTAGTTCAGGCTGTGCACCTTGCTGAAACAATACGTCGTCAGGGCAGACTATCTAGGAGGGGGCTCGATGTAGATGTATCACTTCAGCGTCTGATAGCGCAAGGCACACCAGTACCTGATGCCATCCCTAAGCGGGAGGCTCAGAACCTCAACAGTGACCCAGTGCAGTCTTTTGTCCCAGAACTGTATCAGCATCCTTTGGATTTATATGACAAATGCAGGGGGTGGGATCAAATTAACCAGCAGGCACCACAACGTGGAGGCAATCAGCTGCTTTATAATCAGAACACGGCCCTGTAGGTCAGCACTCAGAGCAGTCCCGTGCAGCGTCTCAGACAAGTGGTGACCTTGGCTTCTGCCAATTCGCCAGGTTTCCTCAGCCAGGCAAAGAGGGACTGCCAAGTAGACGATACTGCCATTCCCCAGAGCAGCAGAGACCAGTACTCACCAAAACTGATTTGGAACTCCAGTGGCAGTGAATTTACACATTGTCTGCGGGTGCTTCGTGGGAGGGGATGAGCGACAGGCTGACTTCGCCTCTCATTTCTTTCTTGCAGTGTTTCGTGTTTACGGTATCCTGTCACTTGTTTGTATTCTGCATATTTTTTGTACAAAGGAATTTTTATTGGACTAAAATAAATCCACACTGTCTGGTCCTATTGGCTCCATCCTCCCTGGGCTACACACTGTCTGATCTCACTGGCTCCATCCTCCCCGGGTTACACACTGTCTGATCTCACTGGCTCCATCCTCCCCGGGTTACACACTGTCTGATCTCACTGACTCCATCCTCCCCGGGTTACACACTGTCTGATCTCACTGGCTCCATCCTCCCCGGGTTACACACTGTCTGATCTCACTGGCTCCATCCTCCCCGGGTTACACACTGACTGATCTCACTGGCCCCATCCTCCCCGGGTTACACACTGTCTGATCTCACTGACTCCATCTTCCCCGGGTTACACACTGTCTGATCTCACTGGCTCCATCCTCCCCGAGTTACACACTGTCTGATCTCCCTGGCTCCATCCTCCCCGAGTTACACACTGTCTGATCTCACTGACTCCATCCTCCCCGGGTTTGTTTTCTCCATTTTAATTGCTGGAGGCAAAATTTCACCACTCACTCCAAATTACACATTAATATTTCGGCCCAGCCGTTGTTTTTATAAGATTTAGATTGTATAATTTAAGTTGTATATTTCTCTGAACACTATATATCCAGAGTTTAATTATGAATATTTAAGTTTTCCTCACCAATTCAGAAAACAATGCGGAAACCAGAAACTGTCCACATAGCAGCACGACAACTGCGCGCTGACTACGAACTGAATTGTCGTCAGGGCAGACGATCTAGGAGGGGGCTCGATGTAGATGTATCACTGAACTGCGCATGCTCGCTTTTTGATCACGCACGAGCAGCAAAGGGATGGCAGATGCTCCGGAAACCTGCGGCTCGCGCTCTGGCGGTTCAACGGCCGAGCCTCTTGCAGACGAACAGCACTCAGCACGCTCAGTGACGTGCCGTGACGTGACGTGTCGTTTCCCCTCTCCCGATTCGTGAGAGCAGCTGTCAATCACCCATTCGCAGCCAATAGGAAGGCAGAGTCATCCAGGGGCGTTGATTTATCCAGGTTTCCGTCCAGATCCCCGGCAGCTTCTGTGGCGATGGAAACAGGTTTAACGGTTCAGGGAAGACAAATATGATCAGAAATGGAAAAGCGGGAGGTGTCAGGGGAATTAAAGAATGAGCTGGAACAGGGAGAAAGGAAAGAATGAGAAATAAGTGGAAGACAGGAGATTGGCCGTGGGAAAAGGTATATTGGAGACGGCGGACAGTCGATGGGAAAAGGGATATGGGGGGGGGGGTGGGGCAGTCATAGAACATAGAACGATACAGCGCAGTACAGGCCCTTCGGCCCTCGATGTTGCACCGACATGGAAAAAAACTAAAGGCCATCTAACCTACACTATGCCCTTATCATCCATATGCTTATCCAATAAACTTTTAAATGCTCTCAATGTTGGCGAGTTCACGACTGTTGCAGGTAGGGCATTCCACGGCCTCACCACTCTTTGCGTAAAAAAAACCACCTCTGACCTCTGCCCTATATCTATTACCCCTCAATTTAAGGCTATGTCCCCTCGTGCTAGCCACCTCCATCCGCGGGAGAAGGCTCTCACTGTCCACCCTATCTAACCCTCTGATTATTTTGTATGCCTCTATTAAGTTACCTCTTAACCTTCTTCTCTCTAACGAAAACAACCTCAGGTCCATCAGCTTTTCCTCATAAGATTTTCCCTCCATACCAGGCAACATCCTGGTAAATCTCCTCTGCACCCGTTCCAAAGCTTCCACGTCCTTCCTATAATGAGGCGACCAGAACTGTACGCAATACTCCAAATGCGGCCGTACTAGAGTTTTGTACAACTGCAACATGACCTCATGGCTCCGGAACTCAATCCCTCTACCAATAAAAGCCAACACACAATAGGCCTACTTCACAACCCTATCAACCTGGGTGGCAACTTTCAGGGATCTATGTACATGGACACCGAGATCCCTCTGCTCATCCACACTACCAAGAATTTTACCATTAGCCAAATATTCCGCATTCCTGTTATTCTTTCCAAAGTGAATCACCTCACACTTCTCCACATTAAACTCCATTTGCCACCTCTCAGCCCAGCTCTGCAGCTTATCTATGTCCCTCTGTAACCTGCAACATCCTTCCGCACTGTCTACAACTCCACCAACTTTAGTGTCGTCTGCAAATTTACTCACCCATCCTTCTGCGCCCTCCTCTAGGTCATTTATAAAAATGGCAAATAGCAACGGCCCCAGAACAGATCCTTGTGGTACGTCACTCGTAACTGAACTCCATTCTGAACATTTCCCATCAACTACCACTCTCTGTCTTCTTTCAACTAGCCAATTTCTGATCCACATCTCTAAATCACCCTCAATCCCCAGCCTCCGTATTTTCTGCAATAGCCGACCGTGGGGAACCTTATCAAACGCTTTACTGAAATCCATATACACCACATCAACTGCTCTACCCTCTTCTACCTGTTCAGTCACCTTCTCAAAGAACTCGATAAGGTTTGTGAGGCATGACTTACCCTTCACAAAACCATGTTGACTATCCCTAATCATATGATTCCTATCTAGATGATTATAAATTGTATCTTTTATAATCCTCTCCAAGACTTTACCCACCACAGACGTTAGGCTCACCGGCCTATAGTTACCGGGGTTATCTCTACTCCCTTCTTGAACAAAGGGACCACATTTGCTATCCTCCAGTCCTCTGGCACTATTCCTGTAGCCAATGATGACCTAAAAATCAAAGCCAAAGGCTCAGCAATCTCTTCCCTGGCTTCCCAGAGAATCCTAGGATAAATCCCATCAGGCTCCGGGGACTTATCTATTTTCACCTTGTCCAGAATTGCCAAGACTTCTTCCCTACGCACCTCAATGCCATTTATTCTAATATCCTGGGTCTCAGCATTCTCCTCCACAATATTATCTTTTTCTTGAGTGAATACTGACGAAAAGTATTCATTTAGTATCTCACTTATCTCCTCAGCCTCCACGCACAACTTCCCACCACTGTCCTTGACTGGCCCTACTCTTGCCCTCGTCATTCTTTTATTTCTGACATACCTATAGAAAGCTTTTGGGTTTTCCTTGATCCTACCTGCCAAAGACTTCTCATGTCCCCTCCTTGCTCGTCTCAGCTCTCTCTTTAGATCCTTCCTCGCTTCCTTGTAACTATCAAGCGTCCCAACTGAAACTTCACGCCTCATCTTCACATAGGCCTCCTTCTTCCTCTTAACAAGAGATTCCACTTCTTTGGTAAACCACGGTTCCCTCGCTCGACCCCTTCCTCCCTGCCTGACTGGTACGTACTTATCAAGAACATGCAATAGCTGTTCCTTGAACAAGCTCCACATATCCAGTGTGCCCAACCCTTGCAGCCTACTTCTCCAACCTACACATCCTAAGTCATGTCTAATGGCATCATAATTGCCCTTCCCCCAGCTATAACTCTTGCCCTGCGGGGTATACTTATCCCTTTCCGTCACTAACGTAAAGGTCACTGAATTGTGGTCACTGTTTCCAAAGTGCTCACCTACCTCCAGATCTAACACCTGGCCTGGTTCATTACCCAAAACCAAATCCAATGTGGCCTCGCCTCTTGTTGGCCTGTCAACATATTGTGTCAGGAAACCCTCCTGCACACATTGTACAAAGAACGACCCATCTAATGTACTCGAACTATATCTTTTCCAGCCAATATTTGGAAAGTTAAAGTCTCCCATCACAACTACCCTGTTACTTTCGCTCTTTTCCAGAATCATCTTCGCCATCCTTTCCTCTACATCCCTAGAACTATTAAGTGACCTATAGAAAACTCCCAACAGGGTGACCTCCTTTCCTGTTTCTAACGTCAGCCCATACTACCTCGGAAGAAGAGTCCCCATCTAGCATCCTTTCCGCCACCGTAATACTGTCCTTGACTAGCAGCGCCACACCTCCCCCTCTTTTGCCCCCTTCTCTGACCTTACTAAAACACCTAAACCCCGGAACCTGCAACAACCATTCTTGTCCCTGCTCTATCCATGTCTCCGAAATGGCCACAACATCGAAGTCCCAGGTACCAACCCATGCTGCCAGTTCCCCTACCTTATTTCGTATACTCCTGGCATTGAAGTAGACACACTTCAAACCACCTACCTGAACACTGGCACCCTCCTGCGAAGTCAAATTTGTGCTCCTGACCTCTATACTCTCAATCTCCCGTACCCCAAAACTACAATCCAGGTTCCCATGCCCCTGCTGAATTAGTTTAAACCCCCCCAAAGAGCACTAACAAATCTCCCCCCCAGGATATTGGTGCCCCTCAGGTTCAGATGTAGACCATCCTGTCTATAGAGGTCCCACCTTCCCCAGAAAGAGGCCCAGTTATCCAGAAATCTGAATCCCTCCCACCTGCACCATCCCTGTAGCCACGTGTTTAATTGCTCTCTCTCCCTATTCCTCATCTCACTATCACGTGGCACGGGCAACAACCCAGAGATAACAACTCTGTTTGTTCTCGCTCTGAGCTTCCATCCTAGCTCCCTGAAGGCCTGCCTGACATCCTTGTCCCCTTTCCTACCTATGTCGTTAGTGCCAATGTGGACTATGACTTGGGGATGCTCCCCCTCCCCCTTAAGGACCCAGAAAACACGATCCGAGACATCACGTACCCTTGCACCTGGGAGGCAACATACTAAACGTGAGTCTCTTTCGCTCCCACAAAATCTCCTATCTGTGCCCCTGACTATTGAGTCCCCAATTACTAATGTTCTACTCCTTTCCCCCCTTCCCTTCTGAGCAACAGGGACAGACTCCATGCCAGAGGCCCGTACCCCATGGCTTACCCCTGGTAAGTCCCCCCCCCCCCCGCACAAGTATCCAAAACGGTATACTTGTTATTCAGGGGAACAACCGCAGGGGGTCCCTGCACTGACTGCTTCTTCCCGGTGGCATAGTGGTATTGTCGCCTGACTAGTAATTCAAAGACCCAGGATAATAATGCTCTGGGGACCCGGATTTGAATCCCACCATGGCAGACGTTGAAATTTGAAGTCAATTATGAAACCATTGTCAATTGTTGTAAAATCCCATCTGGTTAATATCTTTTCGGGAAGGAAGTTTGCTATCCTTACCCATTCTGGTCTACATGCGACTTCAGATCCACAGCAATGTGGTTGAGTCTTAAATGCCCGCTGGGTGGGCAATAAATGCTGCCCCAGCCAGCAACGGCCACATTCCATGAACAAATAAATAGGATGATAGAGACGGGGGAGAATCAATGGGGAAAGGGATGATGGAGATGGGGAGAGTCGAGGGGGAAAAGGTTTGATGGAGATGGGGAAGTTGAGGCAATGTCTATGGGAGAGGGATTTAGGAATTAAATATGATCTGGAGGATGTGACAGTGGGGACCACAGTTATTGATTAAAATCAAAATAAACGGTTCTGAGACTGTGATGTAAACCTGTTGGGTTTGGGTGTTGTTCCTCGACTGTGCTTCTTTGGATCAAGGCCCAGGACAGAATGAGTGGAAACCAGAATTAAAACGAGGGGAGACCGGGAACTCGAGCTAAACTGAACTAAGGAGTCTGCACCCAATCTGCGATTAGACTCCCTGATGAAGAGGGATCATGAGCAGTGAATACCGTTAGGAAACTGAAAGATTACATGGAAATCACTGTTTAACTTGGAAGGAGTTTTCAGGGCCCCGGATGATGAGAAATTAAGAGGTACGGGGCATCTCTAGTTCATCTTCCATTTTCTGTATCTTTCACGTTAATCTTATAATCTGGTATATTTAGTTTTCAACACTGACCACCTTGCAGCAATGTCTCTAACGGCTACCATATCAAACCCTAAGTTGAATCTCACTTCCTAATTCAAGTTGCACCTTATCGGCTGGATGTTTGTGCTGAGAAGCATTTAACTTTCTGTCACATTAAACCATAAATTAGTATATTTAAGACGATAATTTTTGATCTGAGACTCACCTGGTTAGACCTGTGGCTGAAGCGTAAAACATCTGGATCGCTTTTCCGGCCTCCTTATCCTCTCAACGTTTTCTCAGTTTTTGAAGCTCTGTCCATCTTCCTCACAACTCCACAGTTTGATCTGTTCAGCTGGATTTCTGCTCCTGCCATTTTGAACCTGTAACACGATTTGGGGACCGAGACTGTGAACCTGGACATTGTCGTGAAACTAAAATAAAAAGAACGCATGAATATCACTGATATCAGACAAGGGTTAAAGTATCTGAAAGGTGGGCTGAATCAAAATGGCTGAAGGCCATCTTCAACTCCTGGAACCGGCAATGTAACCACCGCCCAGCCACCTGGGGGTAAAACAACCTCTGAGCTCCCTGGGCTGAGCTGCCGATTCACTCGGATCATGACTGATTTGCGAGACAAATCCATTGGCCCGCCCTTGTTTCATAGCCACACGTTGGGCAGCAAACATATCCCTATCTCAGATTGAAAATTATTCACTGCGCTAATATCTGCTGTTATATGTTGGAGAGTTCCCTATTTTCACCATTCTTCCTGTGAAGAAGTTTTTCCTGAAAAATATCCAGATTCTGACTCTGGTGGCCCTTTTGTCCTGGGCACCACTACTGGTGAGTAAAGTTTCTGTCTACAGATTAATTCATTTCAAAATCCTTAGTCAGAGCCAGCAGTTGGAAAGGGGAATAGTGACCAGTTACTTGCATCCATACTCTTTCAGATTGCTCCTTCCAAATTAGAACAACTTACTCTTTTAAATACAACTGATCTTCTTTCTGGTTTCTTAACCAATTACAGATGCCATAAATCTGTTCATAGTCCTGGATGGCACAGTGGTTAGCACTGCTGCCTCACAGTTTCAGGGACCCTGGTTCATTTCCAGCCTTGGGTGACTGTGGAGTTTTTGGGTGCTCTGGTTTCCTCCCACAGTCCGAATATGAGTAGGTTGGGTGGATGTACCATGCTAAATTGCCTGTTAGTGTACAGGGGTGCGCAGGTTAGGTTAGGTTATGGAGTTACGGGGAGAGGGTGGGTGAATGTGGGGGACGTGACTTGGGTGGAAAACTCTTTCGGAAGGTTGGTGCAGACTAGATGGGCCGAATGCCTCATTCTGCACTGTAGGGATTCTATTCTGTGATCTGCTTCTGACCCTTCCGTCAGTGGAAGAATTTTCTCACTCGCTATCAAAACCTTTCTCATTTAAAACTTCCCTGCTCAATCTCCCTTTAGCCTTTCTGTTCTATGCAGATCAGTGATAGTTTCTCCAGGGACTTCACATAACTGAAGTCTATTTTTCTTCCTTCATGGGATTTGGACATCACTGGCAAGACCAGCATTTGTTGCCGATCCTTAAGTGCCCTTGAGAATTGAGCGACACGGTAGCACAGTGGTTAGCACTGTTGCTTCACAGTGCCAGGGTTCCAGGTTCGATTCCAGCTTGGGTCACTGTCTGTGCGGAGTCTGCACATTCTCCCAGTGTCTGCGTGTGCTTCCTCCAGGTGCTCCAGTTTCCTCCCAGTAGTCCCGAAAGGTGGCTTGTTAGGTGAATGAAAATCTGAGTATCTCCAAAAATACCAATTAGCTGTGGAATGTCAGTGCTCATTTGCCCAACAGCTGCAGCCATTTTTGTTCAGAGATCAGTTGTTTTGATAGTTGAATGGCTTATCATCTCATGTACAGAAACAGTAGCCATGATTTACTGGCCGTGCTGGCCGCCAGCACAGATAAGTATAGCCCCCGGATGGAATGGACACGCAGGGCACTGTCCCCCACCATTCCCTGCCACACTGGGAATGGCAGGCACTGACAGGAGTAGACCTTCTGGAGAGCCTCTTGGGGGAGAGGTGGGTAGGCAAGGGGATGGAGTGCTGGAGTGCCTTTATGCTTGCATGTTTGGGAATTTGGGGTGCCCCGATACTTGTGGAGGGGAGAAGGGGGGGCAGAAGGGGAAGTTGCAGGAGGGGTGGTGGGGGAGTGGTCCTCTTTGACCGTGGGGGGTAATTTTATTCTCAGCACAGATCAGGGCACCATTTAAAGATGGTGCCCTGACCTCTGTACAGCCAGCCTTACTGGCTCTTAGAAGGCCCTGCCCTCTCAGAATGAGAGTGCAAACCAGCCTCCAAATTCTCAGGGAGATTTGTTCATCGATGGAAGCTTTCCCAGTTTGGATGCGCTAGAGGAGAAATTTACTCTGCCACCAGGAAACACCTTTAAATATCTGCAAGTACCAGCCTTCCTGAAAAAGCAGGTAGTGGCCTTTCCGACGCTGTTGCCACTGAGGATACAGGACAGGGTGGTCTCCGGCACCTGGGTGTGGGAGGGGAGGGTGTCGGATATCTACCAAGAACTACAGGAGGCGGAGGAAACCCTGGCGGAGGAGCTCAAGGGCAAGTGGGAGGAGGAGCTAGCGGAGGAGTTGGAAGCGGGTCTGTGGGCAGAGGTCCTGGGCAGGGTTAATTCCTCCTCATCATGTGCCAGATCCAATCAGTCTAATTCAATTTAAGGTGGTCCACCGGGCACACATAATGGCAGCGAGAATGAGCAAGGTTTTTGGGGTAGAAGATAGTTGTATGAGGTGCAAGGGCAGCCCTGCAAACCATGCCCACATGATTTGGGCATGTCCGGAGCTTAGAGAGTTCTGGCAATGTTAGCGAGGGGAATGTCCAAGGTGCTTAACACATGGGTGGTGCCGAGTCCAGAGATAGCGATCTTTGGAGTGTCAGAAGACCCGGGAGTTCAGTGGGCGAAAGAGGCCGACGTCTAGGCCTTTGCCTCCCTAGTAGCCCGGAGATGGATTTTATTAATGTGGAGCGACTCTCAGACCCAGAGTGTAGAGACTTGGGTTAACAACATGGCTGGGTTTCTCAGCCTCGAGAAAATAAAGTTTGCCTTAAGAGGGTCTACGCTAAGGTTCTCTCGGAGGTGGCAGCCGTTTGTCGAATTTCTCGGGGATAATTAAAATGTCAGCAGCATTACCTGCCATTTGAATGAATCCATGTCTTCCTCTTGATGCCCTGGGGGATCTTATTGAAACTTACAGACTACGTAGATGCCTAGATATAGTGGATTTGTAGAGGATGTTTCCACTCATTGGAAAAATTAGAACCTGAGGATGTAGCCATCTGGGATGTCCACTTTCAGTAAATAAAATGGACACTCGCAGAGCCTATAGGGAAAAATGGACAATGCAAAGCAACAAGCAGGCACAGAACTTGAATGTATATTTGGAAGGCAGTCTGCAGATGGAATCGAAACTCTGGGTCGATTTGCATATTGATGGCACATCTCCGGGAAACAAAGAACGAGTGCTCAGGTAGCCGATACTGTCTCAGACAATCCGGTGCCACTACCCCAACAAGAAGACACGAACAAAGCAAGGCCAACGGCCACCTAGGACATGCCCAGCCATCCAGGCACGCGCCCCTTTATTGGCTTAGATCGATGACAATAATCAAGAAGTTGTAATGAAGTGCTTCGAGAGGCTGATCATGAAGCGCATCACCTCCATACTTCCGGAACGCCTTGACCCACTTCAATTCACATACCGTCGCAACCGGTCCACATCAGACGCCATTTCCCTGGCCCTACACTCATCCCAAGAGCATCTCGAAAACAAGGACTCCTACATCAGACTCCTATTTATTGACTACAGCTCCGCCTTCAACACCATAATCCCAGCCAAGCTCATATCAAAGCTCCAAAACCTAGGATTTGGCTCTCCACTCTGCAACTGGATCCTTGACTTTCTGACCAACAGACCACAGTCAGTAAGAATGAACACCAACACCTCCTCCACAATAGTCCTCAATACCGGTGCCCCACAAGGCTGCGTACTTAGCCCCCTACTCTACTCCCTGTACACACACGACTGCGTGGCAAAACTTGGTTCCAACTCCATCTACAAGTTTGCTAACGATACGACCATAGTGGGCCGGATCTCGAATAACGACGAGTCCGAATACAGGAGGGAGATAGAGAACCTAGTGGAGTGGTGTAATGACAACAATCTCTCCCTCAATGCCAGCAAAACTAAAGAGCTGGTCATCGACTTCAGGAAGCAAAGTACTGTACACACCCCTGTCAGCATCAACGGAGCCGAGGTGGAGATGGTGAGCAGTTTCAAATTCCTAGGGGTGCACATCACCAAAAATCTATCCTGGTCCACTCACGTCGACGCTATCACCAAGAAAGCACAACAGCGCCTATACTTCCTCAGGAAACTAAGGAAATTCGGCATGTCCACATTAACCCTTACCAACTTTTACAGATGCACTATAGAAAGCATCCTATCGGGCTGCATCACAGCCTGGTATGGCAACTGCTCGGCCCAGGACCACAAGGAACTTCAGAGAGTTGTGAATACCGTCCAGTCCATCACACGAACCTGCCTCCTATCCATTGATTCCATCTACACCTCCCGCTGCCGGTGGAAAGCGGGCAGCATAATCAAGGATCCCTCCCACCCGGCTTACTCACTTTTCCAACTTCTTCCATCGGGCAGGAGACTCAGAAGTCTGAGAACACGCACGAACAGACTCAAAAACAGCTTCTTCCCCACAGTCACCAGACTCCTAAATGACCCTCTTATTGCCTGACCTCATTAACACTACATCCTGTATGCTTCAACCGATGCCAATGCTTATGTAGTTACATTGTATATCTTGCGTTGCCCTATTATGTATTCTCATGTATTTTCTTGAATTGTTTAATTCCCTTTTCTTCCATGTACTGAATGATCTATTGAGCTGCTTGCAGAAAAATACTTTTCACTGTACCTCGGAGCACGTGACAATAAACAAATCCAATCCAATCCAATCCAAGCTGCCGAATTAATTGGGACCAAGTTTAAGGCCTGCCTAAAAGTGCGCGAAGCCCCTCCAAGTATAAGAAGGAACCCCTGTGAAAGGTTCACTCTCTTGGATTTGGCTCTCAAGCGGAGATACCCTGCCACCAGCACCACCAGACCTTAGCTGTACTCCTGTTACCTCTTCGAACCCAACAGCCTCAGATCCGAACAACGGCCATTGTTCCTCTGACCTAAGTGGGCACCCGAAGTTAAGTATAGGTGTTAGTGATAGATATAGTTTAGCCTGTAGTGTTATTGTGGATGAGTAAATCATATTGTATGTAAATAAGGTAGTATTGACTTTGAACTAACTAACTGGTGTATTGGCTCTTTGATCGGTATTCGGGTTGAACCTTGTGGCGGTATCGAGAGATACCTGGCGACTCTGAAAGCATAGTCATAATAAGGATTAAGAAAGGCGACCTTATTAACCGCCATATTTATAGCAAGCAAACAGAACAACAAGGCCACAGCGTCAGACTGAAGGAACAGTCCTTTAAAACTGAGATGAGGAGGAATTTATTCAGCCTGAGAGTGGGGAATCTGTGGAACTCATTGCCGCAGAAGGCAGTGGCCAAACCATTGAGCGGCTTTAAAAAAGGAACAGGAGATGGATAGGTTTTTGATTAATAAGGGAATCAAGGGTTAACGGGGAAGGCAGGAGAATGGGGACGAGAAACATATCATCCATGATTGAATGGTGGAGCAGACCCAGTGGGCTGAATGGCCTAATTCTGCTCCTATGTCTTCTGCTCATAACCTTCTGCAAGAAAGGCGGGTCTTGTGAAGAGCTCCATTTTGTCCTGAGTTCTGTGAAAAGATCCAAGCAAGAGGCAATTTCAAAACTCTCTCTCGCTCTGCCTGACGTTTTAGAGAGCATTCTACAGCCTACAGGTTCTGGTTGAAGACACCATTACAAGATCGCTGGCTACACAGGCCATTACATCAAAGAACCTTCTCATACCTCTTAATCCCTGTTATTTTGTGACCATCTCCCACTCCACTGTATGTCTGCCCTGTGTCTGGTTGGAGGATGGGACGGGGCTTGGGGTAATAGTTAGTTTAGCAGGCCATTGTTCCATTCTTACTATTATATAATGATCTTTTTCCTTGTTATAAATGAACAATTTTAAAATGTTTTACTTATAAATCTGATGTCTCTGCCTCATTGGAACAGTATAGGGCCTAAACCTTGACAAGTTTATAAGAATTATTTGTTAATTCACAAATGTTGTGACTCCGGGTCAAGGGGCCTGGAATTGACCGCACACTCGTCCAGGGTGTTGTAACACCAAGTTGAAATCTAATTCACTCCACAAGGAATCCCCTGTTATAAAAACAATATTCCATTAGCCCAAGCCTTTTTACAATGCTTTAATTGCACCCTAGCTCCCAAACTTTCAAACTGGGATCATTTTAAAACATGCTTGCAGCAGTCACTCACTCACTAATCCAGGCTTTTAACTCTTACTTCATCAAATAACTATAATACAATACAGCTGAAATTGCAACCTTCATCACACCCTGGATTCTGAGGGGCAATTTAACATAGCTAATCCAGTTAACCTGCACATCTCTGGACTTCTCTGAAATAAATTCTATTTGTCACTTTTCTGACCAGCTATCCAGTGCACAGACATTGGCCGGGATTCTGCAAAATTCCGGCCAAGTGTTGACGCCGGCGTTAAAACTGGCGCGAGCGACGCCGGCGTCAACGGGACTCCAGGCCCAGTCATTCTCCCTTGGGGGCTAGAATGGTGCTGGAGTGCTGTGCGATGCTCCTGCACCGAAAGCCGGCCCGACATGGCCGGCGCGGATGCACACCACGGCCGGCGCGGATCCACGCATGCGAGCCACGGCCTGCTCCGCACTGGCGCATGCATGTGGTTGACATCTCCGCGCCGGGCAACATGGCAGAGCCCTCCAGGTGCCCGGCGCGGAGGAACATAGGCCACCCCCCGAATGAGCACGCCCGCCGATTGGTAGCCCCACGATCGCGGGCCTGGCCACTGTGGAGGATCCCCCTGGAGTCGGATCCTCCCCGTGCCCCCCCCCCCCCCCCCCCCCCCCCAGGACGGCCCCCACAACCAGAACACCAAGGTCCCGCTGGGTGGGACCATATGTAATTGCCACGGGGACCGCTTTTAATGGCCCCCGACTGGCACGGCAGCGACCGCGTGGGTGCAATTAGTACCGATTATCCGGTCGGCGCCCCAGTGTCGGAGCAGCGTGGCACAATCCCCGCCCCATCCCACCATCCAGCCATTATCTTTCATTCTACAGCTTTTTGCTTCACTTCCAACCACTTGTAAAAAATTTAGAAATGAGCAGAGTGCCCCTTGGGCAGATCGCTACAATGTTTAAGTCAAACTAATTGATATTTACCACAAACAACAAGGCACCAACAGTTAGCCCTGCGAAACCCTATTGGAAACAGTCTTTCAATCACTGAAATATCCATCCACCATTGTGTTTTGCCTCCAGTCACTGAGCACATTTTGGATCCAAATTATAACTTTCCAAAGGATCCCATGGCCTTTTACTTTTCTGACTAGTTGGGACTTCGTTAAAAGCTTCGCTAAAATCCATGTCGGCTGAATCAAAGGTTCTATCCTCAGTGGTTTTCTGTATTATCTTCTGAATTATCTGTCAGAGATCACCTTTAACAAATTACTGCCTTTCTTAATGATGTTTTACATTGTCTCAGAAGTTTTAAAAATTATTTGTCCAGCATTTGACATCAAGCTGACTGACCTGTAATTACTCAATCTAACAATGGTAACCTTTTAAAAAAAAAAATGTTATTAAGGCATATATAATTTTCACAATTTTCAGGAGGAAAACTAACAAAGTAAATAACACCCACCCAACCAATCAACAAACCCAGCCAACATGGCTTACATTCATAATCCCCAAATCCCCCTTTCCTACTAACTATTTCCCACCTCAACCAGCCCCCCATGCCTCCCTCTTTCCTTTTGACCCCATCCCCCTTCTGCTGTCAGCTTAATTATTCCCAAAGAGGTTGATAAACAGCTTCCACCTTCGAGCGAACCCTAATATTGATCCTCTCAGGGTGAACTTCATCTTCTCCAACCTGAGAAACCCGGACCTCCCTGGAAGTTCTAACAATGTTGCCAGGTGTGTACAGTGTTTCACAGTGTATCAGGATCCTGCCAGGTGTGTATAGGGTTTTACAGTGTATCAGGATCCTGCCAGGTGTGTACAGGGTTTCACAGTGTATCAGGATCCTGACAGGTGTGTACAGGGTTTCACACTATCAGGATCCTGCCAGGCGTGTACGGGTTTTCACAGTGTATCAGGATCCTGCAAGGTGTGTACAGGGTTTGACAGTGTATCAGGATACTGTCAGGTGTGTACAGGGTTTCACAGTGTATCAGGATCCTGCCAGGTGTGTACAAGGTTTCACAGTGTATCAGGATCGTGCCAGGTGTGTACGGGGTTTCACAGTGTATCAGGATCCTGCCAGGTGTGTACAGGGTTTCACAGTGTGTCAGGATCCTGCCAGGTATGTACAGAGTTTCACAGCATATCAGGATCCTGCCAGGTGTGTACGGTGTTTCGTAGCGTATCAGGATCCTGCCAGGCGTGTACCACCCTTGAGAAAGTATGCATGAGCTTTGGAGATGGTGGGCAGAACAAGCGGCGGCCAGGACCGAAGCGGGGGCCAAACCTGCAGGAAGGAAGGAACGGAGGAGCGACCGATGACCCCCCCCCCCCCCCCCCCCCCCCCAGCAGGAGAATGCAGGGTGCGATGAGCAGCGGCCCGGACCAAGTAGCAAGGAGCGCAGCGGGTATCGACCTCTTTCCCCCCCCCCCCCCCCCCTCCCCCGCCAAAAAAAAAAAAGTTCTCCTGAAAGGAATTTGAGCAAAGAGAAAAAATAAAGTGGTAGAGGAGAGAAGGGAGGGGAAAAGAAAAAGGGAAGAAACAAAAAAAAGTAGGAAAAGAAATGGGAGGAAAAGAAAAAAAAGAAAGGGAAGGGGGAAAAAAAATGCCATAAGGGAGCCAAAGCAGAGGGAGAAGGGGCACCAAAGGCATACGGGGCAATGGGGGAGCCGGTTCAGATGAGCTAATCAGCGCACAAAGTGGTAGAACGGAAGCATCGCCGCATCAAAAAAGAGCTTGGCAGACAGGTGCATTCTCCCCCGGGGCTAAGGGGGAACTGGAACTGGAAGGCAGCCTTTGCCGATATTGAGGGAACATCAGCAGGTAAACAAGGCAGAGGCAAGGGCAGACATAGAGGCCGCAGTGCAGGCAGCAATGGCCAAGGCCCTGATGGAGGTGCAGCATGCCCTGGGCAGAGGAGAGGAGAAACTGGAAGCCCAAGGGAAGAAACTGGAAGCCCAAGAGGTGACCATTAAGGAGCTGGAGAAAGCAGCGACTGACATGAGCGACCGGATCACAGCCCTAGAGAATGAGGTGGCGAGACTGGGCACAACACAGGGGAGCCTGAAGGGCTGAGTGGACGACCAGGAAAACCGCTCGAGAAGGCAAAATGCCAGAATAGTGGGCCTACCAGAGGGGATCGAGGGTAGAAACCCCACGACATACGTGGCCGAGATGCTGGGCAACTTAGTGGGGAGGAAAACTTTTCCAAACCCACCAGAAATGGACAGAGCACACCGGTCAGTGCGCCCAAAGCCCAAGGCAGGGGACCACCTGAGAGCAGTTATAGCTGAACTGGACCAGTACCAAGATAGGAAAACAATCCTGCGCTGGGCCAGGAAAAACAGAACCTGCAAATGGAAAGGACACTTCATTAGAGTTTGCGAGGACATTGGGGCAGACCTCGCCAGGAGACGGGCCGAGTTCAAGAGAGCGAAAGCAGCTCTTCACAAGATAACGTGCGTTATGGTATGCTGTACCCAGCGAAACTCTGGGTCACATACCAAGAAGAGAATACTTCTTTAGAGCCCCTGTCGAAGCAAACAAGTTTGTTGAGGAACACAGGCTGGAAAAACCAGCAGCTAGGGTAGAAATGAGGGGCCCTGGCAAGGGGCAACAACATGCCGACGGGGGGGGGGAGGGGTGAAGCAACGCCAGCCACCCCCCACCCTCGCCCCGCCACGACGAGCACACCCTGAACAAAGAGCAAACCATTGCCTGAGGGACCGCTTCAGGTGGGAGACCAGGCTCCAGCACGAGGGAATGAGAGTAGCAGAGAAGGGAGAGCAAGCAAGAGGAGTGCAGGGTAGGATAGGGGAAGAGCAGGCAGAAAACCGCAGAGGACGGGCAGGGGAGAAGCGAGACAGTAACTCCTGAGAGGGGGGCCACCACACAAGCAGGAAAGCTAGTGCCGGGGGCATGCAACAAAGCAGGGCCGCAGTGCGCCCCCAACAGGTGGGAAGGCGCCAGGCAGGGGGTGGGGGGGGACCACTCAACAGAGGCGGGAGAGCAATCAGGAACAGGGGAAAGAGGGACAAAGGAGGGATATACGGGAGGGGGGGGTGGGGGGGCACAGGGAAGGAAGGACAAACAAGGCTAGAAAGGGAATAGGGCTACAAAGTGCCACAACCAAAGGCTCGGAAGAAGGAATTGCTGCAAGCACCACCCAGTACGGTCTCTGGGTGAAGGGAGACTCCAGAGTGCAGGGGACTACCTGCGTAGCAGATGCACCGTGGGCGGCTATGTCGGGTTTCCCCGGGACAAAGGGAAACCCCGGAGCGCAGGGACCCGACTGCATGGAGAGAGGAGTGACAGCGGCCATCCTGGATGGCCATCTAACAAACGGAAACCCCAGAGGGCAGGAGCGCGTCCACCAGGTAAGTATGGTTAATCTTACAAGAGCGAGGGGCAGAAGCACCCGACCCGGATACTCACTTAGAACGTAAGGGGGCTCAACGCCTCAGTGAAGAGATCCAGAGTCCTCACCCACGTAAGAAATATAAGGGCCGACATAGTCTTCCTCCAAGAGACACACCTGAGAGAGCAGGACCGACTGCGGTAAAAAAGGACTGGGTGGGACAAACCTACCATTCCTGCTATGGGACCAGGACGGGGGAGGGGGGGGGTGGCGATACTGATAGGCAGGAGGACGATATTTAGGGCGACAAAGACGGTTATGGACGCGGGGATACGGTAAGTCATGGTCAGCGGTGCCCTGGATGGGGCACCGGTAATACTAGTTAACGTGTACACACCCAACTGGGACGACACGAGCTACATCAAGAAGACCATGGCAGAAATCGCTGACATAGCGACGCACTGGCTAATCATGGGGGAGGGGGGGGGGGGGACACTTCAACTGTGTACAGGATCCAAAGACAGACAGATCAAACCCCAAAACGGGGAAAACCTCAAGCATGGCAACAGCGCCGGCCCTAAGGTTGCTGGCGCCCCGGGCAAGCTGAACTTCGGCGCCCTTCGGGGCGGGGGGGGGGAAAGGGGGAGGGCCGAGGGGGGGCGGGGCGGAGTGACCTGGTACATGATCGGGACCCACCGATCGGCGGGCCGGTCTCTCTGTCGGCAGGCCTCCTTCCACCGGCGAGCCTGGATCCATCTGCCATGTTTGTGCGGGGCGGCCTGGGGGAGGGCGGCCACCGCGCATGCGCTGGTTGGCACCGGCCCAACTGCGCATGCGCGGTACCCGAGTCTTTTACGCGGCCCCCTAGCACATGGCACCCCGGCGACTGCCTGAGTTGCCGGTACCTTGACCCGGCCCTGCATGGCAAGGGAACTCAGTCACTTTATGGAGCAGATGGGAGCGGTGGACTCTTGGGGGTTCACCCACCCAGAGGAGAAGAAATTCTCCTTCTCCCCAGCACACCAGAATTGACTTCTTTGTGGTGGGGCAAACCGTGCTTCCGGGGATAGACAAATTGTGATATCAGACCACGTTCCACATTACATGGAGACGGGCAGGGCCCAACGGCCCACATGGAGGTTGGACGTTGCCCTACTAGCTGACAAGGCCTTCAACGAAAGGATATCGCAGGCCATAGCAGAGTACACAGAGAACAACCAGAATGGGGAGGTCTCACCCTCTGCATTCTGGGAAGCACTAAAGCGCAAAGAGATAGGGAAGAAAGGGTGGCTAGGCGGCAGCTGGTCGACCGTAAATACTCTGAGGCCCTGACCACAGAGCTCCTGGCGGAGAGGAAAGAACTACAAAGGAAATTTGATCTGCTCTCCACCAGTAAAGCAGTGCACCAACTCCGCCAGGCATGTGGGACCCTATACGAACACGGAAACAAAGCCAGCCGCCTGTTGGCACACCAGCTGAGAAAGCAGGCAGCCACCAGAGAAATTGCACAAATCAGGGATACCAGAGGCACTATAGAAACAGAACCAGACAAGATCAATAAAACCTTCAAGGCCTTCTACCAAGGGCTGTACACCTCAGAGCCCTCAATAGGGGAGTCTGGGAGGAGACGGTTCCTTGATAGACTGGACATTCCAATCGTCGGGGAGGACAGAAAACGGGACCTGGAAGCACCACTAGCACTGGGAGAGATCATGGACAGCGTTAGCTCCGTGCAGGCGGGGAAGGCGCCGGGGCCAGATGGGTTCCCAGCAGACTTCTACAAATAATTTGGGACAGCACTTGCGGGAGATGTTCACAGACCCGCTAGCTAGGGGCACACTGCCACCCACGCTAGCACAGGCCTCAATCTCGCTGTTACCTAAGAAAGAGCAAGACCCAACGGAATGTGGGTCATACAGACCCATCTCACTGCTGAATGTGGATGCCAAAATACTGGCCAAAATCCTCGGCAAAAGGCTAGAAGACTGTGTACCTGAAGTGGTCGCAGAGGAGCAGACGAGTGTTGTCAAAGGTAGACAGCTAAGCTCGAACATCAGGCGCCTGCTAAACGTGATAATGACCCCCTCCAGGGAGAGAACACCAGAGGTGATCGCCTCCCTGGACGCAGAAAAGGCCTCCGATAGAGTCGAATGGAAATACCTCATAGAGGTACTGGAGCGGTTCGGGCTTGGAACAGGGTTCACCTCCTGGGTAAAGCTCCAATACAATGCTCCCATGGCGAGCGTACGGACCAACAATACCAACTCCCGATACTTCCAGCTGCACAGGGGCACCAGACAAGGATGCCCACTGTCCCCGCTGCTGTTCGCTCGAGCAATCGAGCCACCAGCAATCGTGCTCAGAGCAGCAAAAAGCTGGAGGGAGATCCGAAGGGGTGGCAGTGAGCACAGAGTCTCACTCTATGCAGATCACCTGCTCCTCTACATTTTGGACCCACAGAGCAGCATGGATGGAATCATCGTGCTCATGAAAGAGTTTTGGCGGCTTCTCGGGCAAACTCAATGTGGTGAATGTGATTCACACTATATATAGTTGCCAATATCACTCCATGTATATATGTTCGTTATCTACCCGTTGTAAGATCAATGCTGTATATAGTTGCCAATATAACTCCGTGTATATATGTTCACTATCCACCATTGTAAGTGCAGTTGCACTATCCGACCACCAGGGGGAGTCACTCTGGGAGTACGTGAGAGTTTGTACTGGGCTCCACCCTTGGCTCCGTCCAGGACTCCTCCCCCGGGACCGATGTATAAAGATCAGTGCCTTCGAGCCAGCCTGCCAGTTCATGGAGTTCAACGACGAATAGGCTGGCTCTGTTGTAAGTGTATTACAGCCTCTGTTCAGTTCCAACTACACATGTTCGCTGAATTGATGGTTCCATCAATTTAATACACTTAAGAAGGTGCCAAAGTAAAGCATGGAATCCGCTCTAAAACCAGGACGTCTAGAACTCGATCCACAGGATGCAGAGGCGAAAGAAACCTTCTGCCACTGGCTGAAATGTTTTCAGGCCAACCTGGCCGAAATCAGCACCGCTGAAACTACGGAGGAACAAAAGCTCAGCCTACTGCACACGAGGGTAAGCCACATAATTTCTACACAACTAAACCCAACCGGTTCCTACACCGCAGCGCTGGCGATTTTGGACAAAATGTATATTAGGCCCATGAACGAGGTCTTTGCCCGCCATGTGTTCACGACTCGCCGACAACAGGCTACTGAAACTTTAGCTGAATTTGCACGCGAGTTGAACAATCTCTCAAATAACTGCAATTACCAAGCCGTAACCGTGGCCGAACATAGGGAGCTTGCTGTGCGGGATGTTTTTGTAGCGGGCCTTCGATCTAGCTATGTACGCCAGAGACAATTAGAAAATGGGGCCCAGGGCTTAGAGACTACCGTAGAGGCTGCTATCACGATGGAAGTTTCCTTCCGCAGCCTCAACTAATTTCCCGCGGACCCCGCAAGCCCCGCATGGGCCCCCGACCTGAGGACCCCACAAGCCTGTGCCGCAAGGCCCCCCAGCTATCGCGCTGCCACAGCCGGCTGCCCTATTGTCCCAGTCAACTACTCAAACTATCCAGCTGCTCCAGCTAATTACTCAGCTCGCCCAGCCAGCTACTCAGCTCGCCAAACCAGTTATTCAACTGCTCCAGCCTGCCACTATTCAGCTCCCCAAACCAGTTATTCAACTGCTCCAGCCTACCACTTCTGTGGACAAAGCCAGCATCCGCGGCAGCACTGCTCAGCCCGATCAGCGACCTGCAGCAGCTGCGGGAAGAAAGGCCGCTATTCTAAAGTGTGCCTCGGCAGAAGGGCCCCAGCCCTCAACATCCCAACAGTCCAAAAACATCGCCCCCAGCACCAGCAGGCCCGCGGGGCCCAATATGCTGCGGCCTACGCTCAGGCTCCGCCCCCTCCCGCCACGTGCGATCCATGGGGGCCGGCATCTTGGCAAACCTCCACCATGCGGCCGGCCACGTGCGAGTCATGGGGACCGCCATCTTGGACGCCATCTTCATCACCACCCTCCACGTGCAATCCGTGGGCCCTAGCTGCATCCCCAGACTCAAACAGCTCATCGGAGGAGTACGACCTCCCCGGGCAGTGACCACATGGCCCGCAACTCAGAGCAGTGTTCCTGCATCAAGCTCGCCAGAACGCAGCGGCATCTACTCGACAGGACGCCCGATCGGAAGAATTCGACTCCCCCCGGGCACCCACTACGCAGCCCACAACTCAACACGGTCACCCTCGACCAATCTCGCCCCAAGCATCTGAGAAATTCGATGACGGAGGTCCAGATCAAAGGGTACAACACGTCGTGCCTCTTCGACTCCGGGAGCACAGAGAACTTCATACATCCAGAGCTGGTAAGACGCTGTTCCCTCCCTATTTATCCCGTCAACCAAACTATCACCCTTGCTTCGGGCTCCCATTCCATCCAAATCCAAGGCCGCACTACAGCAACGCTAACGATTCGAGGCGCTAGCTATTCCAAATCTAAACTGTATGTCTTGCCCGACCTCTGCGCGCCACTCTTCTTAGGCTTGGATTTCCAATGTAATCTCAAGAGTCTCACCCTCCGCTTCGGCGGGCCCCTGCCCCCACTCACTATCTGCAGCCTCGCCACGATGTGCATCGCCCCCCCCCCTCCTCTCTTCGCCAACCTCACCCCTGATTGCAAACCGGTAGCCACCCGCAGCAGGCGGTACAGCCTGTAGGATAGGGTATTTATCAGAACGGAGGTCCGAAGGCTGCTCAGTGAGGGGATCATCGAGGCCAGTAACAGTCCCTGGAGAGCTCAGGTGGTGGTCGTCAAGACCGGGGAAAAATTCCGCATGGTCGTCGATTATAGCCAGACCATCAATCACTTTACGCTCCAGACGCGTATCCCCTCCCCAGAATCGCAGACATGGTAAACCAAATCGCCCAATATCGGGTATTTTCCACGGTGGATCTGAAGTCTGCACACCACCAGCTCCCAATCCGCCCGGAGGACCGCCACTACACGGCGTTCAAGGCTGATTGCCATTTCCTCCGGGTTCCCTTCGGCGTCACTAACGGTGTTCCAACGAGCAATGGACCAAATGGTAGACCAGTACGGGCTGCGGGCCACGTTTCCATATCTGGATAATGTTACCATCTGCGGCCATCACCAGCAGGACCACGACGCCAACCTCCACCGTTTTCTCCAGACGGCCCAAAAATTACACCTTACATATAACAAGGAGAAATGCGTGTTCCGCACAAACAGACTAGCCATCCTTGGCTACGTCGTGGAGAATGGAGTCCTGGGCCCAGACCCGGACTGCATGCTCCCCCTCTTAGAATTCCCCCTCCCCCATGGCCCCAAGGCCCTCAAACGGTGCTTGGGGCTCTTTTCGTACTACGCCCAGTGGGTCCCCCAATATGTGGACAAAGCCAGCCCACTCTTCAAGGCCACACTATTTCCCCTGTCTGCTGAGGCGCGCCAAGCCTTCAGCTGCATCAGGGACGACATTGCCAAAGCAGCCATGCGGGCAGTGGATGAATCCACTCCCTTTCAGGTTGAGAGCGACGCCTCAGCGATAGCGCTAGCAGCCACTTTAAACCAAGCAGGGCGGCCCGTTGCATTTTTCTCCCATACCCTATCCGCTTCAGAACTCCGACACTCCTCAGTCGAGAAGGAAGCACAAGCCATCGTGGAGGCTATTCGACACTGGAGGCACTACCTCGCAGGTAGGAGGTTCACCCTCATTACCGACCAACGGTCGGTCGCCTTCATGTTCGACAACTCGCCAAGGGGCAAAATTAAAAATGACAAAATTCTCCGGTGGAGGATTGCATTCTCCACCTACAATTACGATATCAAATATCGACCAGGAAAGCTCAATGAGCCCTCGGATGCCCTATCCCGTGGGACATGCGCCAGCGCACAAATCAGCCGCCTAAAGGCCATCCACGATTACCTCTGCCACCCAAGGGTCACCCGGCTCGTCCACTACATCAGAGCCCGAAACCTGCCTTTCTCCAACGAGGAGGTAAAAGCAGTCACCAGGGACTGCCCGATCAGTGCGGAGTGCAAACCGCACTTCTATAGACCAGACAGGGCCCACCTGGTCAAGGCTTCTATGCCCTTTGAACGCCTTGCGATCGATTTCAAAAGGCCACTCCCCTCCACTAACAAAAACATTTACTTCCTTAACATTATTGACGAGTTATCCCGATTCCCCTTCGCCATCCCATGCCCCGATATGACCTCCCACACAGTCATTAGGGCCCTGCATAGTGTCTTCACCCTGTTCGGTTTCCCCAGCTATGTGCACAGCGACCGGGGTGCGTCCTTTATGAGTGACGAGCTGCGTCATTACCTGCTCGACAAGGGCATCGCCTCGAGCAGGACTACCAGTTACAACCCCAGGGGGAACAGACAGGTGGAGAGGGAGAACACAATGGTCTGGAAGACCGTCCTACTGACCCTCAGGTCCAGAAAGCTCCAAGTGTCCCAATGGCAGGAAGTTCTCCCGGACGTACTCCAAGCAATTGATCCCTCCTGTGTACAGCTACCAACTAAACCCCTCACGAGCGGCTCTTCATTTTTTCCAGGGGCACTACCACAGGGGTCTCACTTCCGGCGTGGCTGAGGACGCCAGGCCCGGTTCTCCTAAGGAAGCACGTCACGGCGCACATAACAGATGCCATTGTTGAAAAGGTGCGTCTGCTTCATTCCAACCCACAGTACGTATTTGTTGAGTTCCCGGACCGTCGCCAGGACACAGTATCCCTCCGGGACCTGGCACCTGCTGGATCCAGCCCCCCATCTACCCCCACCGTGGAACTCCTTTCCTCGTTCCCTATGCTGCCGCCCCTTTACGCCCCCGATTCTGCGAGCTCACCCCACCAGTCCCGAGCGCCTGCACCAGCCCGCCCCCCGCGCCCCCAGTCTCCATTCGACCAGGAGGCGTATGAGGCTCGGACAAGACTCGCCCCGGAGCCGGCAACCATACCCCAGACCTCGATGCCCGCCCAGCCACCGCAAGAGGCGGCAACCCCGGTGCTCCGCACATCAAAACGGACAATTCGTCCACCGGACAGACTGACTCTTTGAGCCATCACACCCGCCGGACTTGATTTTTTTAACGGGGATGAATGTGGCGAATGTGATTCACACTATATATAGTTGCCAATATCACTCCATGTATATATGTTCGTTATCTACCCATTGTAAGATCAATGCTGTATATAGTTGCCAATATAACTCCGTGTATATATATTCACTGTCCACCATTGTAAGTGCTGTTGCACTATCCGACCACCAGGGGGAGTCACTCTGGGAGTACGTGAGAGTTTGTACTGGGCTCCTCCCTTGGCTCCACCCAGGACTCCTCCCCCTGGAACCGATGTATAAAGATCAGTGCCTTAGAACCAGCCAGCCAGTTAATGGAGTTCTACGGCGAATAGGCTGGCTCTGTTGTAAGTGTATTAAAGCTTCTGTTCAGATCCAACTACGCGGGATTGCTGAATTGATGGTTCCATCACTCAACATGAGCAAAATCGAGATCTTCCCAGTACACCCACAAGTAGGGGTGGGGGCAGCACTAACGGGACTGCCGTTTAAACAAGCCCGACACAAATTCCGTAACCGGCGGATCCAAATAGCCCATGACTGGAAAGGGATCCACAAATGGAACCTGATCAGTCTGACGGAGGAAGTAAAAAAGACCTGCAAAGGTGGAACACACTCCCACTCTCCCTCGCGGGGAGAGTCCAGACGATCAAAATGAACGTACTGCTCAGGTACCTCTTCCTACTTAGATCCATTCGATCTACATCCCCAAGGCCTTTTTCAAAGTGCTGGACAAACTAATCATGGCGTTCGTATGGGGAGGGGGGGAAGAATGCGAGGATCCCAAAGAAGGTCCTACAAAAAACAAAATCCGGGGGGGGGGGCTAGCCCTCCCAAACCTATAATTCTACCACTGGGCGGCGACGGCCAAGCGAATAAGGGGATGGATCAAGGAGCCAGAAGCCGAGTGGATGCGGCGGAAGAGGCCTCCTGCATGGGGACCTCCCTCCGGGCACTCGCCGTGGCAGCACTCCCATCCCCACCCAAAAAACACTGCAGTAGCCCGGTGGTGATAGCCACCCTCCAATCCTGGAACTAACTATGGCAGCAATTTGGCCTGACCAAAATGTCGGACAAAGCTCCCATCAGCAACAACCAATCATTCACACCAGCACTGACTGACGCCACCTTCAAAAGGTGCGGGCAGGATGGAGGGACACTGACACTCAGGGACCTATACACGGACGGCAGGATCGCAACACTGGACAAACTGACAGAGAAATGCTAGCTAGCCAGGGGGAACGAGCTAAGGTATCTACAGCTCAAAAACTTCCTATGAAAGGAGACAAAGACATACCCACAACCGCCATGACAGACATTACTGGAAGAACTACTGGAAGCAAGCAGACTAGATAAAGGAAACTGTATGACCGACTGGTAGAAAGGACCGACACCGTACTGGACGCAACAAGAAAGAAATGGGAGGAGGACCTGGGGATTGAGATAGGGTGAGGACTCTGGAGCGAAGTACTGCATAGGGTCAACTCCACCTCTACGTGCGCAAGGCTCTGACGCAGCTAAAAGTGGTACACAGAACCCACTTAACAAGAACCCGTATGAGTAGGTTCTTCTCGGACCGGGTGGAGGATAGATGCGAATGGTGCCAAGGAGGCCCGACCAACTATGCCCACATGTTCTGGGCTTGCCCCAGACTTGCTGGGTACTGGACAGCCTTCTTCGAGGCAATGTCCAAAGTGGTGGGGATGAGGGTGGAGCCATGCCTGAAAGTGGTGGTCTTCTGGGTTTCAGACCAGCCAGATCTATTCCGGGGGAGGAGGGTGGATGCCCTTGCCTTTGTCTCCCTGATTGTCCGCCGTAGAATCCTGTTCGGCCGGCGGTCAGCAGCACCACCCAAAGCTGCAGACTGGCTGTCCAACCTCTCGGAATCTCTCGAAATGGAGAAAATCTAATTCGCCATCCGAGAGTCAGACGATGGCTTCTACAGAACATGGGAGCCATTCATGCAATTGTTCCGGAATCTGTTTGTGGCCAACGAACAAGCGGAAGAATAGCCAGGGGTGAGTAGACAAAGAGAGGGAGAGATCGACCGGGAGATGGGGTTGGGGGACAGCTAAACCTCAGAGGAAATTAAGGTGAACCACAGGAGGGGAGGGCGGGGGGGGATGGAAGAGACAGGGAACAAGACAGGAGAACCTGGGAGGTGTGGGGGTGGCAGGGAAATGAGAGCCGGAAAGAAGGCATGGGACACAATAACAAACATGGCATCTCCAGGAGCAGGGAACGAGCAGAATAATCGATGTGGGCGAGTGCATCATCCTTGGAGGGGGGGTGGGGAGTTTCAACTGCACCCATGAATCAAGAGACTACCTTGGTGCCCAGCGCTGCACAGGTTATGTCCCTGGGCTTGGTGGATGTCTTGCAACATCTCCATCCTGACCCAAGTGTGTTTACTTATGTGAGTCACAGCATCCAGAATCAACCATCTTTACATTTTAAGGGGGCACCTGCCCAGGGTTCCAGCGGCTTCTGTGCAATAGATGCCATGCTCTGTCCACCGTCTGGTGTGGGTTGAACTCGCTCCGTCTTGCACTCAAAAATGGTCTGCCTACTGGCACTTTAACAACCTGCTGCTGGAGTTCCTGGGCTCGTTTTGTCGCTTCTGGACCGGCTGGAGAAGGAAGCAGGGAGGCTTCCCCTCCTTGAGGCTATGGCGGGACGTAGGTAAGACACTCATCCGTGTCATCTGTCAGGAGTATGCATAGGGGTCGGCAAAGAGGCGGAAATCCAGGGTTGAGGAGTTGGAGAAGGAGATGCTCGACTGGAGTCACGTCTCGGTCAGCCTGATCTCACTCAGCGGCTAGCGTCCAGAGCAAAGAAGGTCTTGCTGGGGGACCTGCAACTCATCTGGTCCCACGGTGCATACGTGAGGTCGCGAATCCAGTCCCTCATGGACGAGGATCCCCTTTTTCTACTCGCTGCAAAAAAAGGCATTGGTCCATCAGCAGCTCTTACACTGCTGGCCAATGACAAATCCCTCGTCTTGGATCCAGAGGGCATCAATGCCCGCGGCCGTGGCTTCTACATGGCCCTCTTCTCTCTGAATCATCCAGCGAGGTGGCTTGCAGAGCTTTGTGGGAGGACCTGCCACAGGTCGACCCAGAGGGCTCCAGAAAATCCTGTGCCCCCATCAGCCTGGGTGTTGAGACTGGCACCCTCAACAGCCTCTCTAGGGGAAAGACCTCAGGGTTGGAAGGGCTGACTGTGGAGTTCTTCAGGGCGTTCTGAGATGTCCTGAGGAACGACTATGTGGGCTCCTGTGGAATGTATCTCGACCAGGGAGATGCACCTTTCATGGCATAGGACCTTCATTGCACTGCTGTCCAAAAAGGTAGATCTCTGCCTTCTTAAAAACTGGTGCCCAGTCTCCCCCCTCAGCACGGACTACAAAACCTTTGCCAAGGCAATGTCTTCCCGCCTTGGCACTGTGCTGGACCAAATAATCCACCTTGACCGGTCCTACACCGTTCTGGGCTGGACCATCTACGACAACATCCTTCTGGTCATAGATCACAGAATTTAAGTGCAGAATGAAGGCCATTCGGCCAATCGTGTCTGCACCTCCACCCTATCCCCACAACCCAGTAACCTGCCTAACCTTTTTAGACACAATGGGCAATTTATCATGGCCAATCCACCTAACCTGCACATCTTTGGACTGTGGGGGAAACCGGAGCACCCGGAGGAAACCCACGCAGACATGGGGAGAACGTGCAGATTCCGCACAGACAGTGACCCAAGCCGGGAATCGAACCTGGGACCCTGGAGCTGTGAAGCAACTGTGCTAACCACTGTACCGCCATGCCGCCCACTGGTCTGGGACCTGATCCACCATTCCCCAAGGGCAGGTCTGTCTAGCACCTCTCACCTTCTTAAGGAGAAGGCGTTTGGCAGGGTGGATCACAAATACTTATTGGGAACTCTGCGGGCATTTGGGTTTGGCACTCACTTTGCAGCATTGTACAGAAGTTGGATCCGGGTGACAGAATGTCTTGTTCGGGTTAACAAGTCCCTGACAGTGCGCCTTCGCTTTGGGAGAGGAGTGCATCTGGGCTGCCCCTTGTCTGGCTAACTGTATTCCATCTGCATGGAGCCTTTTCTGCGGAGGAGGTGGTGGAGCTTGGTTCTGCACGGGCATCAGGGTGGTCCTTTCGGCCTATGGCGATGCCCTCCTCATGTTCACTGACTCTGCTGAGCAGCGGAGGATGCATGAGTGCCTGGCTGTGTACTCTGCCACGTCCTCTACCAGGATCAACTGGGCCAAGTGTGCCAGAAGCCTGGTGGCTGACGGACCACCTCCCAGAGGCCTTTCACCTGGAGCAGGGTCAGTATCCTCTATGTGGGAGTCCACTTTTGCCTGGCTGAGGAATCCCGGCTGGCGAATTGGCAGAAGCCAAGGTCACCACTTGTCTGAGACTCTGCACGGGACTGCTCCGAGTGCTGACCTACAGGGCCGTGTTCTGATTATAAACCAGTTGATTGCCTCCACGTTGTGGTACCTGCTGGTCACTTTGATCCCACCCCCTGCCTTTGTCATAAAGATCTAAAGGATGCTGATACAGTTCTTCTGAGACAAAAGATTACACTGGTTCTGAGCCTCCTGCTTAGGGATGGCATCAGGTACTGGTGTGCCTTCAGACCCTGTCATGATACCTGTATGTCGAGCCCCCTTCTAGATGGTGTGCCCTGATGATGTATTTTTTCAGCCAGGTGCGCAGCCTGAACTACGACTCAGCTCCTGTTCATAAACCTGAGGGGACTTCGTAACTCCTTACAGACGCTGCCCGTCTTTTACCAGGATCTGCTCAAAGTGTGGAGCATAGTTGCCTTGTGCCGCAGCTCTCCCAGGTCTGGAGTAGGAGCTGTCGTCAGGGAGCCACTGCTCAGAAATCCACACCTCTCCCAATGTCATTTCGGGTGGCTGGCGGAGAGGGGAGACTGTAGTTGACGGGATGACCAGGACCGGGGAAGCGCTGGGTGGTGGAGGAGTGGGCTGGATGATGCCTGGCAAATTGGTGCAACGGCCCAGCTCAAGGTCAATGCCAACCATGACCTCAAAACGGTCCTGCTTGGACCCGAGGATGCGCAGCTATGCAGTTGGACTTAGGTCTGATTGAGATCAGCCCCTCACTCCTGATCTACGGGCACCCAGTTTGGAGAGGGATGGGTGTTGCAACACCCAATGGAGTTGCTGATTGTAATTCTGCAGGACACCAGGAACCTACCACCAGGGGTCCATCTCTTGGTGTATTGTTTGCACATAACTTTACTCCATATACGGTACTCCATATATGGGCTTTGACAAAGAGTCATTGGACTCAAAAGTTAACTCTTCTCTCCCTACAGATGCTGTCAGACCTGCTGAGATTTTCCAGCATTTTCTCTTTCGTTTCAGATTCCAGCATCCGCAGTAATTTGCTTTTATCCTTTTATGGTAACTGGGTGTCAGAAGGTCGAACATTATAGAAATATTTAATCATAGAATCTACAGTGCAGAAGGAGGCCATTCAGCCCATCGATTCTGCACCGGCTCTTGGAAAGAGCACCCTACCCAAGGTCAACGACTCCACCCTATCCCCATAACCCAGTAACCCCACCCAACACAAGGGCAATTTTGGACACTAAGGGCAATTTATCATGGCCAATCCACCTAACCTGCACATCTTTGGACTGTGGAGGAAACCGGAGCACCCGGAGGAAACCCACGCACACCCGGGGAGGATGTGCAGACTCCGCACAGACAGTGACCCAAGCTGGAATCGAACCTGGGACCCTGGAGCTGTGAAGCTATTGTGCTATCCACAATGCTACCGTGCTGCTATCTGGGCAATCCACAACAATCGATCCATTTGAATGGGACCGAATATCTCCTGATTTATAGTTAACACGGCAGGCCCAGACATGTCCTGGAAAGTCTGTCTGTGTTCAGAGTATTAGTACCTGGCCAAGTTAGCATTCCCATCAGGCCTGCGTGCAGCGGACTGTGGTTTAATTTACAATGTCCAATTCTTAACTTATAGAGTGTCCCGTTTTATATTGGTCCGAAAATTCAGGCCTCTGTCCATTTTACCACAGAGGGCTGAAGCGTTCTGGCTGGCGGGGTGGGGGGGAGCGGTTTTGCATCTGTGAGGTCTTCAAGTCATCTAATAATAATCTTTATTGTCAGAAATAGGCTTACATTAAAACTGCAATCAACTTACTGTGAAAGCCCCCAGTTGCCTCATTCCGGCGCCTGTTCAGGTACGCTGAGGGAGAATTCAGAATGTCCAAATTACCTAGTGAGATACCCTCAATTACGACACAGGAGAGAAGATTGGTAATTCAAAGGCTTTAATCATCAGGGAACTGAACAGCAGCCGAGAAGTGTGCTCACCACATGCTGCCGAGTGAGCCTCAACTTATATACCATTTCCTGGGGCGGAGCCAGAGGCAGAGTCCTCCAGGGTTCCAAGCCCGGTCTTAAAGGGCCAATGTATTAAAGGTAACGTACAGTTACAGCAACTACTCACACCATTCATCACATCCCCTGTTTTTAAAAAAAACACATAGTCCATCGGGGGTGAAGTGGAGTTATAAGTTCAGTCTTGTGGGTGGTCTGACCATCCGTGCTGACCTTCTCCGCTCCAGCGGTGGTGCCGTGGATACGGTCGGTTTCGATGGTGGTATATCCGGGAGCACGGTTGACTGAGCCTTTGCCCGCCTTGGAGCGGGGGGGGGTATCCGGGGTGACTAGGGTGATCGGTGCCGGCTGGGGGCGCTATGGGGGGGGGGGGGCGCTGTCGGGGTCGGCAGTCGGTGCGGGGAGGGGAGCGTCGGTAGGAGGGGGGGGGGTCGGTGGGGAAGACGGCGGGGTCGCTGGGAGAGCCAGTGGGTGCCAGGTCTCACAGGGAGACGGTATCCTGCCTGCCGTCGGGGTGCTCGACGTAGGCGTATTGAGGGTTTGCGTGTGGCAGTTGGACCCTCTCGACTATTGGATCTGTTTTATGGCTCCTCACGTGTCTCCGGAGCAGGACTGGTCCCGGAGTGGTCAGCCAACGTGGAAGCAAGACCGTAGAGGTGGACTTCCTGGGGAAGACAAACAAACGATTGTGAGGGGTCTCGTTCGTGGCCGTACAGAGGAGCGACCTAATGGAATGTAGGGCATCGGGTAGGACCTCCTGCAAGCGGGCGATTGGGAGACTCCTTGACCGTAGGGCTAGAAGGACAGCCTTCCAAACTGTCGCGTTCTCCCTCTCCACTTGCCCGTTTCCCCGCGGGTTATAGCTTGTCGTTCTGCTCGAGGCAATGCCCTTGCTGAGCAGAAATAGCCGCAGCTCATCGCTCATGAACCATGTACCCCGGTCGCTGTGGATATAAGCGGGGAAACCAAACAGTGTGAAGATGCTGTGCAGTGACCTGATCACGGAGGCCGAGATCATATCGGGGCGGGGATAGCAAAAGGGAAGCGGGAGAACTCATCGATAACGGTGAGTAAATAGATGTTGCGGTTGGTGGACGGGAGCGGCCCTTTGAAGTCCACACTTAGTCGCTCAAAGGGCCCAGAGGCCTTTATCAGGCTGGCCCTGTCTGGTCGATAGAATTGCGATTTGCATTCCTCACAGATCTGGCATGCCTTAGTCATGGCCTTGACCTCCTCGGTGGAGTAGGGAAGGTTGCGGGACTTGATGAAGTGGGCAAGCCAGGTGACCCCCCGGTGGCAGAGGTCATCGTGGATGGCTCTCAGGCAGTCTTTTTGCGCGTTGGCGCACGTGCCGTGGGGACAGGGCATCCGGGGGCTCGTTGAGCTTCCCCGGGCGATATTTAATATCGTACGTATAGGTGGAGAGCTGTATCCTCCACCTCAGAATTTTGTCATTCTTTATTTTGCCCCGTTGTGCGTTATCGAACACAAAGGCGACCGGCCGTTTGTCCGTGACGAGGGTGAACCTCCTACCAGCTAGGTAGTGCCACCTTCTCGACTGCAGAGTGCCGAATTTCCGAGGCAGTGAGGGTTCGGGAGAAGAACGCTACTGGTCTGCCCGCCTGATTGAGAGTAGCAGCCAGGGCAACGTCTGATGCGTCGCTTTCTACTTGGAAGGGAATGACTTCGTCCACCGCGTGCATGGCGGCCTTGATGATGTCGGCCTTGATACGGCTGAAAGCCGACTGGGTCTCAGCCGTCAGGGGAAAAACCGTGGTCTTAATGAGTGGTCGGGCTTTGTTCGCATATCTGGGGACCCACTAGGCGTAATAGGAGAAAAGCCCCAAGCACCGTTTGAGTGCCTTGAGGCGACGGGAGAGGGGGAGTTCCTTAAGGGGATGCATGCAGTCGGGGTCTGGGCCTAGGACCCCGTTTTCCACGATGTAGCCGAGGATGGCTAGCCGGGTTGTGTGGAACACGCATTTCTCTTTGTTGGACATGAGGTTGAGGGCCCGGGCAGTCTGGAGGAACTTCCTCAGGTTTGCATCGTGGTCCTGCTGGTCATGGCCGCAGATGGTGATGTTGTCCAAGTACGGGAAGTTAGCCCGTAAGCTGTACTGGTCCACCATTTGATCCATCGCCCTCTGGAAAACGGAGACTCCATTTGTGACACCAAAAGGCACCCTGAGGAAGTGAAACTGCCGACCAGCTGCTTCGAAAACCGAGTAGGGGCGGTCCTCAGGGCGGATAGGGAGTTGATGATAGGCCGATTTTAGGTCGACCGTGGAGAATACCCGATACTGGGCGATTTGAGTCACCATTTCCGCTATGCGGGGAAGTGGGTACGCATCGAGTTGCGTAAAGCGGTTTATGGTCTGGCTATAATCCACTACCATTCGTTGCTTTTCCCCGGAACAGACTACCAAGGGCTGTTGCTGGCCTCTATGACCCCCTCTTGTAGTAGCCGCTGAACCTCTGACTTGATAAAAGTCATGTCTTGGGTACTGTACCGGCGACTCCTGGTGGCTACGGGCTTACAGTCAGGAGTGAGGTTCGCGAAGAGGGGGGGTGGCGCGAAGAGGGGGGAGTGTCACCAGGCTGCATACCGCGAATGGGGGCAGAGGTCTGCCGAACTACAGTGTCAGGCTCCGGTGGCTGCACTGAAAGTCCAGACTGAGCAGCAGGGGGGGCGCAGAGCTGAGGGAGGATGTAGAGTTTAAAACGGATGTATTCAGCGCCTTGGATTGCGAGGTCAGCGACACAATACTCCGTGATTTGTACCGAATGGGATCCAGAGGCGAGGGCGATAGTTTGGGAGGCGGGGTAGGTGCGCAGGGAGCAGAGCCTTACCGTGTCTGGATGGATAAAGCTCTCCGTGCTTCCGGAGTCGAATAGGCAGGGAGTGTCGTGGCCGTTGATTCGCACCCGCATCATTGAGTTTTGCAGGTGCTTTGGCCGTGATTGATCGAGCGTGATCGCTCCTAATTGCGGGTAGTCAGAGTGCTCGGTTAAGTCGGACTCACAAAGTGGCCGCCTGGAGTCACAAAATGGCCGCCGCCATCGGTCGCACGTGTCGGGGTTCGAAGATGGCTGCTCCCATGACTCACACGAGGTCGATGACGCGTCGGAAGTGGGCATGTCCGGCCTCCGCGCGGCCGCGTTGCAGGGCCTGTGAGGCCGGGAGCTTGATTTCTGGGCCTGGTAAGGATTTTGTTTGTGGCCTCTGGGCCCAGCCAGGCAGACTTTAGCGAAGTGCCCTTTCTTCTCGCAGTCGTTGAAGATCGCGGAGTGGGCCAGGCAACGTTGACGAGGGTGCTGACCTTGCCCACAGAAATAGCATGGGGAACCCCCGGAGTGAGCAGATTGCCGCGTGGCTCAGGCCTGTAGCGTGGCCGAGTCTGGAGGGGATCGAAAGGGGTTTGCAAGGTCCGCGGACTATGTACGGAGGTTACGGTGGGCCGTTTCTCGAGAAGAGGCGAGCGTTACCGTGCCTTGGAGATCCTGTGCCCCGTCTTCTAGGAGCCGCTGCCGGATGTACGAGGACCTGATACCGGACACAAAGGCATTGCGAATATGCAAGTTCATGTGGGCTTCTGCTGTCACTGCTTTATGGTTGCAGTTCCTCACGAGCGCAGTGAGTCTCTCCACGTATTCTTCCAGAGTTTCTCCGGAACGCTGGCTGCAGGTTGAGAGCAAATGTCTGGCGTGTACCTCGTTAATCGGCTTTACGAAGCGTTTCTTCAGTATCTCGACCACAGTTTCGTAGGTCGTAGCGTTCTCAATCACGGAGGAGAGTCGGTGGCCTACCCGGGCATGTAGTAATCTCAGCTTGCAAGCGCCGTCGACATCAGTCGCTGGGGAGTCAAGATAGTCCTCAAAGCACCGGAGCCAATATTTTAAAATTTCAGGGGCTTCCGGCGACCGAGCGTCCAGGTTGAGTTTCTCCAGCTTTAGAGAGCTGTCCATCTTGATGCGTCTGATGATTACATTTTTTTTTTTAAATAATTTTTATTCAGATTTTCACATTTTCACAAAAAAGAAACAATAACAGAAAATTCAAAGAACAAATAGAACAAACCCCCCCCCCCCCATTTATACAATAAAGAATCAATAAATAAACGCCCGCCGTTAGCGAAGATTGAACCCAAAACAAAAACAAAGAGACCCCCCCCCCCTCTGGGTTTCCGCTGCTGACCTTTTAGATAGATAGATAGATAGAAGATAGAACAGTACAGCACAGAACAGGCCCTTCGGCCCTCAATGTTGTGCCGAGCAATGATCACCATACTCAAACCCACGTATCCACGCTATACCCGTAACCCAACAACCCCCCCCCTAACCTTACTTTTTTTTTAGGACACTATGGGCAATTTAGCATGGCCAATCCACCTAACCCGCACATCTTTGGACTGTGGGAGGAAACCGGAGCACCCGGAGGAAACCCACGCACACACGGGGAGGACGTGCAGACTCCGCACAGACAGTGACCCAGCCGGGAACCGAACCTGGGACCCTGGAGCTGTGAAGCATTTATGCTAACCACCATGCTACCGTGCTGCTTGGAGGTCTAGGAATGGTTGCCATCTCCTGAAAAACCCCTGCACTGACCCCCTTAGGGCAAATTTCACCCTCTCCAATTTAATAAACCCTGCCATATCATTGACCCAGGCCTCCACGCTTGAGGGCCTCGCATCCTTCCACTGAAGAAGAATCCTCTGCCGGGCTACTAGGGACGCAAAGGCCAAAACACCGACCTCTTTCACCTCCTACACTCCCAGCTCCACTGCAACCCCAAATATTGCGAGTCCCCAGCCTGGATTGACCCTGGATCCTACCACCCTCGATACCGTCCTTCCTACACCCTTCCAAAACAACTGATGATTAAATTGAGATATCCTCAATTACGACACAGGAGAGAAGATTGGTAATTCAAAGGCTTTAATCATCAGAGAACTGAACAGCAGCCAAGAAGTGTGCTCACCACATGCTGCCGAGTGAGCCTCAACTTATATACCGTTTCCTGGGGGTGGAGCCAGAGGCGGAGTCCCCCAGGGTTCCAAGCCCGGTCTTAAAGGGCCAATGTATTAAAGGTAAGGTACAGTTACAGCAGCTACTGATACCATTCATCACACCTAGCAATACGTCTTTCGGGATTTGTGGGAGGAAACCGGAGCACCTGGAGGAAACCCAAGAGCTCAAGGAGAACATGCAGACTCTACACAGACAAGTGACTCAAGCTGGGAATCGAACCTGGGACCCTGGAGTTGTGAAGCAACAGTGCTTTCTACTGTGCTACCGTGCCGCTTTAAATATTGTGGAGACCCTTAAAGGGGTAACCACAGCTTCAGCCCTTATTTAATTATAATACCGTTACAACTGTTTTCCCTGAGAGGATCAATGTTAGGGTTTGTTCGGAGGTGGCAGCCATTTATCGACTTCTTCGGGGGAAAGGAAACAGCAGATTCAATGAGGGGAGAGGTTTAGGGGGTAAGGGAGGCAGGGGAAGTTAGGTTATTTTTGGTTGGCTTAGACGGGAACAGTGAGAGATGCTGGGGGTGTTGCACATTGAATTATGTTTACATTTGTATTTGTATCTTGTTATAAATGCCTTCATAAAATGTTTAAAAAAAAAGAAATTGCATAATGAATAACGACCATGAATTGTAGAACCCCTCCATCCTTCACCTCAGTTCAAACTTAACCTTCTCAAGAGTTAAGAATTCCAGGCAGTCCCCCCGCCACGTCAGGGCACTGGGTGGAGAGGTTGCCCTTCATCCCAACAGGATCCGCCTTTGGGCGATCAATGAGGTGAAGGCTACGTCATCCGCCTCCGCCCCGTTTCCAACCTCGGCTGGTCCGATACCCCGAATATGGGCTCCCGAGGGCCTGGGTCCATTTTCACATGCACCACTTTTTAAAAATGAATTTAGAGTACCCAATTATTTTTTCCAATTAAGGGTCAATTTAGTGTGGCCAATCCGTCTATCCTGCACATCTTTTCGGTTGTGGGGGTGAAACCCATGCAGACAGGGGGAGAACGTGCAAACTCCACACGGACAGTGACCCATGGCCGGGATTCGAACCCAGATCCTCAGCGCCGTAGGCAGCAATGCTACCCACTGTGCTACCTGCCCCACATGCACCATGTTTGAGATTACCCTATAAACCTCTTTTGGACAAGACCAAAACATACGAACGTGGTTTACGGGGCCAGTCCCGCAACGTTCACACACATCTTCTACCCCCTCAAAGAGCCGGCTCATCTTCGCCCTTGTGAGATGCGCTCTATATACCACCTTCAGCTGCATCAGCCCCAACCTCGTGCACGAGGTGGAGGCATTCACTCTCCAGTGCGGCTCACACCAGAATCACTCCTTCACACCATCTCCCCACTCTTCTTCCCACTTCACTTTGATCCCTTTCAGCAATGCCTTGTCCTCTCCCAAAATAGCCCCCTAAACCAACGACACTACCGCCTTCTCCAGTCCCCCCGTCTTCAGCCCCTCCTCCAGCAACGTGGAGGCTGACTCCACCGAGAAGCTCTGGATCTCCTGGCAAAATCTCGACCATGTACCTGAAGATTTCCCCCTAATCCAAACCATTCTTCGTTCCCAGCTCCTTTAATCCTATAAACTGACCCCCAAAAAACAAATCCTTTAATGTTCTAATTCCCTTCTCTTCCGCTCTCCAAAAATTTCCATCCCACTTCCCTGGTTCAAATCTGTGCTTCCCCCTGTCATGTGAGAGTCCTTTTAAGAAAAGTGTGTTTTATCAAATGGCTGCAATGATTTCATTGTGTGGGTGGAGCTGGAATGTGATTCTGCTTTTTACTTTCGTTTTGAGCTGGAAGCTCTTTTAAAAACATTTTTTAGAATGGCCAATTCATTTTTTCCAATTAAGGGGCAATTTAGCGTGGCCAATCCACCTACCCTGCACATCTTTGGGTTGTGGGGGCGCAACCCACGCAAACACAGGGAGAATGTGCAAACTCCACATGGACAATGACAGCCGGGATCGAACCTGGGACCTCGAGACAGCAGTGCTACCCACTGCGCCACCGTGCTGCCCTTCTGGAATGCTCTTTTTGGCACTATGTTTTAGTTTCGCTTTCAGCTGGAGAGCTGCATTCAAATCAAGCAGATGTATACTGGTTTCTCTGTATGTTAAACAAGGTGTTTAGATCACTTGATAATTTAAAAGTGATAACAGTTCTCTGTCGCGAATTCAAACCTTCTGTCTTTGTTAAAAAGTGTTTTGGCTCAGACTTCCGGTTGCGGCTATGCGGAGCTAAGCCGCACTTTCGGCAGCTCCCGCTTTAAAAGGACTTGTGGGCTCTTTTAAGGGCCCCAAACGGCGCTGATTCGACGATTCCCGGTGGATAAAGGGGTCTGGAGCAAAACCACTCGGGATTTATGGTGCGGACTCGGAGTGGGGCGAGGAAAAAAACGGCAGCAGCTCCCCTGGAAAAGCAGGGGAAGGTGGACAAAATGGCGGTTGGTGGAGCCCCTGAGGAGTGGAAGCAGTGGGCTGAGGAGCAGCAGGCGGCCCTTCTGCGCTATTTCACGGAGCTGAAAGGGGAGTTGTTGGAATCCCTGAAGGTGACGACGAGTAAGCTGCTGGAGACCCAGACAACCCAGGGTGCAGCGATACTTGAGTTGCAGCAGCAGGCCTCTGAGCGCGAGGAGGAGGTTTCGGCCCTCGTGGGGAAGGTGGAGATGCACGAGGCACTTCATAAAAAGTGGCAAGATCGGTTTGAGGAGATGGAGCTTCGGTCACGGAGGAAGAACCTGCGGATCCTGGGCCCTGAGGAGGGATTGGAGGGGTCGGAGCTGCCGGCCTATGTGGCCGTGATGTTGAACTCGCTGCTGGGGGCAGGATCCTTCCATCTGCCCCGGAGCTGGAGGGGGGCCATAGAGTGCTGGCCAGGCGGCCTAAGGCGAATGAACCCCCGCGGGCGGTGCTGGTGCGGTTCCATCGGTTCAGCGACCGGGAGTGTGTTCTCCGATGGACCAAGAAGGTGAGGAGCAGTAAGTGGGAGAAGTTGGTAGTGCGTATCTACCAGGACTGGAGTGCAGAGGTGGCCAAGCGGAGAGCCGAGTTTAACCGGACGAAGGCGGTGCTCCATGGAAAGTAGGTGAAGTTTGGCATGTTGCTGCCTGCATGGGTCGCCTACAAGGACCGGCATCACTACTTTGAGTCCCCGGAGGAAGCGTGGGCCTTTGTGCAGGCTGAAAAGCTGGACTTGAACTAAAGATTCGGGGCTGTGGGAGTTTTTCTACTCTATTCATGTATAATTGTTTATGTTGTAGCGGGTTATTCTGTTTGTTTTTGTTTTTTCTCTCGCTTTCAGATGATGTGGGTTATGGTTTCATGTTCTAAGGGGGGTACTGGGGTTTGTGGTTGATCTGTGTCTTTGTTTGTATGGAGTTGGTGGTTGGGTTGGGACTGCGGTTTGGGAGCTGCGTTGGTGGGGTGGGGCAGTGTGAAAGCGCGGGCTTTTCTCTGGTTTCCCGCGATGCGGGACGAGGGGGTGGAGCTGGTGGCGAGGGGCGTGGCTATTAGACCGGGTTTCCTGCGCTGAAGCAGTGCCCAGGAGCTGATGCAGGGGAGGAGGGGGGACCTCATATCGGGAGGGGTCGGAGTTAGAGCGGGAGCTGCCGGGGTCAGCAGAAGTCAGCTGGCTCATGGGAGTACAGCGGAGGGAGAGTCGCGGCTAGGAGGGGTCCTAGCCTGGGGGGGGGGGGGGGGGGGGGGATACCAGGTTGCTGCTGGATTGGCCAGGGAGGAGGTCGGGGTGAGTCGGGGTGAGGTTCTATCGCCGTGGGAAACGGGCCGAATGGGTGATGGCCAGGGACGAGCAGTTGATGGGTTATGGCTAGTCGACGGGGGAGGGGGGCGGGTGCCTCTGATCCGGCTGATTACGTGGTACGTGAGGGGGTTGAATGGGCCGGTTAAGCGGGCCCGGGTGTTTTCGCATCTGAAGGGGCTGAAGGCGGACGTGGCCATGCTCCAGGAGACCCACCTGAAGGTGGCGGACCAGGTCTGTCTGAGGAAGGGGTGGGTGGGGCAGGTTTTCCACTCAGGGCTCTACTCGAAGAACCGGGGGGTGGCGATCCTGGTGGGGAAGAGGGTGGCGTTTGAGGCGTCTGAGGTTGTGGCTGATAGTGGCGGCAGGTATATGATGGTGGGCGGTAAGCTGCAGGGGGAGAGGGTGGTGTTGGTTAATGTGTACGCCCCAAATTGGGATGATGCTGGTTTCCTGAGGCGTATGTTGGGCCGCATTCCTGGCCTGGAGGTGGGGGGCTTGATCATGGTGGGGGGGACTTCAATATGATGCTGGATCCCCTACTGGATCGTTCTGGTTCAAGGACAGGCGGGAGGCCGGTGGCGGCCAAGGTGTTGAGGGGGTTTATGGACCAGATGGGAGGAGTGGATCCCCGGAGGTTCGGGAGGCCGAGGGCTCGGGAGTACTCCTTTTTCTCCCATGTGCACAGGGTTTGTTCTCGCATTGATTTCTTTGTTCTGAGCAGGGGACTGGTCCCGAGGGTGGAGGCGGCCGAATATTCGGCTATCGTGATTTTGGACCATGCTCCGCATTGGGTGGATCTGGAGATGGGGGAGGCGCGGGACCAGCGCCCGCTTTGGCGTCTGGACGTGGTGTTGTTGGCTGATGAAGAGGTGTGTAGGAGGGTTCGGGGATGTATCGAGAGGTACCTCGAGGTCAATGATACTGGGGAGGTCCAGGTGGTGATGGTGTGGGAGGCTCTGAAGGCAGTGATTAGGGGGGAGCTGATCTCCATCCGAGCTCATAGGGAGAGGGGGAGAGGAGGGAGAGACTGGTGGAGGAGCTGTTGAGTGTGGATAGGAGGTACGCGGAGGCCCCAGAGGAGGGATTGCTAGGGGAACGGCGTAGCTTGCAGGCCAAGTTTGATTTATTGACCACCAGAAAGGCGGAGACACAGTGGAGGAAGGCGCAGGGAGCAGTCTATGAGTATGGAGAGAAGGCGAGCAAGATGCTGGCGCACCAGCTGCGTAAGCGGGACGCGGCTAGAGAGATTGGTGGAGTGAAGGATAGAGATGGAAATGTGGTGCGGCAAGGGGCAGAGGTCAATGAGGTCTTTACGGACTTCTATAGGGAACTGTACCGGTCGGAGCCGCCGACGGTGGGAGGGGGAATGGAGAATTTTTTGGACAGGCTCCGATTTCCAAGGGTGCAGGAGGAGCAAGTGGAGGGACTGGGGGCGCCGATCGAGTTGGAGGAGCTGGTCAGTGGGATTGGCCACATGCAGTCGAGGAAGGCGCCGGGACCGGATGGGTTCCCGGTTGAATTTTATAAGAAATATGCGCACCTGCTGGGCCCCCTGTTGGTCAGGACCTTTAACGAGGCATGGGAGGGGGGTGTTCTGCCCACGACGATGTCTCGGGCACTAATCTCCCTGATCCTGAAGCGTGATAACGACCCCTTGCAGTGCGGTTCATACAGGCCAATTTCACTGCTGAATGTAGACGCCAAGTTGCTGGCGAAGATCTTGGCCACTAGAATAGAGGACTGGGTGCCGGGGGTGGTACATGAAGATCAGACGGGTTTTGGTGAAGGGGAGGCAGCTGAACACTAATGTGCGAAGGCTGCTAAATGTGATAATGATGTCGGCAGCAGAAGGAGAGGCGGAGATTGTGGTGGCATTGGATGCTGAGAAGGCCTTTGACAGGGTTGAGTGGGGGTACTTGTGGGAGGTGTTGGAAAGGTTCGGGTTTGGGGTGGGGTTTATAAAATGGGTGAGGTTGCTGTACGAGGCCCCGATGGCGAGTGTAGCGACAAATGGAAGGAGGTCCGAGTACTTCAGGCTCCACTGTGGGACGAGGCAGGGGTGCCCCCTGTCTCCCTTGCTTTTTGCGTTGGCAATTGAGCCTCTTGCCATGGCTCTCAGGGAGTCGAGGAGGTGGCGGGGTTTGGTGCGAGGTGGGGAGGAGCATCGAGTGTCGCTGTATGCAGACGACTTGCTGTTGTATGTAGCAGACCCGGTGGGGGGAATGCCGGAGGTGATGGAGATTCTTGCTGAGTTCGGGAGTTTCTCGGGATATAAATTGAACCTGGGCAAGAGCGAGCTGTTTGTCGTGCACCCGGGAGATCAGGAGGAGGGGATTGGTAGGCTCCCGCTAAAGAGGGCAGTGAGGAGTTTTAGGTACCTGGGGGTTCAGGTGGCTAGGAGCTGGGGGACTCTGCACAAGCTCAATTTTACTAGGTTGGTGGAGCAGATGGAGGAGGAATTTAAAAGGTGGGACATGCTGCCGTTGTCGTTGGCGGGTAGAGTACAGTCCGTTAAAATGACGGTGCTCCCGAGGTTTTTGTTTTTGTTTCAGTGCCTCCCCATTTTCGTTCCGAGGGCCTTTTTTAGGAGGGTGAACAGCAGCATTCTGGGATTTGTTTGGGCGCATGGGATTCCGAGTGTAAGGAGGGTCTTTTTGGAGCGGGGCAGGGATAGAGGGGGGCTGGCGCTGCCCAACCTTTCTGGGTACTATAGGGCGGCTAATGTCTCGATGGTACGCAAGTGGGTAATGGAGGGGGAGGGGGCAGCATGGAAAAGGATGGAGATGGTGTCCTGTGGAGGCACGAGCCTGAAGGCACTGGTAATGGCTCCGTTGCCACTCCCTCCAACGAGGTACACCACGAGCCCGGTGGTGGCGACCACCGTCAAAATTTGGGGGCAGTGGAGGCGACACAGGGGGGAAGTGGAGGGCTCGGTGGAGGCCCCGCTGCGGGGGAACCACTGGTTTGTCCCAGGGAACATGGATGGCTGGTTCCTGGAGTGGCACAGGGCGGGCATTAGGAAGTTGGGAGACCTGTTTATTGACGGGAGGTTCGCGAGCCTTGGTGAACTGGAGGAGAAGTTTGAGCTCCCCCGGGGAATATGTTCAGGTACCTTCAGGTCAAGGCGTTTGCTAGGCAACAGGTGGAGGGGTTCCCTTTGCTGCCCCCGTGGGGGGTAAGGGATAGGGTGCTTTCAGGGGTGTGGGTCGGGGATGGGAATGTCTGATATCTATCAGGTAATGCAGGAGGTGGGGGAGGTGTCGGTTGAGGAGCTGAAGGCTAAGTGGGAGGTGGAGCTGGGGGAGCAGATTGAGGAGGGGACATGGGCGGACGCCCTGGAGAGGGTGAACTCCTCTTCATGTGCGAGGCTTTGTCTCATCCAGTTCAAGGTGCTGCACCGGGCCCACATGTCCGGACCTAGGATGAGTAGGTTCTTTGTGGGCGAAGACAGGTGCGTCAGGTGTTCGGGGAGTCCAGCGAACCATGCCCATATGTTCTGGGCATGCCCGGCACTGGAGGAGTTCTGGAAGGGGTTGGCGGGGACGGTGTCGAGGGTGGTGGGATCCAGGGTCAAGCCAGGTTGGGGACTCGTGATATTTGGGGTTGGGGTGGAGCCGGGAGTGCAGGAGGCGAAAGAGGCCGATGTCTTGGCCTTTGCGTCCCTAGTAGCCCGGTGGAGGATCTTGCTGCAGTGGAAAGATGCGAGACCTCCGAGTGTGGAGACCTGGATTAATGACATGGCGGGATTCATTAAGTTGGAAAGGGTCAAGTTCGCCCTGAGGGGGTCGGTACAAGGGTTCTTTAGGAGGTGGCAGTCTTTTCTCGACTTTCTGGCTCAACGATAAGGTACTAGGTCAGCAGCAGCAGCAACCCGGGGGGTAGGGGGGGAAAGGTGGGGGGGGGGGGGGAATTTAGGGGGATAGTGTTTAAGTTAATTTGCTTATTGTTAATTTATTCTGTTGGTTATTGGGGTTGGGGGGGGATTTGTTATATGCGTTGTTACGGGTGCCGGGGGGTGTTTATTATTATTATTGTTATTATTATTATATTGTTTTGTTGATATATATTTTTCAAAACATTTCAATAAAAATTATTTTAAAAAAAAAATGTTTTGGCTTATGGATGTTGTTAGGAAAGTTACTAAGGTTTACCTATAGAGTATTGTATCTTTAGGGGGTTATCAGTGTTGGTATTTGGTAAGATTTTTCCTGTGGGGTTATAAAATGTTAACTGGATTCATTGAATAAACATTGTTTTGTTTTTAAAATACTTTAGTTCTCTGTTGCATCACGCCTGTAAAGTGGGACCTTGTGCTCCCCATAACCAAAATCTATTAAAAGTTGTGGATCTGGTGAACTTCATGATATACTTTGGTGTTCTCTAAACCCTGGCCCACAACACCCCGAATCGACATTTCCCTTGACCCTGCCCCCAACCCGAAGTGCTGGCGAAAGTGCCTCCAAATTGTCAACAAATCTATTGCTACTGGATTCCCTGAGTATTTCCCCGGGGCCATCATGAGCGGCGCTGTGGCTAGCGCCTCCGATCCCGACACCCTACACAAACTCTCCTCCATTCTGACCCAATGGGAATCTACCCCTCTGACCCAGCTCCGCACCTTCTCCACATTCGCTACCCAGTAATAATACATTAGGTTCAGAAGCCCAAACCTCCTGCCTGCTTTCCCCTCTGTAGTAGCACCTTTCTAATTCTGGTCACCCTCCCTCCCCACATGAATGAGGTAATCATTCCTTCAACCTCTCTGGCAGGAAAATCGGCTGGCATTGGAAAACACAAAAATCACGGCAACATGTTAATTTTAACCGCCTGTACCTGGCCCGGTATTGACAAGGGAAGACCATCCCACCTTGCCAGACTAGCTAATACCCTCCCCACCAAACTAGAAATGTTGTACCTACGGTGCCCCCCCCACAGTCCCAAACTGCTCGAGAACTGTCATCAAGTACCCCCATTCTACCCGGTCAAACGCTTTCTCGGCGTCCACAAGCACCTCTGTTTCTTTCTCCTCTGCCCCATAACCATGTTCAATACCATTCTAATGTTTGAAAAGAGCTGCCTCCCTCTCACAAACCCTGTCTGATCCTCACCTATCACCTTCGGGAGGCCCTCCTTCAGCCTACCTCCAGTACCTTTGCGTCCACGTTTAAAAATGATATGGGTCTATAACCCACACTCCTTCGGATCCTCGTCTTTTTTAAGCAACAAGGAGATCGATGCCTGCTCCAACGTTTGTAGTAACACCCCCTTCCCTATCGCCTCCTTAAACATCACCACCATCAGCAGTGCCAACTTATCCTTAAATTTTTTATAATATTCCACCAGAAACCCATCTGGCCCTGCTACCTTCCCCGACTGCATCCTCCCAATTGCATCTTGTAGCCCTGTCCCCCTCCCCTAAACTTGTGTACACCTGCCCATCTAGAAATTCCTGCATCTCCCGATCTCCCCCAGGTGCTTCTGACCTGTACAACCTCTCATAGAATTGCTCGTTAATCCTTGGTAATCTGATCCAGAGCCACCATCAACTTCCCTGCGCTGTCCTGCACCTGAACAATTCCCCTTGCCGCTGCCTCCTCTCTCCGAAGCTGACCTGCCAACATACCTTCTCTCCATGCTCGTACACTGCACCCCTAGCTCACCTCAATTGGCGCACTGCCTTCCTGGTAGATAGTCGGTTAAAGCTCGCCTGTAGTTCCTTTCTCTTTTTCAACTTCACTGGGTCCCCATCTTCTGCGTAACTCCTGTCTACGTCCAACATCTCATCTATTACCCTCTGACACTCCAACCTCTTCTCTTTTTCCACCCTGGCCTTAAACGAGATCACTTTACTTCTCACCACTGCCTTTAAAGCCTCACAGCCAACTGCCTTCGACATCTCACCCAGAAAAACCTACATATTCCTCAATTTTTCAATTTTGTCACAGAACCCTTGGTCCCCCAACAGTCCCACATCTAATTTCCACCCCGGCCTCTGTACTACCCCCTTCTCCAGCACCATATCCACCCAATGCGTAGCATGATCTGATATTGCAATTGCCAAGTACTCCAACCTCTTAACCCCAGCCAGCAGAGCATTCCCCACCACAAAAATGTGAAACCGCGAGTATACCTTATGGACCGCCGAGAAAAAAGAATACTCCCACTCCCTCGGGTGCAGAAACCTCCAAGGGTCCACCCTTTCCCATTTTTGCCATTAGCCCAGCCAACGCCTTCGCGCTCTGACAGGACCAGTGAGCTTGGCCGTGACCTGTCCACCCTTGGCTCCTGCACCAAGTTCCTGTCCCCCCACTATCAGTTTGTGTGAGTCCAAGTCGGGGATGGCTCCACACACCTTCACGAATCCCACACTGTCCCAATTGGGACCATATACACTTACCAGCGCCACTAAACCTCCTCTCCAGCGCCCCTGTCACCATCCCATATCTACTCCCCCCCCCCCCCCCCCCCCCCCCCCCCCCCGATCTGCAACCACCTGTCTCCATCTGGAACCGTACCCTTTTGCTGACCATTACCACTACCCCTCGAGCCCTTCCACCAAACCAGAGTGAAACACCTGGCTAACCCAGCTCTTTTTAAGTCTCACCTAGACCTTTACCCTCAAGTGCGTCTCCTGCAACATTGATACATCGGTTTTCAAGCTCTTAAGATACGCAAGCACCTTTGACCTTTTCAGTGGACCTCCCAACCCCTCCTCACATTCCACGTTACTATCATAACTGGAGATCTCTCAGCCCCCCTCTTCCTATTCACCATCATACCACCGGCCCCTTCCCCATTACCCTAACCCGTCCTATCCATTGTTAACATGGAAACCCCCTCAGAGAACCCCCCCCCCCCCCCCGTTATTCCTCTCGAAAAAACCTCACCCAGTATTAATCCCTCCCCCCCCCCCCACCCTCGCTTGCCTCTTAGGCCCATCGAAATCTGCCAACCAGGCTCCAATGTCCACAGCCCTCCTCCCACCTCACCTCCGTTCACTAGCTGACTTTGGTTAGCTAGGTAGTCCCCATCTCCCCCAAAAAGGTGTACTGTCCCCTCCCTCCCAATCCCAGAAGAAAAAGGAAAAACAATCCAACCCAAACAACTCAATAAAGTGACAAATAACCGTCACAACAAAAATGTCAATTAAACCAAACAAAAACATAACAATGTGAAGTCAAGTAAGTTACAATACAGGTCAATGAAAAGAAAGTTATAACATTTATACATTTTCCAGTTCCCCAATCACAGTCCACGATCTCTCTTCCAGCTCCACTCCTCACTACTGTCCCAAGCCTTCTGCCTTGACAAACGCCTCCACCGATTTGAAATAAAAATCCTTGGTGTTGTATGTCACTCTCAGCTTTGCCGGGTACACCATACCAAATTGCAACCCATTGTTGTACAGTGTTGCCTTAACTCGGCCGAACGCCGCTCGTCTCTTCGCCAACTCCACCGTCAAGTGTTGGTATATCCAAACTCCAGCACCAGCCCACTGCACCTCCCGCTTCTGCTTTGCACAGCTGAGCACCCTATCCTTCGCGCGGTATTTATGGAAGCAGATAATTACTGCACTTGGTTGCTCATTTACTTTGGGTTTCGGTCTTAACGACTGATGAGCTCGGTCCAATTCATACCGGGAGGGTTCCTCACCCTCACCCATCAACTCCTCAAGCATCCTAGCAAAGTCCTCTGTTGGTCTCGGCCCCTCTGCCTCTTCGGGCAAGCTCACAATTCTCAGATTATGCCACCTCGAGCGGTTTTCCTAACTTTTCAAGCATCGCTCGAAGCCCTCTGTTGGCCTCTACCACCCTCCGCAGCCCCCCCATCGAGGTGAGCTGGTCGCTGGGCTGCAACACGGCCTCCTCCACTTCCTTCATCATCTCACCCTGCTCTCTCACCTCGGCCGATACCTTTGCCACAGCTACCCTCACCGGACGGACTGCCTCCTGCATTAATGATTTCAGTGCGACCGCCATCTCCTTCCTCAACGCTTCCATGTGCCCAGCAAACTGCTTTTCCAGCTCCACAGCCATCACCTCGGTCGTCTTTTCCACCGTAAGCAATGCGGCCCCACCATGCGGTCCGGCATCCGCCATCTTGTCAGCACTTTTGCTGGCCCTCTCACTCGACGGCGGACCTTGTTTCCTCCCTCCTTTCCCGCTGCACCTCGCAGCCCTTTTTGCATCCTTTAGCAACTTATTATCTTTCCTTCTTCAATCCTCCAAAAATTACCCTGGGACCGGACTTCAAACCTCTTAAAAATACATCTCAAGCGGGAGCCACCCAACGTGCGACTTCCCCTCTACATGCAACCACTGGAAGTCCCACAGCTGAACTATAATGTGGGCTATGAATTTAATTTCTTACTTTTTTTCCCAATTATCTTAACATTGTGACGAGGTGGGATTTAGATTGTGGGAAACAAATTGTTTTACATTTTGTTCAGGCACACAAGCAGCTGGTGTTTTATCTTATTGATATCTCGCCCCCTGTTACTATCACAACTAACATTTCTGTTTTCCCAATTCACCTTGGAAACCTCATTACAGCTTAAATTATTTTGTTTCATTTAAGTCAATTTCCAATGCCTAATTTTATAGGCATCATTTGTTATTTATGGATTGAAAACCTCAGATGCATTCTCACCCAAATAAATTACCACCCGCAAAAATGCTTGTTCCTTATCTGGAGCGGGGTGAGGCTGGGAGTGCAGGGAGAGGTGGTAAACGTAATAGAATTCTCACTTATTCCAAATTCCTCTGGAGTTTGCTTAATATTTCTATGTTTAACTGGTGGTGTTGAGTTCCGATAAATCCACGATTAAACCGTATAATTATTATTTTCTTTATGCATTCATTGGTATGGACATCGCTGGGCCCACATTTATTGTCCATCCCCGAGCGCATTTAAGAGTCAACCACATTGCTGTGGGTCTGGAGATAGACCAGGTAAAGGTGACAGATTTCCTTCCTAAAGAACATTAGTGAACCTGGTATGTTTTTCCGATAATTGACATGGTCGCATTCGAGTTTTAATTCTAGATTTTTATTCAATTCAAATTCCACCAACTGTCTAGGTCTCCAGAACACTGAGGGCAGCACGGTGGCGCAGTGGTTGGAACTTCTGCCTCACAGCACCGATCCCGGCCCTAGTCACTGTCCATGTGGAGTTTGCACATTCTCCCCGTGTCTGCGCGTGTCTCACCCCCACAACCAAACATGATGTGCAGGGTAGGTGAATTGGCCACGCTAAATTGCCCCTTAAAAAACGGTCTCCAGAGCCCTATCGTGGTCTCTGGATTACTGGTCCAGTGACAATACCACTACGCACTGCCCCCCCCTATTAACGTAGACATTTATATAATCATAGAAATGCAATTTTCCAGGCGATTTAAAACTAATCAGCTGTCTGCTGAAATGGGAAACATGTTGTTGACCCTTATCCTGACTTCTCGCAGATGGTGTCTTGAAAAACAAGTTGCTTCGGTCACTTAGAACTGGGTAGTCTGAAAATCTGTTGTTCACCCTTATCCTGACTTCTTGAAGATTGCGCTACATAAGCATTCAGTTGGCATCATTTGTGCCCTTTTGCCACATCGACATATTGATGTCAACCATCTTTGTGGAATAATCCTCTGCTGTTCTGATATTATACTGCACTTTACAAGTTCCATATGTTCCTAAGTCCTCTGTAATAAACTACAATTATTGATTGTCCTGATAAATCATTGTTAGTAAGCCCTATTCATTTGCCTCCTCCTACACTAATAATAATCTTTATTAGTGTCACAAGTAGGCTTACATTAACACTGTAATGAAGTTGCTGTGAAAATCCCCTAGTTGCCACATTCCGGCGTCTGTTCGGGTGCACTGAGGGAGAATTCCGAATGTCCAATTCACCTAACAAGCACGTCTTTCGGGACTTGTGGGAGGAAACTGGAGCGCCCGGAGGAAACCCTTGCAGACACGGGGGGAACGTGCAGACTCCACACAGACAAACCCAAGCCAGGAATCGAATCCGGATCCCTGGCGCTGTGAAGCAACAGTGCTAACGACTCTGCCACCCACTACTAATATGCAATTAACACCTGACTCCATCTCGATGCCTGGTAACCTCATTACTGGGAAAGACGCAGCTCACCCCGCCTTTTGTCTGCTGGCGCTTGCTGTTGCGAGCCCGATTTCTCCCTGTTACTAGGCAGATTGCATCCTTGTCTTATTCAATTAGTGTTACTGCTGTTACTAGGCAAATCCATAACATTTTCTTGTCAAATCTTCAAAGAATAAGTAGCTTTCGGAGCATAGTTCCTTCATCAGGTGAGTCACCTGATGAAAGAGCTACGCTCTGAAAGCTAGTGATTCAAAACAAACCTGTTGGACTTTAACCTGGTGTTGTAAGGCTTCTTTCTTACTGTGCCCAGTCCAACGCCGGCATCTTCACTTCAAAGAATAACTCAGACAGAAAATCGTCCACTGGCAATGTTTTATTGACTCAATAAAGTAATAACTTGAACATTACAAGTAATTAATAAAAGTAGTAATTAATAAAAATAATCCTCCGGGTGTTCCGGTTTCCTCCCATAGTCCAAAGACGTGCAGGTTAGGTGGATTGGCCATAATAAATTGCCTCAGTGGCCAAAAAGGTTAGGAGGGATTATTGGGTTACGGGGATAGGGTGGAAGTGAGGGCTTACGTGGGTCGGTGCAGACTCGATGGGCCGAATGGCCTCCTTCTGCACTGTATGTTCTATGTCTATATAGTTGTAGACAACTTCAATGGCACAATTAATAGTAAGTAGCACAATGAATGAGAGAAGTTGTCAGCTCAGTCTATCACCATCAGGAAACATTCACAAGATCATTGATTATTGTTTAGATCAATGTCTGAGATTATTGCAGATTGGAAGATTCATTTAGTATAAACTATTGAGGAATCTAATTAATCCATGCAATGTTCTGTCTGTCTAATACTGTTCATGAGACGAGAGGAGAGGTTTGTCTTGGAATTTTGCCCAAAACAGAGGATAGTAAATGGGACGTGATTTTTGTACTCGGCCTGATTCTCTTTTCCATTGGCTGTTGTTTTCACCGATGAGGTGTTAATCCGTGGTGCCCTCTGTCTGTTCAAGTAGATAGAACAGATCCCAACAACTCTAACACAAGGAGATATGGAGAGTTCCCCAGTGTCTGCATGGACATTTATCCCTCAACTTGCTGCTCTGGTGAGAAACTGACATTAGAAATTGACAGCGTCACAAAAATATTTAAATTTCCTTTTCAAGGATCTAAAACACCAATTTAACACCCAAGTGACAAGTATCTTTCCATCCATTTCCCAGCTGTAGGTGTCACTGGTAAAGTCACGATAATTGCTGACTCAATATGTCCCGAGATGACGATGTTGGGCCGTCTTCTTGAATCATTGATGTGACTATTTGATAACACTAAGCAGAATACAAGGACTTCCAGAAGACTTTCGACGAGGTCTCACATAACAGATTAATTTGTTAAAGCACATTAAATGTAGTGTCTTGCGATGGATGAAAAGCTGGTTCGCAGACAAGAAGCAAAAAGTTGGAATAAATGGGTCTTTTTCTGATGGGCAGGCAGTGACCAGTGAGGTACCGCAGGGATATGTTCTGGGGGGACTTCCGGTGGTGACTATTCTGTGAACAGTTGTACATTTAGCAGCTCCTGCTCTTGGTGGTTTTTTAACGGCTTTTAAGCTGGATTTTTGCGGAAATTTTTTGTAACATAAGTGGATAAAAGCGAGAGGAGGAGAAGGCAACCCCTATCCTATGGAACTATGCTCAAAAAGTAATCGCAAAAGAAGGAATCAAAAGCTGTTTGGAAGTGAGGATCTGAGCTTGGTGGCTGCAATGGCAGAGAAGCAATGTCCGGCCCCACCGGCTCAATGGTCGATGGATCAGTTGGTTACATACCTGGATGAGAAGTTCGCCCGGCACTGTCAGGAGTGTGCGAAAGACCTGACCAAGGTGGTAGCCTCGATTAAGGAGGCTGTCGACCGGATGGAGGTGACAGTGACGACCCAGGGACAGTCGATCCAAAAGCTACAGGAGCACGGGACAGAACAAGAGGAGCAATCCACTGGGATGGCACTGCAAATTGGCATTCGACAGGATCGGCAAAAGCAGCTGCTGAAAAAGGTGGAAGACATATAGGCAGCACGGAAGCACAAGTAGATAGCACTGTGGCTTCACAGCGCTAGGGTCCTAGGTTCGATTCCCCGCTGGGTCACTGTCTGTGCGGAGTCTGCACATTCTCCCTGTGTCTGCGTGGGTTTCCTCCGGGTGCTCCAGTTTCCTCCCACAGTCCAAACACATGCAGGTTAGGTGGATTGGCCATGATAAATTGCCCTTAGTGATCAAAAAGGTTAGGAGAGGTTATTGGGTTACGAGGAATAGGGTGGAAGTGAGGGATTAAGTGGGTCGGTGCAGACTCGATAGGCCGAATGGCTTCCTTCTGCACTGTATGTTCTAAGTTCTAATAAAGGAAGCCGGACTACTTGGAGAATCATTCCCGCAGGCAGAATGTTTGGATTGTTAGTCTGCCAGAGGGAAAGGAAGGATAGGATTCTGGTGCGTATGTTGTGAAGATGTTCGAGAAATGATGGGGGCAGAGGCGTTTGACAGGCCGTTGGTGGTGGACCGGGCTCACAGGACACTTATGCATAGAGTCGGAGCCCCACAAGGGCATTGGTGGTGCGGTTGCATCGATTCCTGGACAAAGAACGCATCATGAGATGGGCTAGGGAGACAACACGGTTCGTATGGGAAGAAGCCGACATCCGGGTTTACCAAGACTTGGGAGCAGAACTTGCTCAGAGGAGGGCGAGTTTGAATAAATTTAAAGCGGCCCTGTATGCGAAGGGAATAAAATTTGGAATGCTCTTCCCGGCCCGTCTTTGGGTAACCTACGAGGAATGGGAACTATATTTTGGCTCGCCAGAAGAAGGGTGGGCTTGATGAAATACAACAACCTGGGGGACCCATAAGGACTTTTTTAAAAAAGGAATAAACTGGTCGGTACTGATTTAAATCAAAAAGTTCTATGGTGCAGTGTAACTTGAGTTGCGATGACCGGGAAGAGAAGAATTTCTCTGAGTTATCTATCTTTGACCTTTCAGTCAGTGGCGGACCTACATTTTTTGGGGCCCTGAAGCTTGAACTGTTATGGGGGCCCCTTCGCAACCAGCAACGAGGTCTGGGTAACCACTGTTATCTTCTTCAATGGGGTTGTTCCAAAACTGATCACCACAACTTTTAAAAAAATTTAACAACCACATATCAGATTTTGATTAAAATTGCTGTACTGGATTATCTCACATGTCAAAGTCACCGGTGTGAATAAAAATTTCCTATGCCTTATAGTTTTCGAGTTATGGGGGGATGAGAATTAGGGAAATGTTACATACATGCATGATGCATCATAGAATTATGAAATAAAACATAGAAAAGACCACAATGTAATTTTTTATTTTAGACACCTATGAGAATACATGCTACATG